>NC_136912.1:28920645-29258145 GCF_949606895.1 Notothenia rossii | reverse complement strand
AATGCCATAAAAGGATCCTCCCCAGTTCCTACCCTGCTGCTCATGACTTGGTTTGTGTCTACAGATTGAGCGGAAACTGTTCGAGGACACCGTGAAGACGCTGAATAATTACTACACAGAGGCAGAGAAGATCGGAGGCCAGTCCTACCTGGAGGGATGTCTGGCCTGCTCCACAGCGTACCTCATCTTCCTCTGCATGGAGACGCGCTATGAGAAGGTCAGACTGCCAATGTCAAACGTGACACATCATTATTATCTAGGACGAGGCTTAAAAGGTTATTTCTGATGTACTTTACGTAGTCAGTAAAGTAGATTGCACTTCAAACTATCTCTTCAATGCTTTAACTCAATTGTTCATCTTTCTTCTGTCTGCTAGGTGTTGAAGAAGATATCCAAGTACATTCAGGAACAGAACGAGAAGATCTTTGCCCCCAGAGGACTGCTCATCACAGACCCCATAGAAAGGGGAATGCGTGTCGTATCCTTGCTGAAGAACGTTTATGGGTGTACGTGCAGAAAAGCATTTATGGGTCATTCAATCATTGGAGGACATTAAGATGTTAAAGCTTTGGAAAAATGAACCCTTCTACTTTAGTTTTCTGTTATGTATTTGAGAAAAACAGGTAGTAAACCATCACAAAAATAGATTCGGCATGTAGATTTATATAAACATTTACGAAAAAGATAATAATTGTACTTCAAGAAATATAACTCTGTAACTGTATTTACTCACTAATGCATCCTAGCTGCAGAATGTACATGCAAGTTGGTCTCCAAGAAGGAGGGACGATGGAAATGCCATTTTAGGGGCTGTTTGAGAGCTATTTGATAGTTTCAATTATATTTTAAACCACTTTTTCTGCAACCTTCTTTTATTTTATCTAAAGACAAGTGCATGTTTTAGCATTTTGGGCATGGATCATTTAGATACATTTAGGTGGGACAGAAGATGTCCTCCAATTCTGGAACGACCCTCACACCTTGTGTTTATGAAACCACTCTCCACTGCAGACTATTGGTCCCTAACTCTCCCACCTCTCAGATAGAGATCTCCATCTATGAAGACCGGGGCTCCAGTGGCTCCAGCTCGGGGAGCAGCTCCGTGTCCGGCAGCACCGCGCGATGACCGACTACTTCCTGTCCAACCGAGTCCCCCTGATCACTCACAGACCTGGAGGCCAACTAAGGACAATGATGCTCCTCCTGACCCAACACTCACATCCCAAACCTACGCTCACACAAAGCATCCTATAGCTTTCAAGATTTCACATGCTAAAGGTGTTTAAGCTTTTAAATCACGCACTGTAGACGTTTATTTTGCATGTGCCGACTGTGGTACTGTCAGATGCAATGTGTCAATGCAAAGAAGAAAACATTGGCTAAGTATACTTTGTGTGATCGTCCCATGACCTCCCTTCCTTCCTCTTTGAAAGAAGGCAGGACCACAAACATCATACCTCAGCTGCACCACACCGGACCAAACTGGACTGAATCCAACATCAACGCTGCGCACCAGGCACCTGCTTTAAAATAAGTTATCTGTAGCTCCAGCTTAGTTTTCAGATTTGAGAAAATGTAGGTAAGACGTACAGGTATTTGAAGGCATCGTAACGTTTCGCCCCACAAGATTAATTGTACAAAAAAGCCTCCTTCACCTATGATGTAAATCACGCTGTCTGGTAGCAGATGTCAATCAGCCCGTCTATGTATATCATGTAGCAGATCTTCCATGTCTTTCACATGAAGCCTATATTTTCTTTTAGTCACATAAACAGACACGCGCAGTACTAACCCCTCGGTTTTAATGAGTAAGCCTACATTTGATTATGCAAAGATATACTGTGCATTGAATGCGGTGGTACGTAGACAAAGAATGGGTCAAAAAGTCTTCCTGAATTTTACTTAGTAGTGTTTTAAAATACACCAGTCCTTCCTTGATTTCCAAACGAACTTCCAAAGATCCAAAGCTGCCAAAAAACTGGCTCTCAAATGTGAATGTGTTTTATTTTGTTAACATTTTGTGCAAGAACAAACTTTCGTACTGCTTGTTGTTTGATACGTGGCAATGAGGTGTGTATGACTGCGTCAAATAAAAACTGTTTCATCTCAGCTGCCAGTCTTTCTTTGTTATTTCATTGTACATCTACAAAATAGTCCTTTTACTATGGCACATGTTGAGTGCTCACAGTAGGAATGTAGTAGTAATGCACATTAGTCGGGTGGTCTGACACAGAAACATCACAACTGTTACAACTGGTAATGTTTATTGTTTGACAATATATCAATGTTTTGTTAACCAAAATAATTGTAGTTTTCTTGCATGATTGCAGAGTGAACAAATAATTCATAAACATATAAAAGTGTTGATGAAAAGAAGCAAAACTTCCACAACATCTGTTGACAACCAACAACACAACTCGTGCGGTATGATCATGTCTCATCTATCTTGTTATAAATAAACGATGCATAGCTAAAACCATAGAATACACTTGGGAATCACATACACAAGTATTTTGCAAGGCTGAGACTGGATTTGCAGAAGTTATTACAGAACATGTGTTCAGTAAAAGTACACCTTTGTTCAATAATGCTTTGTCACGTTTAAAGGCTGCTCAGGATTTAATTCAAGTACTGATTTAATGTGAAATACAGTCTATAGTGCTTCTTCAGCTATGAAAAGTTAACATTTTTGCTGTAGAAATGGTCTGAAGAACATTCTAGTGATCATGCTTCCAACATGCTGCATGCACTAAATACAGATTAGAGAGGCCCTAGAAGATTAGAAGTTGTTTTGAAAGGCTAAAATCCCAAAGTTCCCTCCAGAGTGAGTCTCTCTCACACACTCCCCCTCGGCCTGAAATGCCTCCATTGGACTCCTTTGTTTACTTAGCATCGTGACATCACTATGTAACACGCTTCTATTGGCTAGCGCTCCAAAACAATGTACGTGATAGTCTAAGGGGCAGGACAATCTATGAGCGGTTGACCAATCACAACAGAGCCGGCCAGCTAACCAATCAGAGCAGACTGGGCTCTGGTTTCAGACAGAGGGTGAAAAGAGGTGCTGCAGCACAGGGAGTAAGAGAAAAATAAAGAGCTTTTTTGAACATTAAAGCATGGAGACATGTCACAGTAGAGGCACAACATACAAATATGAACCTGAAAAAAAGCATAATATGTCCTCTTTAAACCCTTGCTAATTGTATTTACTAAGTTTTGGTCAGGAACATTCATTCATGTTTGCTAGATATGCTACACTGCACTACTTTCAGCTGAGTAAGGGGCACAATACTGGCCTCAGTTTTAATTCTTCACTTACAGCATTTAAAGACTATTGCAGCACACCAGAGCAAACAGGAAATGCCCAAACTGCTGGGTATCCAGATTCTAGGATATGCATACTGATAAAACAGACCCACTGTTAGTGCATGTCTCAGGAAGTCGTTTAGGAAATGCTTAGTACAGACTAGTGTTTTACTGTATCATCATTACCCTGAAGACTACCATCCTCTGAGATCTGACAGAGCAGAGAGCACCATGACACACTGTAGGAAAACTGTCTCAAAACAGGAGGCTTCAAACATGGAGACAGAGGTAGATCGGAAGCCATCGTAAAATGGAGCCAAGGCTGCATGGGTGGAGGGACAGAACAGGGGATGAGAAGAAGACAATGGTAGAGGAAAACAAACAAAGGCAGACATCAGAATAAGAAAACACTGACAAGACAAAGGTTGAAACATGAAGGAGATGGCAAGGTGTGAAACAAGAAGAGGAGAGGTGCAAACCGGAGAATAATTGAATATCTTTCCTTCAAAAAGCTTAACTTTTGTTGTTAGTTCTTGTCAGTCTTTGTCATCCACAGAGTTCATGTCTTGTTCATATTTGATAATCTTCAGATGGCAGCTGGTGTTAGTGAAATGTAAAAAATGGGGATGCAAAACAAATTGAGTGGGGATGCAATATGTGATATGTGATGACCATCAGTTTCATCCTTTTTTTTGATTTTCATTTTTGGGAAATAATTAACATTAAAATGCATCATGTTGTGTATTTAAATAACCCATTCATTAAATGTAGGGTATTCTAACCCTTACTCACTCAAAAAAGAAATGATAATCTGACCATATTGATTTGGAGTAATTTATTTAGGGAGTTTGCCAATGCGCATTAAAAATAACAAGCATAAGCATGCAGTAGCTGTAACAGTTCAAGGGAGAAATAAGAAAGTCTTAAAAATACTCATAAAGTAAAGGAAATCACAAGGCCCAGGGATTTTTAGAGACTGTCCTCACACACCTGTAAAACAATAAACATGAAATAAAAAATGTAAGCCACTATATTTAAAAAGGACTGATTTAAAGTTTTTCTTTCTTACCTGCACAGCGGCCATTCTGGACAGAAAAGCCTTTCCCACACTGAACAAGATAAGAAAGACATTCATTGGTTTTCAAAAAATATATGTTTATTCATTAATTTAGCAGACAAAGGGCATACAATTATTTTAGAACATAGGAGGCTTTGTGTTGTCTACTATAGTTTGTGGTGAACATTTTTTGAAGCGCCTACCACCGAGTGCCTAGGACATTACCGGTGTTCCTCATAATTCATGCCGTGGGTCCGATCTGCGTACCTGTGTGTCATTGGCAAGCAGAGACGATTCCCCTTCTTTGGGAAAAGCTACTTCCACCACTGAGTTCATTTCTCCAGGCTGAAGGGTTCGAGAGATGGAGCTGCCGTCAGGCCAGGAGACTTCCAGCACTGTCACCTCATCAGTTCCTGGGATGCATGGGTCAAAAGTAAAACACTGAGCATCACTGAAGAGAAAAATGTATGTCTGTGTGTAAGTACAACATGGGATTACATCTTGAAGGAATAGCTTATAAATATTTGCTGGGAGTTAGATGAAAAGATCGACCACTGAAGCTGGAGCCAGGAGGTCATTAGCTTAGCATAACGAGTTTAAGCAGAGTAAACAGCTGGCTTAATTAATCCATAGTTAACACAGACTCTTATCACTTTGAGGTTGTGAGGTAACAAGAATATAAGTTATACGGCAATACATAATGTGTTGATTTTGAAATGATTGTCCCTATAAAACCAAAAATGGTTGTTTCTGTTTCTTTCCAGATTTAACAAACAAAATACATGTAAATTAATGGCTTGAGGGGTTCACATAGGTGCATTTTTAACCTTGGACATCGCCAGGCCAGGACTGCACTGGGTACAGAGTTGCTAGTGAAAAAATTGTGTAACAGGTTGAAAAATATTTTGATAGAAACTCACAGGCACGGCGAAACATTTAAATCCGCAAATATTAGTATAAGTATTAACACCTTCCATGATGATTGTTTTATAATGAAACCTGAGAATGTGCTTGCTATCCTGGCATCAAGAGACTTTTTGTGAGTTAGATCACTGAATCAAGAATAGGAACTCAACTTAAACCAGGAAAAAAAAAAATAACTTCAAATTCATTAGCTGTGTAGTGTGGGGGTTTAAACACAGCTTGAGGCCAACTCGATTAGCAGGGGTCGGGTCTGGGTTTGACTTGGTGATAATTACAAGTCATAGCTCGGTACCAGTTCTGTGCAGGTGGGGGATTGAAAAACTGAACCCATGCAGGATAAGATGACTTTAAATTAAGTTATATATATATACAGTGGGCAAAAAAGTATTTAGTCAGCCACCAATTGTGCAAGTTCTCCCACTTAAAAAGATGAGAGGCCTGTAATTTTCATCCTAGGTACACTTCAACTATGAGAGACAAAATGGGGGGAAAGAATCCAGGAAATCACATTGTAGGATTTTTAATGAATGAATTGGTAAATTCCTCTGTAAAATAAGTATTTGGCCACCTACAAACAAACAAGATTTCTGGCTCTCACAGACCTGTAACTTCTTCTTTAAGAGCGTCCTTTGTCCTCCACTTGTTAACTGTATTAATGGCACCTGTTTGAACTCGTTATCAGTATAAAAGACACCTGCCCACAACCTCAAACAGTCACACTCCAAACTCCACTATGGCCAAGACCAAAGAGCTGTCAAAGGACACCAGAAACAAAATTGTAAACCTGCACCAGGCTGGGAAGACTGAATCTGCAATAGGTAAGCAGCTTGGTGTGAAGAAATCAACTGTGGGAGCAATTATTAGAAAATGGAAGACATACAAGACCACTGATAATCTCCCTCGATCTGGGGCTCCACGCAAGATCTCACCCCGTGGGGTCAAAATGATCACAAGAACGGTGAGCAAAAATCCCAGAACCACACGGGGGGACCTAGTCAATGACCTGCAGAGAGCTGGGACCAAAGTAACAAAGGCTACCATCAGTAACACACTACGCCGCCAGGGACTCAAATCCTGCAGTGCCAGACGTGTCCCCCTGCTTAAGCCAGTACATGTCCAGGCCCGTCTGAAGTTTGCTAGAGAGCATTTAGATGATCCAGAAGAGGATTGGGAGAATGTCATATGGTCAGATAAAACCAAAATAGAACTTTTTGGTAAAAACTCAACTAGACGTGTTTGGAGGAGAAAGAATGCTGAGTTGCATCCAAAGAACACCATACCTACTGTGAAACATGGGGGTGGAAACATCATGCTTTGGGGCTGTTTTTCTGCAAAGGGACCAGGACGACTGATCCGTGTAAAGGAAAGAATGAATGGGGCCATGTATCGTGAGATTTTGAGTGACAACCTCCTTCCATCAGCAAGGGCATTGAAGATGAAACGTGGCTGGGTCTTTCAGCATGACAATGATCCCAAACACACCGCCCGGGCAACGAAGGAGTGGCTTCGTAAGAAGCATTTCAAGGTCCTGGAGTGGCCTAGCCAGTCTCCAGATCTCAACCCCATAGAAAATCTTTGGAGGGAGTTGAAAGTCCGTGTTGCCCAGCGACAGCCCCAAAACATCACTGCTCTAGAGGAGATCTGCATGGAGGAATGGGCCAAAATACCAGCAACAGTGTGTGAAAACCTTGTGAAGACTTACAGAAAACGTTTGACCTCTGTCATTGCCAACAAAGGGTATATAACAAAGTATTGAGATTAACTTTTGTTATTGACCAAATACTTATTTTCCACCATAATTTGCAAATAAATTCTTTAAAAATCAGACAATGTGATTTTCTGGATCTTTTTTTTTTCTCATTCTGTCTCTCATAGTTGAGGTATACCTAGGATGGAAATTACAGGCCTCTCTCATCTTTTTAAGTGGGATTACTTGCACAATTGGTGGCTGACTAAATACTTTTTTGCCCCACTGTATATATATATATATATATATATATGTGTAATTGGTATACAAGATATATTTGAGTGTCACGTTGTCTCCAGAGTCTGTGAGTTATAAAGTGCTAAAGGAGTTTACCTAATCCAAAGTGTGCGACAGGCTCCATCTCACACAGGTACCCTGATCCTCCGTCAATGATGCGTGTGTGAGCTCCACTCTGACGGGTGAAGGCTGTCACCTTGGCTCCCCGCGCAAAAGAGCCAAACTGCGTGCGAGGGATGACTCGCAGCCAGTTGTTGGATGAGCCCTGATGAAGTGGGACAGTTCAGGTTGAGGATCATTCAGGCTCAGCAACTATTACCAAACACACACTCACACAGATACACACCTGCGTGACCTTGAAGACAGAGATTGGTTGCTGGACACTCTCTCCATGTGCCAGCAGCAGGTCCAGCTGTCCATCCCCATCCAAGTCTGTGACGGTGCCACCTGTCCAAACCCAGCAGAGCCTTTACTGCGCTGACCTACATAACAACCTCACTGTGACGTTTAACCGACAGCTGTGTCTCTGTAAATCTCCTCCAATCGGAGAGGTAGCAGAGGTGTATTCACTTCAGGTTAAGACATTCTGAGAATAAATCAAAATGAAAATATGTTGTCCAGTGTACTCTGGTCTGAGGTGTAGCTGACCTGTTCCCCGGCCCTGTGGCTCTGCAGCATCTCCCACATTAAGCTCAGAGATCAAAGGGTCGGCATCGGCTCTCCTTGACACCCTGCATAGAAACACAACATTTATTTAAGATGTTTAAATAGTGTATGCTTCTTTATTGGGCTTGGGGTTAATACTGAATAGTCACCTGAACAGCCTGTTAGGGGCGTTGCCTCTATAAGCAATATTGTTGAAAAACACCTCCAGCTCCTTGTCATTGTCAAAGTCAGCAGCGATGACTGTGCGAATAGGCGAGGGAGCTGCAAATCCTCCAGAGGCTATGTTCTGCACAAGCAAATACTTTAAAGTCTTGCTTTATCAATTTTATTTTAACTTTTCCTTTCTCTCCTTCCTTACCCTGAATTTAGAGTCGCTGCCCTGCAGGTAAAGTCTGTGGGGGCCGTTCCAGTTGCCATACACGATGTCCGTCTTTCCATCTCCATTGAAGTCAGCGAGTGCTACTCCTCTGCCATGCTGGCTACGGTCCTCCACACCTCCAGAGGTTGACAAAAGGTTGAAAGCTTTATTGCTGGGAAACTTCTGCCCCAGGCCCAACTAACAGCCCCAACGAGTGGGGTTTGGAAGTTGCCAACATTGGCGACTCCTAGTGTTAGTTTTAAAGAAGACACCCTGGAAGACAATACATTTTGGTACGTGACATAACCTTATTTAAGTATCAAATACCTGGATGGTCTCACAGTGTTTAAACAATAAACAGACATGTGTGTTGCTCTGTGTGGCTGTAGTAAGGTATAGCATTGCATTGGGCTAAACACTCACACGGTTCTATGTTTACCATGGTTACTGTCTTATTTAGTTAATCAAATATGCTAATTAGAAAAACAGCAAAAAAGCTGAGGCTGATGGGAAGCGCATCAGTTTTTCAAATATTGTGTAATATTTATATAATAATGAACAGATGCCCTTTTTATGACAATCCATTAAAAAGTGTTATCAAGCCAAGAGAGACTTACACTTCAATACCTACAGAAACGCTATTCCTGACTATACCCTACTGTTTGATACTCACCAGCCTGGGTGGCCATATTCACAAAAGTCCCGTCTCCATTATTCTTAAACAGGAAGTTAGGTCCATTCTCATTGTCACAGAACACGTCCGACTTCGACTGGCTCAGGATTGGTCCGACCACCACACCACGGCCACCTGCGTAACGATCAAAAAATTAATGTTTCAGCTGATTTAGGACACAAAACATCCCAGACTTCACCTCTCTAACCTGACTCCTGACCTGTGAGCTTGTTGACCCCGGCCTCTGCAGCCACATCAGACAGAGCGATGATGCCCTTGGAGACATCACTAGCAGCCTCGTCCATTTCTAAGAGAGAGTGGGGACCGACGCTGCCACTGGCGTAGTTGGCCACATAGATTGAGTAACGGCCGGTTCCCTGCAGAGAAAAGATATGAGGTATTACGGAAGAATTTGAGAATAATTGAGACAAAATGTGGAATAAAAGAGATCAGATTGAGGGACTTGTTAATGCCATTTACTAACCTTTCTGTCTACACATGCAACCGAACGTCCTGCCATGTGATTAGCGACACCACGGAGCACATTGAGCTCGTCCCCAAGAAGATCTTCAAAGCGACCATTCCGAAATTTGAACAGTTTATCTGAATAAGTTGCCCGTCCTGCATTAAAAAAAAGTCAGTTATCGCGGGGAGTCTTTCAGATACTGGTAATCACCTTCTGGATACATGATGAAGACATAACATAAGAATGTGCTATTCACCAGAGTAGGCATTGTTTGTGTTGAGGAAGTAGATCTCCTCACGCCCATCTCCATCCACATCACAGGCTGTAACTCCGATAGCATTTCCTGCTCGGTCCCTCAGGGCATAGTATGGAGAGCTGCTGTCATCAATAGCAATGTTTACCAGCCTGTTTAGAGTGCGATCGTACTTTAGCACCAGGTTGGGCCCATCGTACCTGAGGGAAAACATCACACAAAATAGTTTTGTACATATAAGAATGTCTATGCCATTTGGAAACGGCCCTCCACAAATTCAAAGTATAATGGAATATTTCCCACAAATGAAACTTGTGCTCGTCTTATATTGTACTTCTTACAAATATATGTAAACAAATATTGCACAGTAGTATTCATGTGTTAAGGTTGTTTTTTTCATAAGGCATTTTTAAGTATCAAGCATAATATACCTACATTTGATTGATTTTGCTAACTTATAACTGAACTTAAGAGGTAAGATACCTCTAGCGAGTGGCCCTGCCCTTCGTATATTTTTCTGTATGTGGCCCTCTGTGAAAAAAATGTTGGACACCCCTGGTCTATGCAGTGTAAGGAACATAGGAAACAGCTAACCCTTTTCACACTCACCCTGCAACGACCACCTCCAGGTCGCCATCCCCATCCACGTCCGTAACAGCCATTCCATAGTTGAGTTGTGTGGGATTGTGCAGACTGTCAGGAGGAAGCATTGTCTGTGTTACAACCTGCAGCATGGGCTCAGAGCTCTGGGTGTGGCACTGATGCCAGACTCCAGCCAGGAGGAGCAACAAACCTGAACGCCACATCACTGCAACGGGAACACAGAGTTATTGTACTTTTACATGTATGATGCATGCAGACGATGAAAAAGTCTTATGCTTAAAGCAGGACAGCCTCAATGATGATGAGCTAATATCATATTTAGAAACACTGTGCATGAGTTAGGGCTAAACAATTTATAATAAATATATCTAATTGCAAATATGTTGTCTGATATTCCAGTTTTATAAATCAGTTTTAACTTGAAAGCCTTTATATAAGATGATTGTAGAATGAGATCCACCATACATTTAAACCTGAATCATCTCTACAGTAAGCATGCTCTTCGTAAGATCAACATTTTTGTCACAGGGTTAGAGAATCTGCACACAGGTATATTAACCCTCTGTTCTTATGGACATGTTTGTGTTATTCATACTTGATTTTCGTTAAAAACGCAAAGGCCGTCTTACCTGCACCGTCAGGGTGAAGAGAGGGAGATTATCAGACTCCGCAGCAGCGATGTGAGGGCACTGGGCCGTGATTGTTATATCATTTGTTATTAACTGTTCAATTCCCACCTTACACAACGTCTGCTTATAACATGTACCAGCTTAAGTTGTGTAACACAAAGACGATTGGCCAATCAGCGAAGACTTGTGGGCCTTATTAGAAAGTTGACCAATAGCTGATCTGGGTTTCTGTGAGAATGTATGTGGAAGGCGGAAGTCGTGTGTTTGCAGGCGCTGTTAAATCAAAACATTACTTTACGGTACTGAAATAATAATTTCAACCGACAGCACATAAACATTGTCTTTCTGTGGAGAAATCTTGATTATAAAAACAATGCATGTTGTGATTTAAAAAACAAATACGATAGTACAAAGGCGTGCTCTTCTCTCAGAGTGTTTTAGCTGCAGAGGCAGAGAAATTACACTATATCCCAAAATCCTTTGCGCTCTCCTACGCTTGCGTCACCTGTGCGACGAAAATCTGAAGCTAAACAAACCAAACCCGGGTAAGACAAATGAGCAACCGTTATTTTAAGAATTCTCCCTGGAATGTATTTATTAAAAATAAATGAACACAATCCTATTTTAATGTATGCTGATACTAACTGAATGGTTGTGCCCTCAATGAACACATCTTTCTACCTCAGCGAGGGGAAGATTAGTTAGCTAAAGCGGTAAGCTAATAGCTAATAGCATTGTCATGGTTTTATATGCGTTTAGCAAGATTTTAGACTATTTTCCGGGGGGAGTTAACTAGTTCACGTAGGTTGGTTAAAATAACATTCATATTGTTAATAAACAAATTCAAGACCAGTTTAGAAATGTTAACGGTTAAAGCAGACCGATTTTCACTGCATTGTCTCTTCCTCTGTTTCCTTTGATCATCCAGGTGTTTTTAACGTAATTCAATAATGGAGTTGGAACAAGCGAAAGAAGACTCTACTGCAGCCCAGCCAACACCCGCACCCCCCGCCCCGTCTAAGAAGACAGGACAAGCTCAGAACGTCCCCAAGCAACGACTCCCTGGAGCCAAAGATAAGGCACAGCCTCAGGGAGAAGTAAAACCAAGACCCAGGCCCCGCTACACAGACAAGGCAAGGAAAAACGCCAAGAATAAGAAGGACAAGGCTGGAGCAGATAAGGGAGCTGCTACTGGGGGAGAAGGTGAGGCCCAGAATGGAGATCCTGAGGTAAAGGCAGAGGAGGATACAGAGGTTAATGGGCAGCTTGACCCAACCGATGTGGAGGCCAAACTTACCTTACGGCTGGAAGCAGCTGCCATTGAAGAGGAAGAAGAAGGGGAAGAGGAGAGTTGGGACACCTTGTTCAATGATGAAGGAGATTGCCTTGATCAGCATCTTTCAGAAGAGGTGAGAGCTTGGGCTTGGTGATTCAAATATGGAAAAAGTAAAAATAACCAGAAGAACCTTCCCCACAATTCAGAAACACACATTTTTTATAATACACTTATCCCCTTGTTGTTTACCTCTTCTCCCTCCTGTTCTCATCTCACTTTCCTCACTTTCCTCACTTCTCCAGCTGGCTGTGAAGCAAGGTAGAAAGAAGAAGTCCGTCCAGGAGGCCAGGTTTGATTACTACAACATGGACAAAGATGCCGAAGATGACATCGACCTCACTGACGACGAACTTGCTAACATTGTAGAGATCTACGAGTTCCCTGCTGAGTTTAGAACCGAGGACCTTCTCAAGTTATTTCAGGACTACTCGTATGTATAATTCTTATATCTATTACTGAGAAAGTTGAGAGCCTACATGTTCCAGGATGCATTGCATTGCAGATACTAATGCAGAGCCAAAACATATTGTAGCCAAGCAACACCTATTGTATGCAGGTAATAACAAAAGTAAATCATAAAAACATGGTAATCTGGTCCAGTGAGAACCCAATCTACAACAACTCTTTCTTGAGAGGATGCGAAAGAAGGTCTCCAACCCACGTCCTTTTAAAATTCATGCATAGTAAAAAAACATGAGCAACAGCATCCAAAATAAACCAGCACACGGCAGCTTCTGTAGGGCGTGATCATTACTTTCCAGCTGCAGAATCGGCCTCTCCGCTGCAAATAGCCAATATTCCACCTTGCATCAAACTACGTCACTATCAAAGGACAATGCAGGAATAGGAATAACATCAGACAGTAATACACACTAAAGAACGTATTGCTTTCATCAACTACATTCACCTTTTAAACACTAATTAGACATCCACATAAAACGTGTCAATGTTCTATTTAAAGATTCACATTGGAAGCCTGACTAAACCACTAAATGGACTCATTGAATGTGGCTTCCCTGGCATATTTTTTTTTAATCTTCCTGTGGTTTTTGTAACAGTCTATATCAGGGGTGTCAGAATCTGGCCTGCGACCTAATTTTATGTGGCCCGCAAGAGCTTGCAAAGAATATAATAGCAAATATTCAACAATTACATTGTATTGTATTACAATTATTTGCCCTAGACTTCGGCTTTCAGACGTGGTTATTTAGGAAGATATTACCAGAACTGATAATAATCCAATGCAGGGCCAACAATGTAATATAATACATTATTTAATATATATTATATATTTACATATGTATATTTATATATAATACAAAAATTACAACCGGCCCTTTGAGTGCAACCACAATGCTGATGTGGCCCGGGATGAAATTTAGTTTGACACCCCTGGTCTATGTTGTCTGACCTTTTCTTACTATGTCTTTCAGACAAAGAGGTTTTGACATCCAGTGGATTGATGAATCAAGTGCTCTTGGCCTCTTCTCAAGCCCCATAGCAGGTAAGCGAAGCACGTCGTCACATGTAAGAGACATTTGGGAGGGGAGTACCTAAAATAAGAAATCCTCTGCAGTAAATATGATTGTTGTGAGGCTTTACCCAATAGGAGAAAATATGTTCAATTAAGTGTATCAGTGGACCCTTATGGAACGACTCAACATTATTTAAATTAATAATAAGTATGGGATAACTGCTGAGCGAATAAATTGTATTGCGAGTTCTATTAGGTTACACAGTTAACTGATAAACGTGCTTTTTAAAAATGGTGTTTCATTTTTTTTCTCTCAATTTTCAGCTCGGGAAGCTTTAAGAACCAAACATCCACTGATGAAGCTGCGACCTCTCTCCAAATGCTCCCCCGCCACTAAAGCCAAAGCTCGTAGCTGCTCAGGTACAAAAAGCGTCTCCAGTTCAGCTCAGATCATCCTCTGTAGCTCACTTAGTTAGATACACAACCTCATTATTCTTTATTCTTCCCATCCTCAGACTACCTCCTGCCTGCTAAAGAGAGACCTCAGACAAGTGCCGCACTGGCGCGAAGGATGGTGATCGGTGCCCTCGGTGTGAAGAGCAACCTGACGGAGGAAAAGCGTGAGGCAGAGAAGAAGAAGCTCCAGGAGGCCAAAGGTGCTACATTTACAGTGATAGTTGAGATGTTATTAAAGGGAAGATGTACTGTGGTCAGCAGTGCTTTTAAAGGACTGTTCTCTATAGATGAGAGCAACCCATACAATATTTTCACTCTACGTCAGGGCCACGCCCCTTTTTGGGTGAAAACACTTGCCGTCATTTGACTGGCGGTAAATACAGATTCCGAAGTTTTCTCCAATCACATCAAACATTTGAGAAAACATTGCATATTTTCATCTTACAATGTCAGGTCAGGCAAAGAATTACACCATTTCCTTGGAGATCGATTTCGATTTATGGTTTAATTTATGTGACAAGGGGATCGTTGTCCTGTCACTCTGCTGGTGGATGAACTTAATCTGATATGGGCTTGTCAGTGTTTTATATTTAAATGCAGGATCTACAGTCACTACTTTGCCTTTGATCATTACAACCGTTTACTTTGATGCTAGATGTTAACCTCATTAGCATTATAATGTAGTTGTTCTGAAGTGTTTCACATAGCCATACAGGTATTGACCAACCGGGTCCCATTGGTTACGATCTAGTCCTATCTGTGGAGGCCTGAAGAAACAGATGTTTTCTTTTATCATATTTTTAACGAAGTAAAAGTAAAGAAAATGTTAACTTTGGATCTGTTTGGTTGTTTGACGTGCACTACATGACACGGCAGCTTTAAGGGATGATGAAACTATTGATTTCCGCTTGGCGCCGATGCCTTGTTTTCACCGGAAAGTGGGTGGGCTGTAACTGTGCCAGGAAGTGAGGTAGCCCTGCTCTCATCTATAGTAGAGTAAATGATCCTCATCCTATTGGGCTGTTTCTAATGCGAAAAATAGGTTTAATATCTGAGTATGAAGCACGGTGTCAGTAAGAAAGAACCTTGGTTACCAGTCACTCTATGAAGAGATATAAAGTCCTTACCTAGCGGTCCTAGTCTTTGCATCACAAGATTTCCACCACAAGTGGGAGCTATTTTCATACTTTACTTAAGAAAATGGAGATTGATGCCAAGAGAGGTTGCTCTCGGCCCACTGCTGTGCTCATCATAACAAGTCTATAATCAGAACAGCAGCCATTTCCCTTCTGAGATGGAACATAAGTATATAGGCCCAGAAAACCACGAATGTCCACGGAAGAGCCAGTCGGGACGTATAGAAACTAAAAAAAGATCTAATTTGTTCGTCCCATACTGTGCTCTTTATGTAAGATTACAACAGGCACAGTGAATGTAAGACGTGCATCGTGTGCTGAACATTGTGTCCTGGGAAAGGATGCCACGTATGGTCTTATTCAGAGATTAATTCACAGCCGGCTCCTCGGCCTGCCTCAGCGCCTCACTGCCCTGCATGTGGTGAAGACATTGATACAAATATAGAGCAACAAATAAACAAAGTCTTGTTTAGGTAAGAGCTTCCGCTGATTGATGTGTTGAACTGTGTCTCTGTGATTTATCTTTTCAGAACAAAAGCGCATGGCAGCCAAGCAGAAGGAAGATGCCTGGGAGGGGAAGTGATTGGATGGGAAAACTACCGTTTTATTTTTGTTTTGTTTTTGATTCCTTGATACAGCAGAGACTAAAGTCTTCTCTGTTTCTTCTCCTGCTCTGTTTTCGACAACTGGCCACTCCTTCCTACCGCCACACTTTCCAGAAATGGATTCCCACCATGTTTTCCTTCTTTCTGGCTTTAGTCCTTTAAAAAACTGTTACCAAACATCTCTTCATCCTCAATCTGTTTGGCTGCAGTGTTACATCAGCCTTTATGTTCATTCTTTGTTGGGACTGTTGCCTCAGTGCCATGGCTGGGGCTAACACAAATAACAATGTTTTTTTAAATCATATTTCTTGACATTGTATCCAAAGTCTGTAGTGAACCATCAAGTCTAATCCAATTTAATAATGTTTGTTTTAATATAGAATTATGTTAACGTTTTTTTTTAAAGATGAACCAAGTAAATGAACTTGTAAACGTGAGGGAAACAAATACAGTTTGAAGGTCCTGTATTAAAGTGACATTAGACAACATTATTGCTTCAACTCTTCTTTGTGACATATTTTTTGTTTAAAGCAAAATGTAATGGCCGAAGAATAACACCATAACAAAATAGCTCACAATATATTTTGCCAGTAAAACAGAGTCCACACTCACGGTGGGAAGTCTACTTGACAAAAGAGCCTTGTAGACGGGAGGTACGAAGAAGGAGGGTGGTTAAAAAACATTATTTTTACTAAGCTAGATCGTTAAAAAAACCTGCTAACTTCTTTATATTACTCTATGTTTTACTCTGCCTTAATCATTGCACTGAGATCAGGGTTTGTATTTCTTAGGGGATTCTTCAAAAAAGCCAAGCTGCTAGTGATAGTCATGTTGCTCGCAATCCATAAAACAAGGTGAGTGGTCTTGTTCATATAAAATCAGATGATACAAAATATATCATCTTAGTCTCTGTTTAATATCTCTAGCCAATCATGAGGATACTGTAAATCTCTATTTGAAGATATTGTTGAGAATAGACTGTAAAAACTTTTGTTGAAGACCTGTTAGCTTGTCTTATTCATTATTTTCCGAGAAGTGAAAACCCCCCAACAAACCTGCTGCTTTCTTCCAGTTTCATGGCTGTTCTGCTTCCTTAATCTATAAGGTGTACATGTTTGTTTTAATACATTTTCAACAAGCAGAACTAATGATAGTACGCGTGTCATTAAGTCTGAAGAACAAATTAAAAGATGATTCGTTGACGGACAGTGAAGTTAAAAATAAGAAAAGGGTTTTTTGGTTTATTTTTTGATGTGAAAGCTTTGAGTGTTCAAGCTTTCCAGGAGTCTCACCTCATCCAAGTTTAATGTGTTTTCAAAGTGCATTTCATCATGGCAACATTCACAATGCACAAACAATTGTTTTTTAACGCGTTTACGTTAAGAAGTATTGGGTGTTAATGTGTTAAAATATACTAACATTTTAGTTAAATGTGTTGAACAAGGTTAGTCGCATCCTGTTTTGTTCATGTTCTTGCTCCAGTTGTAGTATACAATTATCATTTAGTTACTAAAATGTTGCAATATTACGGTTTATAACAACTCCTTCAAATTGCTTTAGAGGAACATTAGTTGTCAATCTAACAATGCACATTACTCGTTGTTTCTGGAAAGCTGAGATATGGACTTTTTACTAGTGAGAGACTATGTTACCTAACTCGGAGTTGGCTTTCATAACTCAGCTTCCTGAAACACACACATCCAGGCTCAGGAGACGTTTGCGACAGCTGGAGGCAGCGGCGGCCTACTCCGAGGCTTCACCCAGCCAACCACAGACCACGTGACCCAGTGCCTCTTTTACCTCAGCTAATAATTAACTCTCTCTTTTTTTGCAGAACGGGCTGTACATTTGCCATTTGTTTTACTGCAAATTATTTCTACTTTATATAAACTTCAAAATTAAATCTGTTGACTTTAAGTGGATATGTTCACCTGGCAATTCAACACATCCGCCTGCACTCTCACATTGGTATATTTGTATACGTCAATGCAGTTCATTGCAGTTTACTGCTGTAAAGAACCTTGTTTGTGTACTGGTTGAGATCGTAAACTGAGGATGACTACGTGCCACGTGGCTCATACAGGGCTAATTAAAGTGGAGGAGTCACCGCTACAGGTTCAGATTTGTACATGACCGACGTATAAACATGAATTGAAGTTAAATACAACTTTTGCAAATATTTATATTTTTTTCTTGTTTTTCTCCCTTGTTTCCAATGATGTAGTTGTGGAGCAAAATCATTATAAGTGATGGATGTATGTTGCACATCACATACTCATGCATTATTTGGTTTGATGACAATTACATTTAAAATATATTTTAAGTGTTCTCTCTAGTGTTGTGATATATTACATGCTGGTTCTGCTTTTTTTAATTAAGCGCTTAGGTCTAATGTCTGGTCGCAGTGCACACATAATTTAAGTGTGGAATAAAACCAAGTGTGGACAAATGTTCATAGCGAGTTTGCCAGAACAGAAGTGGACCTCCCTGTGCTGTGTTGTTCTTGCATCTGAGCTACATATACAGATTGTAGCTGCTCTGTACCATCAGAGCCCTGCCTATAATCTCCTTCTTTACTGTGACTTCACGAGGGGGTGATGTACCGCAGAGCAGCCTGCTGGGTGCCTTGCACACAATCATTAGATTAACTCCTCAAGCACAAACCACAACTGAGCAAGTGCCAACACTGCCCTGGAACTTGCTGCATGTCATGGATCAAATCAAAAGTGCGTCATGGTCCAAATGAAGGAATAATCTGATGTCCCACCACAATAGAAGACAATGGTGGTGGTTTTTCCAGCATTAAATACTAAACATATTTTAGATCAGTAAGTCTTCTTAGAATTCAGAGCTTTCCTTCTAATGACACACACATTGATGACAACCTGAGTAATTGTAGTGATAGTATGATTGGCATAATTGCATTCACAACAACAACTCATACAAATAACAGAAGTACTTCTGTCATGATAATAAACGCATTTTTCCTCTTACATATGGAATCTCATTTAAACATAGGCTACTGTAGAAAAAGTCTTAAAAGGCTATACTTGGTTTGGTCGGAACAAGCCTTCAGGAAGAACGGCAGTCTTTGAAGCCAGTTTTCAGCAACACCGAGGAAATATGACTTCCTGGTCGGTCAAGGGATGCCATTATTTAGGTAAATCTACTCACCCTATCACAATCTTGAATAGCACACATTTAAATAATTATGTTTTTAACGTTTTTGAACTGACTCATAAACAAATTCAGTAAAGATTTTGTTGTGCTCCCTTTGTGCCCGTTCTTGAGGTGCTGGTGAGTGAGGTTAAAGTAAATGCTAGAGCATGGAAGACTCGGGTATTTTTAACACTTGGCTTCATGCGCCACTGAGCAACTTTTATAGGAATGAACAAGGTTGTGCCTATGACACTGCATCCAGTTCTGTTTATATATTTGAATATGACTAGCAGTTTATGATAGCTAATGTTAGCTAATATTAGCTAAGTTTGGTATGTTTTCCGTATAAAGACCGTTAATACGGTTTGCTTACTTTGTGAGTGCTCTCCATATGTGCTTCTGTTTAAAAAGCAAAGCATGTTAGCTAAATGCAAAAGTATAGCATGTTAGCTAAATGCAAAAGCATAGCATGTGAGACAGTCATTTAGCGTTTAGCATTATCCACTACCACTGAGTGATAGCTGTAGTTATCACCTTAAAGAAAACACTACTAAGAGCAGCCAGCTCTTCACATTTTACTAAAAATACTATTTTTTAAAACGTTCTTTATGTACTTTGTATAACTTATTTGATTCTATGTCCTTTTACTGATATAAAGTTACATCCTACTTCCCATAAAAAGGGGAAAATAGGAGCAAAGTGAGTGACATATAAAGTATAGCCTATGTAATGGTACAATGGGCAGCTGGGAGAGTTTCCACAGTGTTTGTATGTGTTCATCAGTGGGAATGAGGTTGGAAACAGTCATAAAATACGGGTTAGCACAGGCTTCCTGGGAAAAGATGTGAAACACACTCATTGTTGAAGGTACAAACGTTTTACTGTAGATGTTTTTTTTAAATGTTTATGAAAGAAGCAAAACAAATCTATGTTCTGTTGGGATCTTTAAACTTGCATAAGGCTCTGAAGCCTTCTGAACTGCTGTTAGGGACAACGTGAGATAATTATTTACCATTGAGTCAGCAGAATAAGGGAATCTATTTAGCTAATTTCTAAAAATGTTCTGCAGAAACTGTAACATTAACTAGTATCTTTGTTCTGCCTTCGTAAACTCTGTAGTCAAATAATCATGCCTCGAATAACCAGTTTGTCAATTTGACGTTTATTCTTTCACTACCATTATCAAGTACTGTACGGTTAAAGGCGCAATACTGTGGAACATCCCATCTGATGTTACCGATGTTAAACAGGTAAAAAACAAACAATTGAACATACTTGTCCTGGTAAAATGACATTTACAAAACACAGCCACACAGGGACAAGTTTCAGCTCAAGTACATTACAATTCTACATAAATTAGAGACCTAAAGAACAATATTCCAAAGAAGTAATATAAAACTGTACATGACAATACATTTGCAATACATTACAATATTTATTCAAATAAGGCGAAATAGCACCATGAAACAAAAAAGTGATTTAAAAAAACAAAAACCACACAGTTGTGACAGTAAATACTGCATTAGTAATGTGAACAGTGAAAGCACAGGAAGCATGTACAGAGTTTTGTCGTTACCTGGTTTGATATTATATAAAGGACAGCCTGGCGGTTTACTGTAAAGGTTAAGGACGTGTTGTTCTCATATGGCTTGATGGCATACCTTTCTAAACTGTGGTTATGTTTTGATCAAGGTAATTAAACTCGTTACAAAATTCAAACAAGGTCAAATACAATTGTAAACTAGTCTATGTTTGTCATGGTGAGATGGTTCTTGTGCCTTCTTTGGTCTTTATCTACTTTTTTCTTTTCCTCTTTCTATATGTCTCCTTTAATTTCATTGACCTTCAAACAGGAACAGATGACAATCAGTAACAGGATCCTTATTGGTCATTTTTTCATGTAGTCTCTCCCATAACATCCCAGTTTCCCACCATCCACTCTCACCTTATCTTTCTATTAACTGGCATGTCATTGTCATTTCACCTACTTCCACTGACATGTTGAAGTGTGGTGAGCACTGTTATTATGTACTTAAATATGCTTGTTCCTTATTCACAGGAAGTTGTTGGAGATCTGACGTTGATGGTCAAACAAGTCCTCCGCCTCGGGGCTGTAAGCATCGCCTGATGAAAACACACAGAGGAGAGAAGTTGAGTACAAAGCAACAAATATGGAAAGTATTGATACATGGACTGCATCTATGTCTTCTTCACACCGTACCTGCATGGCATCCAAACATGTAAACTCGAGCTCCATCGTACTTGCACCGACAGCGCATCACGTTGTTCTGGAAATCAGACTCAGCCATGTCTAAGGAAGGGTTAACCTCCACCTGTAAAAGAAAATATAGTAGAGATAAACTCCTGGATGACTCAAGTCTGTCATCCTACTCACAATAGTGTACCTGTACCAAACTACTAAGTATGTTTTTTCATCACAAGATAGCTTTCAACTGACAACATACAAATGAACCACGTGCAGAGGCAGTAAAGGCATCACAGAACTGTTGCATTTCCCTCTACGCTGAGGATACCTTGTTATATACAGTAAGTCTCTTCAAAGCATATACAATACTAGATTTTAAAGGCATCTCTATATACTATTAATTGGTCAGAATCCAAACAAATGCCCTTCAATACTGCAAACAAAAGCATAAACCTTCCATCTCAATTTACCGACAATGATTCCTTCACCCATCAGGGGAAAACAATTAGATAGACCATTAACATTTTTGAAAATGTTTACAATAACGTTTCTAGTATCAACATGTATCTCTGCAGAGTTGAACAATTAAAGTCAAATATTTTACCATGCATTAATTTCCTATCAATGTACTTTTGATATCTATGTTGTAATCCAAACCTGGCTATATATCTCCTAAAATAACAGTTTCTGATTTTTTTGAAGAGGTGCTTATTTGCTCTTTTAAGAAGATTATTGACAATCCAATTTCTGTATCTTGAATATTAAGAGATTGCTAAGTTAGTGTAACATGAGGACTGGTTGTCTAACCTTCTATCTAACTCTCAACACTGTAAGGGTGGTGTGATGGCCTATTTATGAAGTAAAGGAACAAAGATACACTTTATTTCAGAGTTTTTTTTCACGTGGCCAACTGCAAAGCCACAGGATTATTGTTCTCTCCTTTTCTATATGGCTCATGATGTATAAATTAGGGGTTCAAGTGATGCATGACATCACTTTCCACTGTTATCTCCCTGCAGAGATGCACATGACAGTTTTGGGTTTGGATGTAAGAAGCAGCCTATCATTAGGCTGTAGCCATGGTTGGTTGCTATGGTTTGTTGTTTTCCACCCTGTCTGCCTGCCTGCCATATATAAGAAAAGCACCCAAATGAACTTTCCTGATGCACACATCAAACAGATAACATGACCACAGATTTAAAAAAGCAACCCTGTCTCATTTTTTTTTACTTACAGTTAAAATGTTGTGGCTCCAATTATATATTCACAGAGAAAGATTTAGGAGTATAGATATTCATGATAATTATTCTTTTTAATTACATTTTCAGCCTTATTCGCCACCAAGGAGTGCATATATTTATTAATATTGCATGTAGAGAGCAGCTAATAATTTCAGCATATATTTTGTAGTCCTGATGTAAAATGTACTGGGTGGCAGTTCATGCCATTTTAAAAGCTCTTGTAATAATGTAAAACAAAGGGCCCGCGGCCTGTTTTACAGAACAATGAAAGTGAGGTTGTGCAGCTGATTTTTAAATGAAGTAGCAATCAGGAGCAATCTTTCTGAGGTGGACGTGACTCATTGTTTTAAATGTATGGTACTATAAATGGCAATTCTTGGTAAAGACTCAAAGAAACACCCAGCTGCATCTCACTTCTTACACACATTTATGAGAAACTCAACTACTGTTGAACCGCGAACCCAACCACAAAGTGCTGCTGGGCCACGTCGTCGTGACAACAGTGGATCTCTGCTTTATGACTTGTGTGTGGTTTTATCTTTCAAGACGGGCTCTTCACATGTATAGAGAGTAGAGACAGACCCGTCCTGTATGTCATTTACACACACGCACATGTTAGTCACACGTAAACATCTTGATTGTATGCAAACACATAATAAGAAACTGTAAACATCACTTTGCTGCAACCAAGCTGCCGTGAAAAAATAGAACAAATGACAGAGAAACGGGACAGATGAGTAGGTCACCGCAGCAGATTGGATGTCTCTTAAAAACAGACGAGAGATGTAACAAACTCCGCTTTCAAACAGAAAACTCACTCTGTACAAATGTAAAGTGCTGACAGAGCAGTCCCACTGGGAATTGGTCTAATAGCAGGTCTACTTTCTATATAAATCCAGACTAAATTCACTTTCCTTAAATACGCACACACCCTTAAAACGACATACATACTGTACACCTGAATGGTACAGCAGCCAAGAGCCGTTGATCCCAAATTATAGTCTTTTATCAGAGCTTTTATCTCATGTGCCGCTTCAGATGTTGAAACACCAACTCGGCTTTTTTTCTCGCTTTCACGCCCGACCTAAAAGGTTATGTAAGCTACTGAAATGATGTGATTTCACCATGAAGATTGAAAGGGGGATTCTGTCTTACTCTGCAATTTTATCGGTTAACAATTACCCAACAGAATAAGGTGAATCTTGTGTTTTGAAGATGTTCCTTTATTTGTTCAAAACCAAGCGTTCTTACCTGGAAGATGTATTCACCAGGTCGTATGTCTGTGACGTCGATCCACTGGCAGTCGATATCGTGGCGGTATGTGTCCCAGCAGCCAACTGAGATACCCTGCTGTCCCATGTTATAGCAGGAGTACCGCTTGTGTATTCCTTGTAGAGAAAGAAAAGTTAGAAACACATTAGGCGAGTAAAAAAGAGAAGGCTAAGTGGTGTAAATCTCCTTTGCTGCCAGTGGCTGTGGATTTTAATTTCTACCACAAGCCTGAAATTAAAACAAAATTATTACAAAACCAGATCTTTCTTGGGCACAATGGATAGAAAGGCTCTTAACTGCGTAAAGCTTGTCTGGGCCAAGATGATTTTGGGCTTGGCCTCTGATCCTACAGCTTGTCGCTTACTTTGAATGCTTATTATAGGATTTCAGCGTTTCACTTTTATGTATTCTTGATTCTCTTGTTTGTCATGATTCTGGTTTCCTTTGTTTCCAGCTTTTCCCTTGGGAAGCAGATTTACAGTAAGTTACATTAACCTGTAATTATGTCTCACCTTCAGGGCAGTATGTGTCCTCCAGACAGAAGCTGGCCTTATGACCTTCGGCGACCTTGGTCCCGTTGAGCGTCAGCAGGTCATAGTGGGTGAACACTTCAATGCTGTGGTAATGCCTAAGGAATTGGATCAGGGTGAAATGATTAAAAAGAAATGTGTTAATGTGTTCCTGTTTTGGTTTACACCTATGAGAAAACAAACCTGTGAGAACAATCCCTGAGTTTCATCTAAAAATAGAGCAACCATAAATCCTTTCACGTTGTTGTGAAGGCGTCAAACAGACACGAGCAACAATTGTAAACACACAAGTGGGCTTAGGGATATCAGTTTGGTGTTGCTCTCATCACAAAACCATTCCCAGAACAGACGGTACCAAAAGTCAAACCATGTGTCTGCTGGTGGTTGAGGTCGTGATCGGGCTGCGGCGGGGATAGACACAGAGCTGTGCCTCTCGTCTTTGAGACAGAACCACAACCGCTGAGATAAGAAGCCAGGCACCTCTGAGCGTAGCAGCTGACCGGGTGAGGAGGATGCTTATTGTAAACATAATTTAAGGGGATGAAAGATTGTCTTTTGCTGTATTTAATAGCATGCTTTTATGTATGTCTGGTCATATACAAAATGTCACTGCGCTTGCTGCTGAATCTTACATTTCCATTCATGCAGTCATTACATGTTTTTACATCTGGTAGCTTCTTTTTTCTTGTGCCACCTTATAATAGTGTTTAGTCCTGTGCCATGGGGGAGGTTATGTTGCCTTTGATGTCCAACCAAACCCTGCAGCAGCTAAAATCACAACATCGTCACATCTGTAAAATGAACGGCTCTTGGTTGAAATGAAAACCTTAAAAGCTCCTCTAAATAACACAGCAGCTTGGAACAAAATCTGTAAATGTCAGCTTCACTCTTACCTGTGACACTGGTGCCATGTCCAGCTCTCTCTGGTGGCCTTAGGCCTGAAGTCGGCGCGGCCCATGTTCATGATGCGGGAGGAGAAGCGCAGCAGGCGGCGATGTCCGTAGGGCCAGGTCATTCGGGCGGCAGAGGACGACAGGCAGTTCTCCTCATTGGCGCAGGTCAGCAGGTGGAGGGGGCGGTCCTCCAGATAGGCCGTCTCCTGGACCAGCTGAGCATCCAGGACCAGGTCGGGAGCAGCTGCAGGGCGAGGGTCACAGTTAAAAGAAAATGTATAGATATTTTTGTCTTTTACTCCATTCATCTTTGTCAAAAAATTACATCTGCTCTACTCACAATGTGACTCAATGGCTGACTGTCAAAAATACAGCCTTTAAGGAATACTTTCCCTCCCAAAATGACCATTTATTTATGTACCAGGAACTCAAACAGTATTATCTTTATTTCTTGAATTAACTTGAATCAAACACAAGTTAAAAAACAGATAAAGGCCTTGATGAATTTAATAAACTTTTGACTCATTCTGAAAAGCAGACTCACTTTCTACACATGTGACTCCTGCGGCCTTGCCGTCTCCTCCTCTGGGACAGTAGACATTTGTGTTCCTGCGACAATGCTGGATGGACATCTCATTGCCGATGCAGTGAGTTCCACTCAGAATCACCTCGCCGGCATCTGCAGAGCCAGGCCAGTACCAGGTCTCCTGCACACACACATAGAAGAGATTCACACATACAATCATTAAAGAAAATAGCAGCCTCTGCTATAAACAAAGAAACCCCATAAGAACTATCAGTGCACATTATCACATTTTACACTCTTTTACACAATTTTAAGACTGCCTGTTAAATGTTCCCGGCAGCCCCCCTCAAAACACACTCATGCTGCCCTTTCCATTCAGTTCTATTTTCAGTTTGTTTGCTCAGTGAATTTCTCCCGGATTTTTCTTGGCCTCACTTTCCCTCTTTTATTTTCAGTGCGCTGGAAGTGGACGTTTGTGAAGCCTTTAATTACCTCAGGCCTCTGTAATAACACAGCACAGTCACAAACAGCAGGACACAGAGAGAGGAAGAGAGAGAGAGGGAGGGAGAATGGAATATAGGAGCACAGAGAACAAACGCTTCAAGGTCGAAAGAGGATGAAGCAAAAAAACATCAACATGTTTATTTCTGTTGTTTACCTGAAGAGCAGTGGAAGCGAAGCCCAGGCCGAGCTGTCGACAGACCATCATGGCCTCGTTGATGCCCCAGTTCTCACTGCAGACGGAGCCCCAGCGCTTCACCCCTCCGACCTCCATCAGCACCTCCACACGGCCCTCAGATGGCTCTCTGCCTCCTGCCAGACGCACCTGAAGGTGATGAGTAGAACATGTTTTCTTGTCAGTCTGTAAACACTGCTAACACTGTGGTAAGCAAAGTACTCAAAAGCAGTATTACCACACTGTAGAAATACACTGTTACAAGTAAAAGTCTGCATTTAATATTTTACTTAAGTATGATATAAAAATATTAGAATAGAAATGTACTAAAAGTACTAATTCTGAGTGATGGCCATTTCAGAATAATATAAAATATATTCTTGAATGATAGTTTTGATCGGAAAGAACGTAAACCATACATATTGCTGGGTAGCTTCTGAATTTTAAAAAGGGATCAATACAAATTATAATAATACACGATACATTATTTGTTGATTATATTTTGGTATAAAGTGGGGGGAAATGGTAATACTCAGGCTGTTTTTGTGTGTTTCTTACCGAGGCTTGCATGCCAGTGTTAGGCACGTTGCAGCGCACCGCTACATCCTGAGTGTGTTTGCAGGTATAGAGAGGCACCTCTCTGTAGGTACACTCAGTAATGGACTTCTCCCGGCCTGTACACTGCACACTGTTCATGTGGATGGGTCCGGTACCTACAGGAGAAAGGGCGTGGAATTCATTCATTCACATGTGTCTCACCAACCATCGGCCATTTGCAAGAAGACAGGCTACACACACACACACACACACAGGGTACATAAAAGACTATAAACCTGATGGCTCTGTACCCACAGATGTCCACAGAGAGGGATTAAAAGCCCAGACATGATGGGGTCCTCTGATGTGGCTCTGAAACTGAGCATAGCCAGGGAGTTCTCTGTTTAAATTACCGTACAGTCTGCGCTACACACTGCATAGCAGGGCCACACTTTACAGACCAAAATAGATACCTAAAAGGCAAAATAGAGGAAATCTTTGATCACATCTAGGTTTGCGTCGGTGTGTGAGGCCCATGCTAAAGCCCTATAATTTGGCCTTAAATAGCTAATGATTTTCATCAAGTCTAACTTTAAGTTTTTCTCCTATAAGTGAGCTTCCCATGAGGATTCACGTCACTTCTGCAACACACAGATTCAACCCTTATATGTGTTCAGTTCTGCAGGGATGATGTATCTGTGTAAGATCACGGAACACCTTTTTAATTTTTTAAAGCGTCATTGCAATCACCAGAAATGCAAATCTATATCTTGGTCACATGACTTCGATGACCCATACACTAAGCTTTAGCCAGAAAAGTGTTTTCGAAAGTGATGACGTTTATGTCCCAGAAAGCCTCTTTGGTTTAACAAAGCTGTTACTAGCAGACGCCTTTTTCAAGAGACATAAAGGCTTAAAAATTAACAACTGAGGTATTAACGGACATATTTTATGATGTAGAATTAAAATCTCTTAAGCTTGTGTTAACCACAGGCACATAACCAAAAACCCATTCAAAAAAACAAAAAGGCCAAGAAAAGGTTGACTAATTCCGTGTTGTTGGACTCATTCCTGAAGCACTCTAATGCCCTGAGACAAAAAATGCTAAAGTGCTCCATTTTGACATTTAACAATGGTCATTATTCAGACACAACTGTACCATAGCACCTACTTTAATAGAGCCCTAAATTTACCTCAAATGAATTTCCATGAATTAGTTCATTAAGTTAAGCAGAGAGAAGGAAATGCACCCACCATTATGGACATGGTATGTGCTCGTTTAGGCAGAAGGATAATGGGAGGAAATGAACGTGATTACAGAGTTACTGAAGAGGTATGGCAAGGAGGGAAAAAAGGCCAATAATGTTGTGTGTGAAAGTGGGGTCTATTTCCTAGGAAAATGTTTGACTTTATTATTGCCTGACAATTTAATTGCTATATTCTCATGCCCACAACAAAAGCAGAGCTAAAGTAATCACAGTATTCCTGAATGTTTGGTCCTGCTCAGTGCTGATTGCCTGACATCCTGGTTTCAAAGCTGCGCTATCTTTTCACATACAGTACAACAAGTTTATTTTGACATCAAAACATGCCATTTTTTTCGTCGCTAGAGTTCATAGCATAGTTTACACTCTTATAATTGGTCATGGGTAGAGTTCCTCAACAATGATCTTCTGCGACAGAAGTGGAAGTCAGGCTATAAACAATTTCTCTGGGTTTATTTGTCTATTCAGCCCCATAGTTCTTGGATAGCTGCGTTTAGCAACAGATATTTAGGCTGAGAAGTGTTTAGTCTAAAGGATCAATGAGCTCACTGATCCTGCTCAGAGTGCATGATGAATTCAGGCACTGATTCAAAGTCGGTAACATTCAACAGAAAAGTGGTTATCAGATCTGTAGCTGGGACTCCTTTTGATGACAAATAAATACCCAGTTATGGTCTTATCTAAACATACTAACGTCTCACACCATGAGTTCACCAGACATGGTGAGTAAATGAATCACCAGAAAGACTTGAAAGTGCACTTCATGGACACTGTGTGAGGCTATGTTTATTCTTCATATCTTACCCTGTCCAAGCTGCGCCCTGTTGAGCGCCTCTTTGGCCGTCCCGAAGCCCAGCTCTCTGCAGACCACGGTGGCTGCAGCGATGTCCCACAGGTGGTCACACACCGTGCCCCACTTGCCCTCCTTGAGCACCTCAACACGGCCTTCCCCAATACGGGGCCCCGCCTTCAGACGCACCATAGGCTGGAAGGAGAACAAAGTATGTTTAGATGCAAAATATCAAAGTAATTTAAATTATCTGGAAATCTTACACTCAGCTAATGTTGTTCTTAGTGTTTTAAAATAAAACTGCTTATTTCTAGATTTCAGCTTGATAATAGTATTTGGTCTACTTATTTGGCACGGTGTAATGGCCTCTTGATCTGCCAACCTGCTGGATTATGTTTTTCTTTTGTTTCTGGTCTTTATTTCAGTGTAGAAGTATTTCCTGTTTTACTTTGTTACCTCTCCATTCATTTCAAGTAACTTCCTGCCTTTGTGTGTTTTCCCTCCAGTTTTTCATTGATTGCTACTTTCCAACTCCATTCAGGCAGTTCCTTGTTCTTTTCCTGTTAATGTCTTCGGAATAACCTGACAGCTACCTGCCGGACCTACATCTTGATTTGGATAGTAAGCTTATTTCCTCAATTAATCATTTGACTCTTCCTGCTCCCTCCACATCAGTTCATCTTTGTTTGTCTCCAATCCTGCAATACCTATAGTTTGATAAACTGCTTAATGAAAAGTAGAAGAAGATTTTACTTTTAAAGGAGTAGTTTTGAGAAATAAGCTAAATAACGTACCTGCTGATAGTTAGTTAAAAACATGGAAACCACTGCCATGAGATGGTTAGCATATCTTAACACAAAGACTGGACAGCGAAAACAGCTAACTCGGATCCGTCCTTAGTAAATAGCACAGCTAAAAAAAACATTTCAGTTGTTTTGTAGTACCTTTTTTGTTTAGTTTTGTTATCTAACTTGTTACATAGTTAGCTTAGAGGTTCTGGTAGGCAGATTTTGAGACCCTGATGAAACACTGGCTAGCTGTTTACTGCTTTTAAGCTAACCAGTTGATGGTTGCATTGTTTTCTTACTTAAGTCATTATTGAACTTTCACAATGAGTTACTGATTTTCTACGGTTTAAAAAGTAAGATAAGACATGGTAAATAGTTTGCTTAAGTGAGTACTTTGGACAGAGCCATGCTAATGTTAGCTGACTGCTTTCATTAATTATGCTAGGCTATGCTCCATATTGCAGCTTTACATTTAGTGGAAAGATAGGCAGGTAGTTTTGAAATTGTATTGAATTTACATTTTCAAACTAGTCCATTATTAACACATTTGTTTATCATCTATATTTGTTTAACTTCCACCTCCATACTGACCGGCACGGCGGGTGGTGCAGGCGCTCTGCCATAGCGGGTGAACTGGGATCCTGGGACACAGCGGACTACAGCGTGCATGCCATTGTTGCATGGGACATTATTCCTGGGGAGGGACAGCTTGGCCTGACACTGAGACAGAGAGACCTCCACACCCTGACACTGCACCTTCTCCACCCAGTAGGCCTTCTTCCCGATCAGTGTTCTCAGCCTGGGATGGTAAAAGAAGAAGTTGGTGGAAAGAGACAGGTATGTTTGTGATTTGACACATAACTAATGGTAAAACAGGGGTTTTAATCTAATCTGGATTTTACCTGGAGGATGGATCAGCTATCTTGGAGTCCCAGATTTTCCTAAAAAGAGGGAGACAACACACTGGAGTTACAAGTATGCCTCTTTACATCCAGTAGACTAAACAACCAGCTGTCCTATACTAACTGCGCACTCCCACAGTCTGCTCCTGTGCCCACTCGCATCTCCTCAATCATCGTTTCTTCTCTTTCTTGATGTACCTTCTCTTCCCTTCTGTCTATCAACCCTGAAATAAACAAACTGAGAGCTTTGAAAGAGACACAACATGCTGGGAAGGGCGTGTGTGTCTTTGGATAAACATAGTCCTCGCCTTAGTAACAGGGAGGGAGAAAGAGAGAGGCTGATTTACAATAACGGATCACATAACTCTTCCTTTCTTTCCTCCAAAACCACCACCTACTTGTCATAACTTTTTATAGATCTTTCATTTCTACAGCCATGGGTATTTCTGTTTCAGTGTGTTTGTCTATATGTCTACAGTGAATGTCTGGTTTGGGGCATCCATGTGGAAAGAAAAACTATAAATATAAATAAGCCACTATACATTAATCCCTTTCAAGAAGCCTTATTGAGGTCTGCCAACTCCAACAGGGTTTTCTAAACTATGTCTCTAGTTTTATGGATATTACGTTAAACTAACACAGTACACAGTATGTGTTCACAAATAAGGAACCCCTATGCCTATGCACACACACACAATCCATGCTCAAACCTGAAAAGTTAAAGAAAAAAGCAAACAGTCAATAAAAAAGGGATGATTCACAAACCAGACGTAGTCTGGGTAGTCTCCATCTATCACACACACACACACAAACACACACAAACACACACACACACACACACACACACACACACACACACACACACACACACACACACACACACACACACACACACACACACACACACACACACACACACACACACACACACACACACACACACACACACACACACACACACACACACACACACACACACTCGAGCTGACCACTTGCATCTAACAGTGCGACCACAGACAGGTGCAGTGTGACTGACGCCCCTTCATGAATGTGCTTGAATTAAATGAGTCACCACACCAAATATAAAGTTAACCGTATAACCAGATTCATGATGCAATTAAATATTTGGCAACCTAAAACGGGAAATGTATCCTCTCTTGTGGAACTCCAGTATACCGGTAATCCACAAGTTATTAAAGTACCAATATTAGATGAGAAGTGTGTTTTTGGGCTGGAGGGGCCTTCAACGAAACCTACAATAAACCCAGAGCCAGACAATCTGCTTTATGGAACAAAACTGCTCTTTAGCTGCCAAATGCTCAACTATCTTCACCAGCTGTGTTAAAAGTTGGAGTTTAATCAATGTAGACCATTGATTTATCAGACAGAATATAAACATATGTATTGTTTCTAGTAATATTAAAACATTGATCAGTGCAATTTTAAGAAGAATATTTGAAAACAATATTGTACTTTTTACCCCATGAACTGAGTACGATGTGTATTGGCTTGTGTCTATCTGGGTGTGTAATTATAAGCTTATCTGTATGTGTCTGCACGATTTTAAATGTTTTATAACTCGGTGCTAAATCAAAATGAGAGAGACGGCTGTGAGGGGGTGTTAGTTCATGGTTTGGAGAAGGGGGAGGAGGGGGGAGTGCTACCCATATAATTGCCTGCTCTGCTTGGCAGTGTCTGCTGTGCGGTCGAGCAGTAGCATGTTGGTTCACACACACCAGACATGGAAATATGCACGTACATATCAACTTTCCCTGCGTTGCCTCTGTAAAAATGAAGCTCTTTAAATGTGCAGCGTTGTTACCCAACCTTATGAATGCATTCTGGGAGACAAGGAGCAAGTGATGTAAGTCTCTATGAACTGGACAACTTATATGTGCATTGCCTAACTTCACAGTATGAGGAAAACCATGTTCTTCTGGTTTTCACATAAGACACATTTATGTTTTCCTGCTGAGAGCCAAAAACACAGTGGTGATTTTGTTCTTTTTCAGGTCGGAAACACACGTTTGAGCTGGGTTGAGGCTCTTCTCCATCTTTTAAGGAGATGGTGAGGAAGGGAGGTGAACAACAGCATCAACCCTCAGGCACAGAAAACAGGTTGTGACCGCAGCAGTGCAGCACTGCTGAATCATTTTATCCAGGAGAACACTTTCATACTGCTCAGGAGCTTCAGCTTGATGCAAGTTTTTTGCAATTATGACCACACAATACCATAAGCCACACTGGAGAGGGGATCTTACTGTAAGCGGAAAACAGAAATAACCTATTATTATACTGCATGAATGCAAAGCTTCCTGACTGGAGTAAATCGGCTCACTGAGGAGAGAGGTTCCAACAATAGTTCAGCCTTTAGACTGTCCCATCAACCTCCAATGAACCACAACTCAAAGGGGTCATTATTATTATTTTGGCTTTTCAGCTCAATTGCAACAAAGGCCTAAAAAGGCCTTAACTGAGAAGGGGCATTATGGCCTCCTAACAAACATGTTCCTATACAACAAAACTGCATTTTCTATTATGTTTTGAAGGAAACTTATTTTCTCCTGGATTATGTTAGTCTTTAACACATCACAAATATATTTTAAAGCTACTCTCTAATAGTCTGTGAAGCGTGAGTTGGGGTAGTGGATAGGTAGCTAAACTAAACACAGACCTGTCACCCTGGAGACCGCTGTTGTTTTAATTTCAACATTAACCATGTGCTTCAAGCTGCGACTGTAATACATTTGGGAGTGCAGTTTTGTTGTATGGGAATGTAATTTTATTGGAGACACGGTTGGGAGGGCAGAAGGAGCCGTGGGTTCACAGAAATTAGAATAACTGAAGTTACTGTCAGCCTCAAAGAGAGTGTGGATGTGATGAAACAAGGGAGCTTGAAATTGGCTTTAGTACTTGCCTTTTGTAAGCACAGCAAAGTAGAGGAGTATTTAAGCAGCTGTAAAAAGGCGCTGAACAATTTAACGGGCTGAGACAAATGCAGTCACACCAAAAAAATAAAAAAGGAAACAACCACATGGTCTGAGAGGGAAGTGCTGACACAGCACAGGGTTTACAGCAGGTTCAGTTAAGAGCAGAGAATATTGTAGAGCATCTCTCAAACCATAATTATAGCTGTGGACACAAACCCAGAGAAAAGCAGGCATGGACCATTGACAGCAAAGTGGGTAACACCAGTAAGACAGGATGTGACTGTTATCACATCCTATCTTCCTTGGATAAATATCAAAATAACTCTACCATGCTTTGAGGCTTGGCACAGCAGTTCTTTGATCTAAACTCCTTACTCGGTCATAAACCAGAGTATTGGACACTTTTAAATATTGACCTGATGGTGGCCCTTGATGAAAGGTTAAGGGTTGTACAAGTTATCAAAATGAACTCTGAATAGGACATTCATGTTTGTAAAAATATCATAGCAATCTGTCCTGTAGGTGTCGAGACATTTCACTAAAAAACACAAATGAAAGGTCAGGTGATCACCAACAATTCCTTGTGTTTGAACTATACATGTCTGTAATAAATGTTGAGCCTTCCCAATCGAGAGAAATGGATATTATCCACTGAATAAGTGAAACATTTGACATGCTGGTGGAGCTAAAAGAAGAGTCTGGGATCATCAAAGTTATGAGGTTTGATCCTCTGGGTACCATGACCATGACCATGAGTGACCAAACTGCATTATTCACTGAGGACCAATAATGCAAAAGGTCATGGTCATCTATCCCATGTTTTTGAAAATGTTGACTGGACCAAACTAGAGGAATGGATGACGGACATTGGCATCCCAAGAACCATGGCTTTGTGTCTAAATGGATGACAAACAAAAAATTAAAACTTACTCCCCATCTTTGATGTTTCCTGTCGAACAAACATAGCTGCTCCAGTCGTCTCCCACATCGAAGGGAGGAGGTAGACAAAAAAAACAAACAACATTCTCCTGCCTGGTCCACTCTTTACACAAACCACTGATGTTTTTCAGTATCGTTGTCCATATTTAAAAGTTTGCACCGGGAACATGCTAACCACCTTGGACCCGAAAAGTCTTCTTGACCAAATGGAATCACCTATTTGATCGAATTTCTGAGGTTTAGATTTTCTCACACTCAATGAGTATTAATTACTAAACTGTGGTCAGTGTGGTTAACAGGGCAGCTGAGGAGAAGCTCTGCACAGCTGAGTTGGACACAAGGAGTAATCTTTGGCAACATTTAGAGACAGCTGGTGTAGGGCACGTCAGCGGTCAGTACAGTGGTCCTGTTAGCCGTGCCATAAAAAGACCTCTGTGGGCAGACATGCGGACACACATTGGGTTGTGTTGAATGTGCACGTGTGTGTGTGTGTGTGTGTGTGTGTGTGTGTGTGTGTGTGTGTGTGTGTGTGTGTGTGTGTGTGTGTGTGTGTGTGTGTGTGTGTGTGTGTGTGTGTGTGTGTGTGTGTGTGTGTGTGTGTGTGTGTGTGTGTGTGTGTGTGTGTGTGTGTGTGTGTGTGTGTGTGTGTGTGTGTGTGTGTGTGTGTGTGTGTGTGTGTGTGTGTGTATTTGCGTGTATTTGCGTGTTTATTCGTTTGTGAAATGCATACATGGATTTTGAACAGGTCTTGTAAGAGACCTTGCGATGAGGGCGGGGGTATGGATTTATTTGCATGTGTGTATGTGAGCTATTGGGGTTTGCTATGGCATATGTGTGAAGGCTTTGAAGATTGTTGTAGTTTCCAAAGCGGGTATTGATGGCTAAAGCCAGACAATTTATTTTTCAGTTATGATAATTTACAACAAATATAAACCTGAAGTTTTCCCTAACTAGCCTCTGTACTAGCTTGTATTAATGTAATTAATAATAATCATTTTAATGTTAATATTTTGAATGAAGCTTGAATCTTAAAACTATTAGATACAGTGACATCCTGTACGTAAAATATAAATGTTATTAATGATCTTACAGAAAGATTGATACTCCAAAGCTGATATTAGTGGCATCTCTGCCACCTCTAAACAAGCCTGCTATTTTCCCTCAGACTCTCTATCCAAAAGGCACAGTTTGTATTTACACTTAGGTTGAATAGGAGTTTGTTTTCAGTCTGCCATTTTGCTTTGGAAAGTGCTGCTGCACACAGTTTTAACTGAAGGTTTCTTAATTATATGAGATTAGAAACCATGTAAGGGAGGGTTCAAGTAAAGACACACACCATGATGATGATGATGATGATAATAATCTTTTCGTCTGGATCTGACATTAATAACATACTATCGAAGACTATTTTAGAGGTCTGTGCAGGGGCCTTCTCAGCCAATGGGCAGACAGGCCGTGTTCGGCTAATGCCACAGTGGACATGTCGTGCCAGTGTGGTTGTTCTAATGACAGCAGTTGAGGTTAACCTCTACTACAGGGGGAAGGAACAGCAATCCAGGCACGGGGCCGCCTAATCCGTGAAGGGATGTGTAGTCCACCGCACTTTTCCATCCCTTTCATAACATACACACGCACACACTCTTTCTGCCTCCCTCCTCCTCAGTCACTTTGCTGTGTCCACACTCTCACCTGTAGGCGTTCTGGTCAAACGCTTCTGCCGCAGGGAATCCTAACATGCCACAGACGACACGGCTGCTGCTGAGGTCCCAGCCCTGGTTACACACATGACGCCACCTCCCAGCATGCTTCACTTCCAACACTCCTTCCGTCACCAGATCACCATGGTTTTTGGCCAGCACGGGCCGAAGACGGGCCTCCTCTAAGTGAACCCTTTCAGATCCCTGCAATTAGAAATCATTCTTTAATGATGATAAAGAGTTGAGTATAGCACTGTTAATCCTGAATAAAGTCCGCCACAGGATACACTCTCTGACAAATTATAACAGCAAACATGACGTAATCTTTATTCAAACAAAAATGTGTTTGAAATATCTGCAATCGAGGAAAGAATAACATAAGATGACATGCTACGTCTTTAATCATCAAGCTCTCTAATCATCCACATAAAAGCCAGCAGGAAGGAAACCAACAGAAAAACAGAGAATTTGCTTAAAGTGTCACGATGATTACAAAATGGTCAGGAAAGTGTAAACTCTGCAAGTTCAAAAGGAAAGAAAGCCAAACACAAGTGATAAATGTCTTGCAATTTCCTCTGTTCGGAGTTTCTTGCATGTTTGAAGAGAGGGGCTGTTGAGCTTCTGGTGGTTGAGTCCTGAACTAAACGCTGCGAAAGAGCTGGATCTGGAAAAGTTCTGGTTTTAAGTTTGCCTCTAATTAAACATGTCCACTGGCCTGTGGCTCCACAAAAGTCATTCATCTATGGGAGTCTGAAGAAAAGCTTGATTGGACTAATTATTTGCAGTGTACTAGAGGCTTTGTGTGTTTGTCAGTGTGATTTTACCTGTGTGTAGTGCACATCAGTCTCCAGTCCAACGTCAGGATAAACAGGCTCTGGTTCGACATGGTTCCCACTGAGCTGCTGCTGTCTGACATTCCTCGGCTGGGGCTGAGCCTGGCTCTCTGCTCCTCCTCTCACGGCTGCGGGACTGTTCCTCTCTGTCTCCTGTCTCTGCCTGTAGGATTGGACGTTTATCAGACGTGAAGGCAGCTCGTGCCCTTGTGGCATGGGTTGTTGGTTTGCTCTGGAACCGCCTCGATTCCTTCTCAGGATCTGGATCTCATGGCCATTTTCCTGTGGCGTGAGGTTGCTTCGACGAGAAGAAGTAGGGTTACGATGAAGGGCGATCTCATGACCCCTTCCAGGGGATGAGGAGATGAGGGCTGGGGGAGGATTTGACTGTTGCGGTTGCGGTGGTGGGTTTCTCTGTCTTGGCTGGTTTGGCTGCCGCCTAGGGGATGAAGGAGCCTCCTCCACTGTGACGGCGGGGGAGCCAGGTCTCCTGTCTGGGCTGCAAATGACCCCCAGGTCCTCAGCGTGGGTGCAGTCGTTGATGCCCCAACCATTGGAGGGACAGTCTGCAATGGAGAGCTCTGTGCCCGTGCAACGAACATTGTCCAACCAGATCAGACCTAGCAGCAAGAAAGGGTTGTAAGTTTGAGAATTTAAATATATAAAAACTTAAAGGTCTCCTATTATAGTATTTTTAGGCATATATTATAGGCCTCTGATATATAACAATATATAAAAAAAGATTTTAAGAAGTATTTTGCTCAAAATACCAAACAGATCACCCATTCTAGCCATGCCCTTTATCCTTCTATTTCAGCCCTGTTAGAAAAGTGCTGATTCTGGGGTCTGTAGCTTTAAAAAAAAAAAAAAAAAGAGCGTGCGGGGGAGCTTATGCAGGAGAATTCTACCCAGATACTCAGCTAAATGCTGCCGTGATGAAATACCATATCATGTTCAAAACCACATCAAGGATTATTTCTGAAACAGTATGGAGCTCAAATGCTTTTTCTCTTGCGGGTTTACTAAAAGGTGAGTTCCTTTTTATTTCCTGCTTTTTTACACATACTCTCTCCAGTACAGGTTAGCTCTGAGTGTTAGCGATGCTTGCTAATGTCAACAAAGACCATGTTACCTCCAAAACACGTTGCACATTGTTTCTGATAGCGAGTTTCTGATAGGGCCGTGCGTGTAAAGCCAGCCCACATTTCAGATATTACGTCATGACCGCAGCAAATCTGGATCAGCTCCGTTGTACCCCCGTTTTTAGGGATTTGGGTACGGAGGAAAGGAGAGAGGGTTTTGTTTTCTGATACTTTGTGAGTTCCCTGACACGCCAGGGACACATACTTATGTATAAAAGACATCAAAAAGTGAATTTTGCATGATAGGAGACCTTTTTAATTCGTAAGGTGTTCCAAACGAAACACAATTTGGTGGACATACCTTGTCCCTCGCCGAACTTTGCACTGTGCGCCCAGGTCAGGCCGCGTTGGTAGCCCAGCTGTTGGCACACCACATTGGCCAGGTTAAGGTCCACCTCGTCATCACACACTGTGCCCCATGCGCCATTGTAGAACACCTCCACTCGTCCCTCGTTTGTATTGCGCCGACCTGCGCCTGCCAGACGTACAAGCACTTCCTGGCCAGACAGCGCAGGGGGGTAGAGCAGGAGCAGGAGGAGGAGTGTGGACATTGAGCTGAGGCACAGCATCCTGCACGGGGAAACAGAAGAAGAGATGAGACCTCCTCATGGGAATGAAAATGGAAGCGTGTGATGTGAGGTAAAGAGAACTAAAACAGAGTAGATGTATGTAAAGCAGGAGCTCCTAAATATATATACACATGTTACCACAAAAATCACACAAAGCCATGGAACTCACATTCCATACTCTGACTAAACATATAATTTAAAACTTCTCGTCTAACCCTAATGGGACATTGTGCTGTAAAATGAAAGATTGATAGATGTTTTTATGTTTTTAAATAATCAGTAATTTAAAGGACAGTCAGGGACTTGAGGAACATAGTGGAAGCGTAGCACTCAGTCTGAACCAGTCAGGGCAAAGGGAGTAATAACCAAAGCTAAAAGTAGCCTCTCAGTCCAGCCAACGGAAACTTTGGCTTTCCGCAAACCCTCAACCTTAGCTGCATGCATTTAGCCAACAGACACAAATGCAAATAAACACAGTCATAAAAATGTTCTCACACATAAATAACGCAGCAGGTCTGTGAGAGATATTTTGGTTAATGATTCATTTAACCTTGGAATAACCCTATAAAACCCTGTTTTCTAATAGATGGGAAGAAACTGGTGAAATAAGAAGCAAGAAGATAATATATTTTGAAGATGAAAAACTCCTCATAGTAATTCATCCAGCCAGGGCTCAATGAAATTCTGCTTTCATTAAAACTAAATTCAGCGAGCCTGAGCAAATATAAGTTGATGCAAGCGAAAGGGCATAATTAAGGTTGTTAAAGGAGGGATGAGGCGTGGGTGAGTTCATCCAGGTGCAGGGATAAAATATTTTATAATTAAGTTTAAGTAGAGTTTAGCAATAGGTGAAGTAAAGAGAAAAATGCTGAGGCCAAACTCACCTATCTGTTGATCACAGCCTGAAGTCACGAGGAGAAAGAAGGGAGAGAGCTCTGGAGGAAAGGAAGGCAGTGAGCTTGGTCCTGCTGTCTCTCTTTTCTCCTCTTCTCCCTCCCTCTTTCTTTTTCTGTCACTCCCTCAGATCTGCTAATTCATCCATCCCTCCCATTTTCTTCATTTATGCAACTTTTTTTTTTCTCTTTTTCATAAGGTCACGTTTGTCCTATCCATCACCTAACGTCCATTTAACCATGGACATCAGTGAAAACACAAAGGAAATACAATCTGAACATGATAAATAAACTTCAGGTTACTTGTAGTCAAATCAGACATACTGAATAATTGATGCACCCCAACATAGATTTATGAACACTTACTTTACTCACTTACATTATATTGCTACTCTTTTCAAATTAAGCCAACCACTTTCTCACAGGTCACATGGGCTCAACTTATAAAAGTGTCATTTTATAAGGGTTTTCCCTCACAAAACATGTTAAATACTGTAAAATGCATGGTAAGAGAATATTAGTTTTATTGTTTGTGCCCTGAACCGTGTGTATCAAAGTCTTGCCCAATCCTAATTGAAACTCAAAAAAAAAAAAATCACTTTCCCTTCTGATGTCTGAAAAACTGAAAGGGCGTGCATTTTCATACCACACAATGGTAAAGCTACATGCTCACACACACACACACACACACACACACACACACACACACACACACGCACACACCACAGTGCTGGCACCGTCCCATGCCCACAGTTGGTGGTGTCATAACTTAAATACTATGTGCTGCGCAGTAAGAATGGAGCCTGTCTGAACTATTCTTTCTCTTTGCATAAAGTTCAGTTTCGTAACATCCTCAGTCGTGGCACCTCCTCACATGGAGGAAGCTCTCTAAGAATAGAGATGGATGGAGCTCCATATTAAAAAAAAAAGGAACAACACGAAGCACATATTCCTAAAGATGACACTAGAATGCTTTGACGATAAAAAACAGACCCTAAAACTAAATATGAATTAAAAAATACAATTCAAGTGTGATTTATGTCAATTGTAAAAAGTTTAGATGCTTCTTTTCAATTCTTCTTTTGTTAGATGACTTTAGAAATCTTGACGTTCTTCATCACTAGATTTAAGTACGGTTCAGCAGAGAGAAATGAATAACAACAGGTAGCTCGTCTAACAACACAAATTTCAAACACATATCAATAACTGTGCTACTAACGTAAAACAATTGGTTACATCTTAATCTGTGTGATTGAAGATTTTAACATGAAGATTTTTTAACCTATAAAATATACCTACAGTAAAGACAAGCAGCTCACTGTAATGAAATGTGACATGAGACAATATATTGAGGCTCAAGAGCTCCCTCTCATGGAGTGGATATTTTGTATACAGTAAATGCTACAGGAGAACCATTTAACCCCTCTCTTGCGTTTCCGGTCAAAAGTGACCGAATGACTTTTGTTTTAATCATAAATATTGTGTTTTTCATCCAATTTCCTCAATACCTTATGTTATCCTCCACACCAGGCCTCTGAACATATACACTTGATGATCACCACTTGCATTGAATTTTGAGTGATTTATTCAACAGTGAAACACCCTTGACGTTTTCGGTCAGAATTGACCGCCATAGAAAATGAATGGGTTTGAGTGTATTATGTTCATCCTGCAGATGGAAAACATCTATATACACACACACACGCACATGTTACGGGAACCTTTCCCTTTCTTGCGCTGTTTGATACAATGTATCATACCTTCTCACAGGTGCGAGCTCTGTGCCCCTCGAGAAACACAAACCTCTCACTTTCTCACGCTGAATGCACCTCCCTTACTGGCTCTCAAGCAGTTATATTTGTGCCTTGCTCACATTTGACTCATTGACACAATGAGCAGGCGACTGATTAGCCGATTTTCTGTACGAGGGGCGCCGGACACATTTTTTGAACCAGATGAAGAGGAGATTGAACCAGATGAAGAGGAGATAGAGGAAGATGTCTCAGAAATGGAAGAAAACAGCGATCCAGACTATTATATTAGTCTATGAGCCTACAACAGACCAGGAAGAGGCACCTTAGATAGAGGCCCCTGAGGGAGAGGAGCCTGAGGTGACATTCCACAATTTTGCATTGCCAACTATGTGCGTGAACACACGTGAACACGCGTGAGCACGCATGAGCACCCATGCATGCACGCATGCACGCACGCACGCACACACACACATGCACACACACACATACACACACACACACACACACACGCACACACACACACACACACACACACACACACATTCTGATATGGTATATTTCTCTTTCAATAAATGTTAATTGAAGAAAACAGTATCAGTGTCTTATTTTACATTCATCACAGTGAATGCTGAACTTGATGGGCCCACCCGTGGGTCCGGACCATGGCATGAAACACTGGCTTGCTTGTATCAAATCAATACATCCCATACATCATTGGAACGGGAAGAATCTCAGCTACAACACCAACTAAAGCATTTCCATCTCCAGTAAACACAGCCTACATGGCAAGCATTTTTATAATATACAGTAATGTAAAATAAGCACTATCTTTGAACTTACTGCCAAAAATAATATGAAATTCGCCCCTGGTGTCATTCTGTCTGTCACCCCTTGATTCCACTTGCTTTGACTGTTCAAATGAGATGTCAACCATCAAAACTGGATATGTGGTTCCAGTGATATCACTGTGCATAACACACCGGTACATTTTGAGTGATAATAGCATGTGAAGGGGGGTATGACCTAATGCAAGAGAAGGGTTAAAAGAATATAAATACAGTTTCTGAGTATATCTTTCACAACTGCATTGTACCCTGTTTATATTGTATATTAAACTTGACTGTTAAACTTGAAAGGGACTTCAAAGCCTTCCTCCCTTTACATTGTGACTGTATTATGTTTAGTTAATCATTATGTGTAAGAAATGCTGTAAAACTTATCAGTACAACAGTGTATATGGAGGTCAGTAAGCAACTCTGCAGTATTGTTTTCCTTATTACACAAAAAAGAATTCAGCACATTGTTGATAGTTGTCAGTATTAGTGATTTTGTGAATTGAAATACCTTTGAGTGTGTTGTTTAATCAATGTTCAGGCTTTCTTGTTTTAATTTTCTTTTACTGATCCTCACAACACAGAAAAAAAACAGACAATACATTCCAGGATGGTAAAATTTGAAAAACAACAAAATTGCTACATTTCACAAAAACACTCCTTGTCATTGCTTTCAGTATCCTAACAGTTTGGAGGCCGCGGGGTATCGTTTTCGGTGGGTCATGCACTTGTCTCTCTCGATGAACAGTGAGTGGGTTTTGCAGTTAATGTCCTTCTCAAGGGTGATGCGTGACTCTTCCAGGTGGGACAGGGAGCGTCTGGCCTCACTCAGCTGCTGCTGCAGGGACGCCACAGTGGCATCAATCTGCCTCACCTCCCCTTCCAAACTGTAAACACGGGAGCAAACCAAATTAACAGGGGGAAGAGGACACATATCGAATGAGACTCTGCATGTGTGTGCATTGTTAGGTTACCTGAACTGGGGCTGATCTCTACAGAGCTCCATGTTGGGTCTGAGGGAGCGGAGGTAAAGTCTGGACTGGGCTACTCTCAGTGGAGCCTCTTTGTTGTGGATGGCTTGCTGCAGCAACACAATGTTCCTCTCCTGGGCCCCAATCTGCTCCAGGACCTAGAAACACCATCACAAAAGAGATATTAAAGGTCTCCTATTATACTATTTGTAGGTATATATTATAGGTCTCACATATATAAAAAACATGTCTCTGAAGTGTTTTGCTAAAAATACCAAACAGATCACCCATTCTAGCCATGCCTCATACCCCTCTATTTCAGCCCTGTTAGAGAAGTGCTGATTCTGGGTCCGTAGATTTCAATTTAAAACAATTCGAAAAAGAAAAGAAAAGAGGGGGGGATCTTATGCCTGCTCATGCAGGAAGATTCTACTGGTAGATGCTATGCTAAATGCTGCCTTGATTAAATGCCATATCATGTTCAAAACCACATCAAGGATTATTTCTGAAACAGTATGGAGCTCAAATGCTTTTTCTCTCACGGGTTTACCACAAGGTGAGTTCCTTTTTATATCCTGCTTCTTTACACATACTCTCTCCAGTACAGCATTAGCAATGCTTGCTAATGTAAACACAGCCCATATTAGTTCCAAAACACATCGCGTATTGTTTCGGGTACAGCAACGTTTCTGATAGGGCCGTAGGCGTAAAGCCAGCCCACATTTCAGATATTACGTCATGACCGCAGCAAATCTGGATCAGCTCCGTTGTACCCCTGTTTTTAGAAAAGTAAAGTAAGGAGGAAAAGAGACAGGGTTTTATTTTCTGACACTTTGTGAGTCTCCTGACACACCGGGGACACATATTTATGTATAAAAGACATCAAAAAGTGCATTTTGCATAATAGGGGACCTTTAGACAATGAGTCACACTGTCAGTCTGTGTGTTGGTCTGTTTCTCTACCTGTGCCAGCTTGGTCTCCATCTGGGTCTTGGCCTCTATCAGCTCCTGAACGCGCCGGCTGAAGGCTCGGTCCACACTGGAGCACTGGAATTCCAGATCTTCAGTGGTGTCCTGCAGCACCTGCTCCACCAGCAGCCTGTCACACACACCAGCATCACTATATTTATCTTCATTAATGTGTAACAATGGGCCTATTGAGGAAAATATATACAAACAAATATCTTATTTTTGCGTGTATCTATGACTATTTTGTAAGTATCATTCAGATTTCTGGAATTAACCAAAGTTTTTCTTATTGTTGCTATTTTCTTAGATAATAGTTAAACGTTTACCAGTGTTCGAGAGAATTCTTACAACGATAACAACAAACAGGTGTTTTTTTTCACTGTCCACAAATATTTTTTCTGACACAAGGACACACAACCCAACCTGAGACTGTGGGTGGTTTGTTCTTCCTGCTGGGCCTTGTTCAGGTTGTCCTGTGTAAACTTTGTCCACGATGTGCAGTTACATACCCTGCAGAAGAACAAATGACACATTGCATGATAGTTATTCAAAATGTTTCTCATTTGATCTGTTTCTAAGATGTGATGATGATACACAGTCATACGCAAACTAGGACTCACTGGTCCTGGAAGGCGGCTGAGCTTGGGTGGTGCCGTGTGTCTGGGCTCATGTTACTGTGTCTTCCACTGTGGTCATCAAAGTTGTATGCCTGGTACTTGTCAGACCAATCCATCTCCAACGTTTGCTTTGCCTCTCGGTTCATCCTGACACACACAGAGACACAAACCCAGGGATATTTAGTGTGAGCTTTAAACTAAAAATGGCCTTTTACATTTGTATTTTTATGTTGGGATGTTACACTCACTTGATCTGACTGACAACTTGAGCTGTAGTTTTCTTCAGAAGAGCCTGGACACTTCTGATCAAGTCCACTTCCTGCAAAACACACAGTCACACACAACTTAGTGTTTATCCTAGTGAGCCCTCTGCTGGTGCTGTTCTCCTCTGACACAAAACTCACTAATAGACACTTGATCCAGAGAATATTACTGTGGAGCATAACTGAGCCAGCATTTTATTGGTGCTCTGAAGGTTACTTTCTCATTGTTGGATACATTATTTGATCAATAAAAAAATAGAAAAATGGAAAAACTGAAAAAGTACTCTAAATCTCAATGTTCTACTTATGTCTGACCAATGGTTCAGAAGCTAAATATACATTCAATATAATTTAAGACAAGGAATAAAAAAGAGCTGGTGGTGGACTTCAGACGGTGCTAACCGGTATACTTTTACCTGGCTACTATGTCGCTTGTAAATTGTGTAATTTCTAGTTTTGTATCTTTGGTTTTTATGCATGCATCTTGAGTGATATACTTAGATATTAAGCTACCTTTGGCTCTTTGCTGTAAAAATCGTAAATGTCCCCTCTGTGGGACGAATAAAGGTATTCTGATTCTGATATTCTGAGACATCCTGTAATAATATGTACTCCCACATGGACAGTGTATTCAATTATGCATTGATTTGGGGTTCAAAGGGCTCATGATTCAGTGTTATGCTACATAGGAAAGGACATGTGATTTTTCAATAAAGAATCTGCGGAAAATTCAAAATAATCTTCGTATAAAATAAAAAAATCCTATAAAAAGAGGTGTGTATTACTCTTCCAGTGTTGTACGAGAATGTTACATAGATATTAAGTCATTGGATCATATGACGTGAAAGCCACTGAAAGGAAATTAGACTTTTCAATAGAGAACTGCTTACATTTCTCAACAGTAATCAGGTCATCGGGTCACAAGACATCGAATCTATTAAAGGTCCCATGTCATGTTCTTCCGGTTATTACCCGTCCCCTTGTGAAGGTTTTTATGCATGTAAACGGTCTGCAGAGTCACAAACCCTCAAAGTACACCCTGTAGCGAGTAAAACTCTAACACAGACAAGACCTGTCTATGCTGCCCCAGAACGCCTCGTTGGAGATTTCTCTTTTTTTCTTCTTCCTGGGTACAGTGACGTGCCCATACCCAAATGGACCAATCCGTGGAGCCGTTACGTTACATCCGCGGAGCCGTCAGGAGCTCCAAGAATCTGTTTAGGACAGAGTGAATACACATACTATACAGAGATGCTGTATGAGAAACCAATGTGAGTTTGGGAAATTGCACAATATAAATCTATTCTAGTAGACCTCAAAAATGGAATTATGATCAGTAGAAATGGCCATGACATGGGACCTTTAAAGGAAATTCAAATATCCAACCTAAGACTATCTTCACAGTGGTATATTTCTCCTATGAATTTATCCAAATATTATTTTATTCTTAGTATGCCTATTGCTTGAATTTCAAATTCATATTGAGATATATATTTTTTCTTTTAAATGCAAAGAAAATGACCCTTATGTCCTGTGTCAGTGTTATACAGTTTAAACAGCAGTACATCAACGTAAAGCCAATGATCACCTTCACCAGCTCCTCTTCCACGGAGTCTCGCACCAGGTCTGGTCCCAGTCTCCGGGCCCTGCAGCTCAGATTATCGGTGGAGATGGCATACGGAGTCTCGGAGGCGTCCAGCGCCTTCTCCAGCCTCGTCTTCAGCGCCAGCAGTGACTCTGTGTCAGCCTGCAGCAGCTCGATGTGCCGCTGTAGCTCAGACTTCCAGCTTTGGATCTCATGCAGTCTCTCCCCCAGTAGACGCGTCCCCTCACCCTGGGTCTTGAAAGTGCCTGTCTCTGTGTCCTGGTGCAGAGCTTTGGACTCTCTTTGGATGCTCCGGGCTGCGTGGCTCTCGGTGCCGGCCTGCTGGAGGATGCTGTGGTAGTTGGAGAACCATTCAGCAGTGCCGTATTTAGCGGAGCGGTAACCGGCTGTGGCTGAGCCCGAGGACGGCTGCGGGACATCCGGCTGTACAGAGAGGTCTCTCTCCTGGACCCCCTGGGCCACAGCTCTGCTGTCATAGTGGGGCCTTGACACTAAGACCTCAGAGCTCATTCTTTGCCAATTCAATTACAGCTAAAAAAAATACGTGAACAGATAAGGTGAATTAAGCCGATGTTGTTATAAAAGCAGTATCAGTTATGTGTCCCCACTCAAGTCCTTAGGCAGACCAAGCTGTGTGTTTGTTTGGTGTTGCCTGGTTACTCATCTTGGCAGGAGCAGCTTTGGCTCAGGTGACTAGTTACCAAACTGAAATGGCAACCCTAGTAACTATTTAAGTCTTACATACATAGTTGGTTATATAGTAATGGATCATGAATAATACAAATATCTAGGATCCACTCAAACTCTAATTAGTGTACAGAGTAGTTGTAGCTTGCTGCTGTTCTCTGTACTTCTTTGTAATGTATTGTATTCTTGCTGAACCTGTGAACTTACATCCTCTTCACAGATCATAATAAATATAATAAAGTTTGTAATAATGACATAAATAAAAGTAATGTAATAAAAAAAGCAACAAACAGCATATAAGAACATGACATTTATATATACAGCAAAAATAAATACATGATATTCATAACGAGCATGAGCAGCATACAAGCATTTACCACATGGCAGGACAATGTAGCAGCTATGATATATAAAGTGCAAGATAAGATAAAAGCGCTACATAAAGTGCAAGAGGAGATACCCCTGTGTTAAAGTGCATTTATTTAGCGGTGATTACACGTCTGTTTGTTGCTCAACCATTCTTTAAGTTGACCTTTAAAACTATTGAGAGTGGGACAATCCCGTATCTCAGTTGGGGGGCTATTCCACAATGAGCTGCCTGTTAGGCTCTTAACACTCCATGGCCCTGCAGTCGGCATGAGGCTGTAAAAGTAAAGAAAAGCAGGCAGGCAGGGGGGTTGAGAGATGACTATGTATTAGAGAGCCTGAGGAGACACATTTTACCCCCCATGCCTGACTGTTTAACTGTGCATTTTCAACTGTACACAATACAACACAAAAATGCCCAGTGCTGTTAAGAAATAAGTTCAGAAAGCTCTGACTCCAGTGGACAAGTTGACGTTCAAATTCAGAGGATGAAGAAGCAGAAAAATAACTTGTTTGTAAAACAGACAGCACATCAGTTTCGAGAAAGATGACACCGTGTTTATGCATGACATGCAAAATATCTTGAAGCCCTACAAAAAAAAAAAAAGTACAAGTATATTGTGTTGAAAATATCGCAAAAAGTCGTAATATTGTATAATGTATTAGTTGCATGTTGTATTTTGCTAAAAATCACTATGTAGTTTTTCAAAAATATAATGGAAAGAGGAGAGAAAGACTAAAACAAAATATCACAGTATGTTGAAAAAATATGAAAAAAGTAACGTTGTGTTAAAATAACATTTTTCTCTTGCCAAGATACTTTTAGACACACTTTGAGGTATGCGAAACCTTAAAACTAGAACACTGATGGCTGGCTTACGCTGCAAACTTCCTCACCTTTTAACAAGAGAGTAAGTATATAAAAAGTTTTGTTGTATATTTTACACATCAGCAGAAACAGAGAGATGGCAGGAAGGGGGGGGGGGAGACAGTCTCCCCCACCTTTACAGACACTGTGTTTTAGAGAGAACAAATACAAGTGTAAGCTAACTGTTTTTTAAATTCCCTCCCCCCTCTGTCTAGTGATAAGATGGCAGGAAGGGGGGAGGAGGGGGCAGGGCCAGGCTCTCACAGTCACCCACACACACACCCCCACACACACCCCCCCACACACACACACACACACACACATACATACACGCACGCACGCACACACACACACACACACACACACACACACACACACACACACACACACACACACACACACACACACACACACACACACACACACACACACACACACACACACACACACTCACACACACACCTTCACAGACACTGTGTGAGACTCCATCCCATCCACTAAAGTGCTTCAACATTAGTTAACAGTCTCCCCCAAAACTTAAAAACCATTATGAATCATAGTGCTAATACACAATAAATACAATATATACACAGAGGTTGTTTAACACACAACATACAACATTTAATAATTATATGAAGTACTTACCAGAGTTTTTCAGGATCAGATCCAGGTCAGGAAAACGCAGAGAAGAAATGCCAGGGGTGGTTCTTCATCACCTTTCTCTTGCTGTAGAAACTAGATATCCTTATAAACCCTTAGCCAGGTCAATGGCTCGAAAAAATTACAACCATCAGTCTAATCCTTGCAATGTAGACAGAGACTTCCTCATAGCTAGTAAACACAAATCATATTAAAACCTTAATCTAATTTAGATAGGACAATAAAGTTTGTATGGTGACTTTAGTATAGTAGAGAGGGGCAGCATTTGCCTGCATCACCGCAGAAGGAAGGAGGCTTTGAGACGAGAGTAGATGTTAGCCCCTTTCTAACGGGAATCTAAGCTGTCTGATGAAGAAGGAAAGTGGTAATATACATCAATACTATTTTTAATTATTATGTTTATGGTGGGCTTTTCTTTAGGGGCTAAAATAAAATAAGACACACACACACACACACACACACACACACACACACACACACACACACACACACACACACACACACACACACACACACACACACACACACACACACACACACACACAGAGACACTTGGGGGCGGGCCCACCTGTCACTTTTTATGCATACTAATGTTATTGAACCAGCATTTTTTTAACATTTTTTTATTATTTTTTATTATACACCATAAGGCGCAACAGTGGGGGCTTTTCACACCTGTAAATACACATCACCCCCTCCTATCGACGGATCTCACACCTACTTGGGATATCACACCAACTTGGGATCTCACACCTCGAACAAAGGGAAGGGGGATTTAGCTCATTTGTATAATTGGGGGAGGTGTGACCTGTCACTTTGTTATGCATACTAATGAGATTGATGCAGCATGAATATAACTACTCATTTGTTTCATGTTCCTGATTCATTTGAAATAGGGTCATTGTCTCACTGTTGGGTCATAAGAAAGGAACACACACACACACACACACACACACACACACACACACACACACACACACACACACACACACTCATAAAAACGATTCAAGCCCTTCTTAGACTTGACACAATATACAAATGTTCGCTTTATTAAATATTTTTAATTAAGAAATAAACCTAACTATAGTTCATTAGTGTAACACAAATTAGTTTAATCAATTCACTTATTAAATGTATTTAGGACAGATCAACTCAAAATTAATTGTTTTCATCTGGGGACCGCCCCTTTGCACATCCCCTTTGCGCATGCGCACATCCGTTCTGTCTTTTGCCTCCTTTTCTCTGACACTGACTGTGGAAACTGACTGGGGAAAGTCTATTCTTTGGTAAGTATTTTAGTAGTTTTTTAGTAGTCTCTAGTAGTTTAGAACGTACCCTGTTTCCAAGTAATGCCTTTTCATACAGTAATATCGACAAGAATATTTGAAACCACCGTGTTATATTTTGCTCCGTTTTTAGTTGTAAACGGCAAGCTAGCTATGGCTAGCCAGATAACTGGTAGCTAGAAGCTAGCTTGCTACATGTGGGTAGCATTGAATACCTGCTGGATAATGGAGATCAGTGGATTGTATTATATTAGATTTAATGTTATTTTCATTTAACACAGTACACCAAAATTTAGTTTATATCCAACCAAAAAAATGCAAAGAGTAATTAAAGTGCATGAGGTAAGCGCCGCCATTTTCTATCATAATGCTCAGGTCTGTCCATCTCTTCTGGCCTTAGTGCAGGCAGGCAGAGGAGGACTGTAGGAGTTCAGTTGAGTTTAGGCACTGGTCTTTTTTTTACTGCCAAATATTTAATCTAAATAATGAGATAATATATGTGCTGAGTCTTTTATGGGTAACCTCACTCACAAGCAGGCACCCACAATTGTGCAGAAACGTAGGCCTAAGTTACTTATTTGATTCCATTTGACTTCTCAGAGTAGTTTTAATGCTGCATACTTTTTGCTCGTACTTGAGGTAAACCTTTAGAAAAAGAGTCATCACTTTGAATTTGTTAGATTTGGGTTATTCTCCCGCAGTCCCCTTATATCGTCTCCACACTCAACACAATGGCTAATGCTAAAGCTAACGCAGAACTCCCGTCAACTTGTAATAAAGCAAAAGAGACAGGAGCTAATTTATACAGAAGTATTTACAGCGTTGGCCTACAGTGCAGCGGGCTCCAGTAAGTGTGTCTTCTGTTCTGTGAAAATGTTAATAACGGTCGCACAGGGTTTAACGTGCTGCGGCAGAGCCCCCCCCCCATTTTTTTTCCGTCAGATACCATGTCCTGCTTAGGGGCATTTCGACTGATTTGACCTTTCTGGTCTTCAGACAACCGCTCTGTCGCACCCACATTAACTAAATTCTGTCCTGATTTGTCGACCCTGCTTCTGCTTTAGTGTGACAACATCAACACCAGGAGGGAGTGCATCCTTAGAAGCCTTGTAATATACCTAACTGAAGATCCAGACTCGTTCTTCAAGGAGTATCTGGTAAGTTTATACAATATTTTTCCCATGTAGCGTTGAACAGTGTTACCCTAACTTATTAATACCATGGCATGTATTTATAATGAGAACATCCTATGGCACACCACCATTCATACCCAAGGCTAGATGTCTATAATGTCAACTTCTCGCTTGTGTGTATTACTTAAGTATCTAACCTGTGTATCCTTGTGACTATTATTATTTTGTTGTTTTGTTTCCCATTGTAAAGGTCCTTGGGTCTCTTGAAAGGCGTTATAAAAATAAAAATAATAATAATTATTATCAATAAATAAATGAAAAAATAAATACAGGAATAAATAAGGAAATAAATAAATAAATATGGATATTAATGAATAAATAAATGTATACATTAATTCAGGGATAAATAATAAATAAATGCTGAAGTAAATACATTTAAGAATAAATAAATGTAGAAATAAGTAGGTAAATGCATAAATAAATAAATATGGCAATAAATAAACGTATCAATTAATACAGAAATGAATAAATACATGCTGAAATAAATAAATTCTCGAATAAATAAATATTGAAATACATATAGAAATAAGTAGGTGAATGGATAAATAAAAACAGAAATAAATGTTTAAATTATTACAGGAGTAAATAAATAAAATAATAAATAGATCCTGAAATAAATACATGAATAAAATAATAAATATAGAAATAAATAGGTAAATGTATGAATAAATAAGTAAAAGTTGATAAGCAAACAGGACATACATGGATAACTATCTTTATTAGATTTAATTTATTTCTACATTTTTGTACAACTATTTATTTCTGTATTTCAGGCTCTGTATGTTGATAAGGTTGGAGGTCCTTATCTCAGTTTAAAGCAGTATTGGTCAATTAGGCGAGCCAGACAGAAGCAAATCTGCTTCTCTAAACTGCAGTTGATGGTTTAAGAATGCTTATTTATATTTCATACAGTTTTCTGTTTGTGGGGTTCAGCTTTTTACTTAAAGACCCTGTGAAGTGTGCACCTGTGCATGATCTGTTATGCTAATACGTATAGTAATGACCAAAATTGTCCATTGGAACCCATATCAAAAGATGTTGGAATAGCAACGAATTTGACGAGTTTTGAATTTGCCGGGGAAATCTGCAGTCGACCTTCGCCTTCGTGGGCGTGGCTTGCGATCTACTGCGTGACTTCACGAGATGGACGCCGCCGCACTGTTTACATCCACCGTTCATTTTTTCTCTTTTTCAAAGTCGAATTTCTCAACGTTTTTGAGCTAGTATTTTCCTGGAAAGTGTGTCGGAGTCGACTGGAAGTGATTGCCAATCGAGAAAACCTGACAATGGAGGCGACAGTGAAGAAAGAGGGATGAAAAACACAGGGGAAACGATGCATTGCCGCTGGCTGTAGTAATGTCAAGTCTGCCGAAGTGGCGATGTTTCTGTTCCCAAAAGATGAAGGTGAGCCTGGCTGGTGTCATTGTTTCGTAGATTCTTTGATTGATCATGATAAATAAAGGCCACTGGTCAATTCGAGAGAGAGAGAAAGAGAGACTGAGAGAGTTACAGGGTTGTCGTTAGCATCTGGTGCTAGCTCGGAGCTAACGGAGATTAGCTGTTTCAACAATAAGGAGAGGGAGAGTGCTCTCCTGTGGGACTGAGAGAGATAACGTCAGCTCAGGGAGGTAAACTGTAGCCTAAGTTATCTCAGTGGGTTTGGTCATCTATGTAAACAAATATTTCCATCTATGTAAACAAATATTTCCATCTATGTAATATTAGTTGTATAAAATAGGTTAAGAAATCCTTCCAATGTTTTTTGATTATTGAAATATATGTTTCATATGAGTGTTGAGAGCTGTATCCATAAATCTCTTAATGTTGCCCTCAAAGTGCACCAGGTTGATCACTTTCCTCATCTATCCTGTCCAAAAAGCTGTCCAAATCAATCATTTCTCTCACACTAGTATCACTTTCCAAAGTCTCCACCATGTTTACAATCGCAACTGGGTACATCTTGTGACGTCACAGCCACTATCGTCTGCAACTTCCGTTAGGCTCAGACGGCAAAATTAATAATTCATTAATTCATTAATTATGAATTATTAAAAATTATTTTAGCCATGAACAGTCACAATGATATGTAAGGAATGAAACTGCCATTTCATTTTGGTGCAAAAACATGCACTTCACTGGGTCTTTAACATACGTGTTTGTGTTGTTTTCAGGCCTCCGCCGCTGACGATGCAGAGAGGGACATTTCCAACACAGTCATGGGGATTTACACGATCCGAAGAAACGGGGATGGGGGGCCAGAGGACGTGGGAATTGTTATCGAAGGCATTAAAGTAATGGAAAACGTAGGCAGCGTCATTGTGGGACTCATCATGCTCTTGGGGATCATTTATGCCCTTGATCTCAGCTTCCCGGACAACTACAGAAAATCGTAATGAACTTGAATGGGCACAAGCTGAATGCAAAAATACAGCAGCTGAAAATCAAGCTGTTTGCATAAGAGGTGAACAAGTGTATTGTCAAGTTTCGGTAACAAATATTTAGCTTTTTTGTAATTGTAGGTTCAAAGCAAATGGCTACACTACACTTATTCAATTACCAAATATACTGTAGGGTTTGTGCAGTGCGCTCTTTTATATATCAAAACCACCCAATGATATTCCCTGTTTGGAGAGCAGTGCAAAGCATCCACCTTTTTATAGTGTCTTTGTTGTTTGTGGCACTTGGAGATCTAGAATAGCTGGGTGTTCATTTTTCACCAGTTTCGGCACTGTTACGGGAGTGCTATTTGCACCACTTTAAAAATGTTCTTTAAAAAAAATATTTTTACATCTTGCTCCGTGTTTTCAAGTAGAGCTAATATTGAGATGTGTATATAAATATTGATGTTGAATTGAGGATTACTGTCACCTTCCTCATCCATGATTGGCATTATTATTATTTTTTCTGAGTTGCTTTTATCTCCTGCTCAGTCTGTTTATTGATATGTTTTATAAAAAAAGAAATGCAGACAGACAAATAACTCTTATAGAGAACTTTGACACTGTTTACACAAGTAAAGTGAGGATTGGCTATCCACCTCAAGGTGTAATTGTTATCTGAGAATTTTCAATAAAAATATCTCAACTAGGTTTTGTCTCATGAGTGTCTTAATGGGGGAGAAAGTGAAAAATAATAATATTTTTACATTATTTATTTACCAATTAATTATATTAGTTTGAGTTGGACAAATGTAAATTCATTTAATTTACTTAACGTAATAATTTTATTTCAGCTTTATTTGATAAAAATTAGTTGGACTAACTCAATTCAATTTTATTAAATGGATGTTTTTAGTTTCAGTTGGGGCTACGAATATTTATTGGATGGAAATCCTGCCCACAATTGAATTGAGTTCATCCAATGAGTTATTTTTTTGAGTGCACACACACGCACGCGCACACACACACACACACACACACACACACACACACACACGTACAGGTAGCGCTTGTAGTGGCAATTTCTTAGATTACTTTATATGGTAAAACCAAATGATGATATTATACTGAGGAAAACTGTTTGGTCAGCTCAACCTGTTGTATACCACGGTAGCTTCCTGTCAAGGTCGTACTTGTTACGAAACTTGATGTTTTGTCACGTTTTTAGTTTTGTATGTCTTGTTATGGGTGTTTTTTTGTGGTTCTGTTCTCCCTGGCCCTTTCTCATTTCACTAATTCCCCCTCCTCACACACATACAGACACACATATATATATATATATATATATATATGTATATATTTAAATAAATATATACAATTTCAGAATCAAACAGAGCACTCTCATAATAACGTAACACTATCAGAGACTGGATATACCCCCCCCCCCCCCCCCCCACTCTCTGGTCGCTACAATGAGGAAAATAAATTACGGACCAAAAGTTTCATTTACAAGTATTAAAAGTAAGCAGAGGACACCAAACCAACTGAGACCTGTCTGTCCGCTGCATCTACGCACACACTGTACCCAGCGCCGTATAGATAGAAGAGTTACGACAGCGGAAGTCCAAAAACGGTTATCGTCACGTGGTTCATGCAGACGAGAATCGTTCCCCGGAAGTTCATGGCGGGCAATGTGAATGCATTGATAACAGGAGATAGAACTTCGACTTTTGGTAATTATTAGTGAATAAAGGTTTTGAGTTGCAATATTTATACAACAAATCGATATGTGTATGTATTTACATCAATATGTTTTAAAAAATAAAATAGAATTTGCTAATATTAAGTGATAATATTAGGATTAGTGTGAACAACTAGTTTACATGTTAGGCTAACAGTGCCTTGGTTAAAGACCCTGTTGCTGTTTATTTATAGCTTTGAATTCTTTCAAACCAATATTATCTTCTTAAACTTGTATAGTAGTCAGGAGCATCACTTTCTAATGTTTATTGATATATTTAGAGGGAGGGGATCTAAAGGAATGCTTCAAAATTCAGATTAGATTAATTTCTACCATTTTCTTAAATTCATGGTAGTTTCAGTAATCCCATGGTAATTGAGGACACAAGTTATCAAAATGACTAATGTCATCTTTATGGCTTTCAGAAAGGACAGGAGACCGACAGGTGACTATCAAAGGACTAGCAGCAGCAGCAGCATGATGATGATGATGATGTTAAATGTGTTGTTTTAGGAACATCCATTGCAAATACATGAAATTCAATAAACATTGAATAGCATATCATGCAGTTTGTCTGTGCCTTTTCCTCCGTGTTGTCCTGGTTTGCTGTGCTGCCTCCTAGTCGCCACCATGGTTTGCTGTGCTGCCTGGGGATGCTCAAATCGCTCTGAGAAAGGAGTACGAATGTACGGCTTCCCCACTGACACAGAGCGGAGGAAAAAATGGCTGGCACAAGTCAGCAGGAGCAATTTCATGACCAACAGCAAAAAAATATGTGAGGTTAGGTTATTGTATACAAACACTGCATTTGCACTTTTTCACAAAACGAAAACCACACCATTGGGAAAGCTTAATGTTTTGTTTAATACAAAAAAACAGGGAAAGGCTTGAAAAACACTGAGAGTTGAGACTCAGGGTGCAGGGTGAGGGTCTCAGTGCAGGTATTCAGGCTCCATTGAATCCCCCTCTGGTTCTTGTGCTGAAAGAGGGAGTAACAGACAGGAGAAAGGGTTATACACACCTATATAGCACACCTATTGGATGGGAAATTGCCTTGGGGAGATAAGGTGTGGTCTTTGTTCCCAACTGAAGTTATGGAACTTTATTATTTGTGAGTTTAACAAAGTATGACAAATGGCATCAGTAACAGATGTGATATGAATTTCTATAAAGTTGTCTCACATTCTTGGTCATATTTTATATACAGTATATAATGAGTATAACATGTCCAGTAAGTATAAAGTGTTTCCTAATACTGTGTATTCAACCACTATGGTATAGTGTATGGTACTATGGTATGGTATCCTAGCTTAATCTGTTATCTGTAAACGTTCCCTAAATCTACCAATTTAGGGATAATCCACTGACATCCTTTAATACACATGTTAATTTGAATCAGATGTACTGATAATATCCGCAATATAAATCTTTAAGCTTCTTCTTACCTTTAAAAGTCCGTCACGAACGGTCTATTATGCTGCAACTCTACAGCTCTGTTAGCCTTGGCGCTAACTTCCGGGGAACGATTGAGAGGCTCCACGATCCGCCATTGCTGTAAAAAAGTGGTCCATTGGAGTGAACGGAGATGACATAACTCTCAGTCTATACGGCGCTGACTGTACCTACAGCTCCTAAAGCAGGCTACAGCCGTTGTGTATTTTATGTGTATTTTATGTGAAGCACTAAGGCCCCGGCCCCACGAGGACGCATACGGCGAAACGCATAGGATTAACGCAAACGCAATCGCAAAAAAGCTTCCGTCCACACTAGAGATGTTAAGATTCACCGATTCGCATCGGTGCACCGGCATAAACTTTCAAGATGCGAGTGCACCGGTTGAAAGAGTGCACATCGGCTACAGTTTGGGTTGAACTCGCGATGCATCGGTAAAAAACCGATTCATTCATATAAAATCCCCTTATCTTGTCAACGTTCAGCAGAGACGATCTTTGATATTTGCTTCGCCACTACGGAGAACGAGAGTCTCAGTTATCAACACACACGGAAGTTGAGGAGAAAGAGAAACACAGCGCAGCGAAAAATACCTACAAATCAAACGTTTGGCAACACTTCGGATTGTTCAAGAAAGACGGTGTAATAGTCATTTATGCTATATAGTTGACCGCAGGTCATGGAGAGTAATAAGGTATCCGTAGACCTTTGTATGAGGTATCTTTATTACTTAACAGGTCTACAGCCATGATACATAGATCCGTCCTAGATGCGGACTTGCATACACACAGTATCACTCCGCAGCCGCACCCCATCAGTAACGTCCTGATGGTATATGGCGCGGCACTATTACTACAGACGGTCAACTTGAAAAATCACTCGCAAATTGTTAACGATGCCGAGCCGCTTTAAAGTACACAAGTAGTACGAGGAACTTAGCGACGCACATAAAGAGGCGACATGGGGTCTGCGGCTGAAAAGAGAAACCTGAAAGTGAGACATATGAGTTAAATCACTCAGTGAGGTGTTCTGTCAGAGAGAGGTGTTTAGCTTACAGCAGCCTGTGACGGCCAATAATAATTTAAATGTCTTCCTTACTGTAAGCAGTTATGAAATACCTGTTTGTGAAAGGTTATTTGTTTTCTTTATTGTTCAGATAGAAACCAATGCTTTCTGCTCACTGGTGTGTTAGCCTCTGAGTGTTAAGCACATCAGGCTGGCAGCTGTATGGGCATTGCTCTATGGTAGCTGTTATTTGCACATTGTTAATCATGAGCAATGCATCCTTACATTGTTTAACTGTGAGGTGTTATACAATTGTACTCTGGAGAGCTTTTAAAGGAAAAAAAATAAACGGCATGATGGGATGTGCAGTACCAAATATGTAAAGCACTTTTTTGTTAATGTATGATTTGCTGCATATAAGGAATAAAACAAAAATCCTCTGTCGTACCATATTGAAGTATCATTATTTTTGTATCGTGTTGAATCGCATCGTATCGCCCCGAATCGCATAATGTTGAATCAAATCGTATCGAACTGTATCGCAACAGGGGTGAATCGTATCGCATCGCATCGCCTGGTGTTTCAAAGGTATCGTTAATGTATCGTATCGTGGTAACGTATCGAGATGCGCATCGCATCGGCCTCAGTGATGGAGATGCACATCCCTAGTCCACACGCAATATTCACCGGATAGTGTCTGTCCACACGAAACAGCTACGTTTAGCTCCAACCGCTGGAGAAGCTGCAGTACATATGCAGGAGCCTGTATGTGGCGCTGTAACTTCCTCCACAAAAGCAGCGAAGAAGCATGGTTGTCATGGTTGCCCTTCTGTTTATTGGTTTATTCTCCGCGGTGGGGCCAAGCCATGGATGTATAATAAGAACTGGATATAGCGTGGGAGGCGGGGCCTCATTCATTCCTATGAGAGTTGCTCATTGGCGCATGATGATAAAATGGCCCAACTTTATACGTCACAGATTACCCAGCATGCCTGAGAAGTACCCGTATGTGCGCTCATAGCGCATGCGCAACTTTAACCAAAATGCTCGTTCACATCAAGTACGTCAATTTGCGTACACGTAACAGCACCGCACGTTCATGACAGAATGGTAATGATTTGTTATTATGATGGATTTGATATTAACGAGGTGGCAGTTAGCAGATAGCGGCTAGGTAGTAATTATGCTAATGTACACATCAATCGTTATGTACTTATATTACGTTGTGACAGGATCTAGTGATATCCAAGCAACAGAGCTTCATTTAGCATGAAAGAATGATTGCACTGTGTATATATATATAGTGCAATACGCTTCTTAGTGCAATAAGAAGCTACAGGGACGTTAATATAACGTCGGTAATATTAACTTTATTTAATACAACATTTACGGTACAAGATTTATTCATACAGCCCATGTATGATGATGAATTACAGCAAACATGTGCAATATATCCATTATTACAGCTCCGTGGGATGGCAGTAAGACGATATGGGTCCGTTCTTATATTGTGCATCCATGGGTAAAGATAAACGCAACTCACATTGGTTTCTCAAACAGCATCTCTGTAAACTAGGTGTATTCACTGAATTTCACTCTCTGCCTTTAACGGCTCGTTGTAGCTCCAATAGCTCCAGCCCCCACCCTCCCTGTGAGCACAGTGTGCTCGGATTGGTCGGGATACGTAACATGAACGTGCCGGGCGGCGCGGTCCCGTGGGTTAGATGCGCGTTCATAATGCAGAGGGAAATAACTCTCAGAATAACGTTATTAGCACATTATTACAACTTGAGGAACGAATGTTTTTAATAAGGGCTATACAAGTGTTCATACTGGGTAGTTTAATTAAAAAAATTATCCAACGATTTACAGACCACTCTTTCACCATGTAAGTCAATGGGAAAAAGTGTTTCCGGGCCTGGCAACCAAACGGAAGTGTAGTACCGCCGTTTGGCCGGCACAAATATTTTCATCTGAGTCAGGGGCACTTCCTGGGGGCTTGGGCCAACCCCCCAGGAAGTGCCCCGGACTCTGAGTATATACGTTGTGGCCAAACGGCGGTACTACACTTCCTTTAGGTTGCTGGGCCCGGAAACACTTTTTCCCATTGACTTACATGGGGAAAGAATGGTCTGTAAATCGTTGGATAATTTTTTTTAAACTAAATAAACCACCCAGTATGAACACTTGTATAGCCCTTATTAAAAACATTCGTTCCTCAAGTTGTAAAAATGTGCTAATAACGTTATTCTGAGAGTTATAACCCTCTGCATTATGAACGCGCATCTAACCCACGGGACTGCGCCGCCCGGCACGTTCATGTTACGTGTTCAGCAGGTTCAGCACTACATCATCTTTACCCATGGATGCAGAATAACAACGGACCCATATCGTCTCACTGCCATCCCACGGAGCTGTAATAATGGATATATTCAGGGGTGCACACAACTTTCTCATCCTGGTACTCAGATGAGTACCTGGATTCAGTGTTTGGTACTCCAACTTCCGGCTCCCCTCAAAGTTCCCATGAAGCCCTCTGTATCGCGAATGTCAGCGGGTGGGGGTGCTAGTGGAGTATGTTGAAGCCCTTTGTATCGCGAATGTCAACGGGGGGGGGGGTAGTAGTAGAGTGCAGAGCTTCGTGACCACAGAGCGTGTGAACGTTGTGATCAGCTGTTTTAGCGCAGTGCTGCTGTACAGGCCGACGTTAACAGCAGCCCTGTCTGTGCACACGGAGACCAACTCCGTCGTCCGATGATCTAACCGCCTTCTGGAAAAGCTTCACATATATACATCGGTACGCAAATGCGCTTTGTGACACAAGTGACGGTACGCATTTCAGATTGTTGCCGCGCATGCGTACCTGCGTACCACTTATGTGCACCCCTGGATATATTGCACATGTTTGCTGTAATTCTACCGACGTTAGATTAACGTCCCTGTAGCTTCTTATTGCAGTAAGAAGCTTAATGCACTGTATATATATATATATATATTGAAGGATTATTTGAATTATTTGAAGGATTAAAGTAACGTGGTATGGCAGGAAAGTTCAATCTGGTATATTCCTTTTAATGTCACCTTATATATATTCATGTGTGTTAAATTAGAAGGGACAAAGTATCTTTTCCCTCCCCCAATATATTGAGGTGAAGTCCTTGTGTTTAGAGATATGTGAGCTGGGGACACCCTTATTTGGGAATAGGGCCAAGACGCTGGAATGTTTCCCTCGTAAAAGAAGGGTGTGCGTTACACAATCTTGTAGCAGATGTGTGTGTGTTTTCATTGCAGTAAATATATGTGCTACAGGATTACTGGTCAACTATACCTCTGTTCTTATTCTTTCATGTGTGGGTACTAAATGGCTACAAACATTGTGGAGAAATTAGCTTAAACATCTTTTATTACTCTATATGAAATGGAAGCAGTTTTTTATGACAGGGACGAGAGAGTTGGGGGAGGGGACACATTCCGAAGAGTTTCAGCATGTCAATTATCAGGGGAATCGACTTGTTTTCAATAGATGTGTGTGGTTGGTTACTTTGTATTAATAATAACAGTATGTGTAAAGGAAACTGGAAATATACAATGTGAAACCTTTTATTTGAAGTAAAGATGTGAACAATAGCTCAAACAAATGGAAGGGCCATAGGTAGGCCTGTGTGAAGTTTGACTATTTGAAAAGCATCTCTAATACTGCTTAAGAGCATAGGCAATGTGTTCCTCGTTATTATTGATATGAAAGTAATTAACATGTATTACGTATATTTAGCCAACTATAACAACTATATCTTAAAACATACTTTTAACTTGTGTGTGGTAACCTGAAGGGGGGAAGATGGACTCAGGGACAAAGGGCCATAAACGGGATGTGTGTGTGCTGGCTACAAGCTGCTGTGTCGCACTGATTGGGTGCGACAGGCCATGTGTTGGTCTCTGCCAATAAGATGACCTCTGGGGGAAAGCACGTACACCTCCTCCTCCTGTGTTTTAGTATGAAAGACTGTGTTTTCCTTTGGTTCGCGCTCTTGTTTTTCACCGGCCGTTCCTGAGACCTGTCTCACACGGTGGTAGAACCTGAGCCCGGAGTACTCTGCAGAGTGCTTCGTGATTTCTTTGTATTTGTATCGTTACTGTTTATCATTAAAGCAAGATTATTGTTTAACTTGTATTCTGGTGTTTCTTAATCCCTTCCTTTTCACGAATTCACCCAGCTTATCAAACGACACGCGGAGACGAGGTTGGTTTTAAACATCCTCCAAATCTCCAACAATATAGATATATATATTAATATACATATACAGTGCAATAATTCTTTCATGCTAAATGAAGCTCTGTTGCTTGGATATCACTAGATCCTGTTACAGCGTAATATAAGTACATAACGATTGATGTGCACATTAGCATAATTACTAGCTAGCTGCTAGCTGCTAACTGCTGCCTCGTTAATATCAAATCCATCATAAAAACAAGCCATTACCATGCTGTCATGAACGTGCGGTGCTGTTACGTGTATGCAAATTGACGTGCTTGATGTGAACGAGCATTTTGGTTAAAGTTGCGCATGCGCTATGAGCGCACATACGGGTACTTCTCAGGCATGCCGGGTAATCTGTGACGTTTCGCTCTCTCAAAAGTTGGGCCATTTTATCATCATGCGCCAATGAGCAACTCCCATAGGAATGAATGAGGCCCCGCCTCCCAAGCTGTATCCAGTTCTTATTATACATCCATGGGCGGGGCCGAGGGAACCGGGCAGAGTTTTTCACCAGTCAACGTGTATTAAAGTTTTAATCTTCTGCAAAAAAATATAAAAGTGCCAGTCAAAGGTCTTCTTTGCTATTTATTGAGCTTTAAAACAAATGAATAACGACTCTATATAATATAATAATAAAATACACGGAGCCTCTCTTTTTCCTCCCTCTCTTCTGACAGCGTCAGTGTCTGTCTTATGCAGCAGCTGATCCAGTAATGAGTGACCCGACAGTAAAAATAAACCTATTTATAACTAGTTTAGGTAGTTTGAGAGGTAATTAAGATATTTAAGGGTGATGATCTGACTTGAAGTGTGTGTTTTGCTCCGTTTACCGCTGCATCACAGCGGGAGGAGCTGCAGGTGAGCAGAGCTGCGTGTCTCCGTCCTGTCAGATTAGACTTCACTCGCGTTTATGTCCATATCGAGAGAAAGATAAATAATCTGAATTCAGTGTGCAGTTTACTTTGACGCGGGGGTGAGCAGCAGAGGTGGGGAGAGGCGGGGCTATTGCGTCATCATTATCAGAAAATGATCGTATAGGGCGCACACACGGAGCCATTGGACCCCCCCAGAGCGTTGCGTATGCCGTTCTATCCACCTTGGGACCCGTTATCGTTTCCGCAGTTCTTTACTGTCATATTCGGTCGTTCTCGTGTGGCCGAACGGTCTATATGACACTAAACAGTAACGCAAGCGACCGTTTTCGTCCTCGTGGGGCCGGGGCCTAAATGGTTTTAGAAAAATATCGACTCTTTGTTTGTAGATATCTACTAAACTAAAGCAAATAAAGAGAGTAAGCCTGTTATACTGAGTGATATATATTTTACACACTGCTCTGCTTTCTGCACGGACCTCACAACTGTTCTCACTGTAAACATCGCGTCACGATGAGACCAGTTCATAAAATAATATCCAGGGGATGCATGCAGAGCTGTCATTGGCTGAGATAAGTCCGGCCGTGCGTCACGACTCTTTGAAACATCTCTGTTCCCGGAAATGCATCCGCGAAGGACCCGTGGAGGACCGTGGAGGACGGTTATGGCTAGAAAGGATCCGTCTAATGTAAATATGACGTCACGTTCTCGTTCTAACTCTCGTTGTAATCGGAGCGGCTCGGCTGTAATCGGAAAGGGTCGGGGTGGGCGGGACGCGGGAAGATCGCGGGAAGATGGAGAAGAGACGTCGTTCTAACTCTCGTTGTAATCAGAGCAGTGGTAACCACTAAAAGTCCTCAAGAGATAGGAAACGACAGCAGTGTGGGACCTTATTGCGCGAAATTACTGAGCACACATACCACCTACAGGATGAGACATTCATGTGTACAGTGATATCAAGACTAAATGATCTTTTGGAGGACGTAAAGCAACACACCCCACATGACAGTAGTCTTCCTCTCACCTTCACGCCCCCCAAACACAAAAGGCAGAAGAGGACCATAACACCTCTCAGTACCAGCCATCGTAGACACCCTTTTTCAGGCCGGGTGGGTCATAAAGCTGAGGTCATGAGATCCAACTACAGAGTGGACAGCTTGAACAAGATTTTAAAAGCTAAGTCCCCAGAGTCTAATGCGGGAAGAGCAGGCAGGGGTACGAAGAGGAGGAGAGATGCTTTAGGTAAGAACAAAGTATATTTACTTTTGCCATCTCCTCTATATTCACAAAACACAGCCAATCATCCATTCCAATCCTATGTGACATGGCACAGTTCATTTCACTCCAATAGAAATTGGTATAAAAGAGACCATTAGTCTTCTCATTGTGCTTATTGCTGTGGATAGGTGTTAACTATTGTTGTTGTATTGTATCATATCAAAAGTTGTTTTCATCCAAGGCACCACCGCCAGGTGAATGTTGGAAGCTTGGAGATGAATGGAGCTGTAAAGAGGTGGTAAGTAAAACAACGTTTTTAATCCATTGCATGTGATTGATGTAGTTATAAAAAGTATATCATAAGCTGTCATTACAGTCTAAATATCTAACAGCAAAAGGAGGAGAGTCTGAGGAGGAGAGGAGATGAGGAGAACAGAGGAGAGGAGACAGCAAAAGGAGGAGAGTATGAGGAGAGGAGAACAGGAGAGGAGAGGATACAGCAAAACGAGGATAGTCTGAGGAGAAGATGAGGAGAGGAGAACAGAGGAAACAGGGAAAGCAGAGTAAAGAGCAGAGTTGAAAGAGAAGTTGAAAGCAGAGCAAACAGTAGCAGGAGAAGTAGAGCAAATGTAAAAGTAACTTTGAAAAGTATCAGCAAGAAGATCAGAGTTGCATAATGTTATTTTGTTTTATTCGTTACTGTTATATTAATGTTGTATGTTCATTTTTGTACATAGGATAATAAAGATGATCTTAACCTTGAACTCGATTCATGACCTCATTTCATAATTAAAACCTTAATATCAAATTACAGACTGGATTCAAATTAGGATCTCCAAATGTGTTGATGTAATGTTTGTGATAAACTGAAGGATAAAGTGTTCCTTTATGTGTTGAGAAAATCCCCCTCCCTCCTAAGCCAAGTAAGGTGTTTAAAAAGCCTCTTGGATCAGCTGGAAAATGCATCATCACAAAGCTGAAAACAGCTGTTTCACTTTACTCTTGAAAGATACGACAGAGACAAAGCTACACATATATGATGATATTATAGAATATGATGCATTGCTGCAGATTAAACTACCCAACGGGATATAAAAGAGGTAAACACATCTACAGCAGTAACATGCAACATACATTTTATTGCACCAGGAGCTATCTTGGGACTTTTACTGCAACAACGTTGACTTGCCTGTGAATACAAAATAAACCATAGTGTTGCTGATCTACAGTGTTGTCATTCTTCTTTCAACAGCAAGACCACTAACAAGTATTTACATACTTAATATAGTTTAGTTTCTCTCCATCCCAAACGTAAACATTCAGCCACGTGACTGCGCTTCCGAGCCACTCCGATTACAACCGAGCCGCTCCGATTACAACGAGAGTTAGAACGAGAACGTGACGTCATATTTACATTAGACGGATCCTTTCTAGCCATAACCGTGGAGGACCCATCAGTAGAGCTTTCTCAATACTCTAATTTCCCCTCCTTGACTCCTATCCTCGAGGCTTAGTACCACCCACAGGAGATGTGAGCGGAGGACTGAGGAGGGGAACCGAGGAGAGAGGAGTGGAAGAAGCAGGCGGTTAGAGAAATGAGAACTCCTCTCCTCTGAGCGGTCATTTTAAAGAGACGTCCATTAATGATGGCAGGAGGCACAGCAGCACTCTGTCTGATGGACAGATGTGTTCATGACGACTTATATATTGACTTTTAATTCATTCACAGTGTGGTATAATGAGACAATAACAGGCTACAGATGCGGACATATACACACATATATTTATATAAATATATACAATTTCAGAATCAAACAAGTATGAGAGCACTCTCATAATAACGTAACACAATCAGAGACTGGATATACCCCCCCTCTCTGGTCGCTGAAATGGGGAATTGAAATGACGGGCCAAAAGTTGTATTTACAAGTATTAAAAGTAAGCATAGGACACCAAACCAACTGAGACCCATCTGTCCGCCGCATCTACGCACTGTACCCAGGGCCGCCTTAATACACGGGCTGACCTGGGCTGAAGCCCAGGAGCCTACGGAGATCGGGGGCCTATCATGAGCCAATTAAAAAATAAAAAAATTAAAATTAAAATTCTTTTTTTTTTATTTCGGGTGTTTTTTTTTTTTTTAAATAAACAAATTCTTGGCTTTCAGAATAGGAAACGTTCATTTCCAAAATCACACGATAAATACATTTTTGAATCTTGTAAAGGGAAGACGACAGCTCTCCCTCGCCACTCTGCTGTTCCTCCCTCCACTGAAATTATTATTGTAAGACGTAGAGTAATGATAGATAACACAGCAAGGTCCGTTACAGTTTGTTTTCATCTGATTTTAAAAAAACAAAGTCTTGGCTTTCAGAATATTAAACTTGTTTCGGCAAATTCAGATGATAAATACAACTTTGAAGCTTGTAACGGCATAATTACAAGCGGAGAACGGAGTAACTTGACGTCACAGCAGGCATAACAACAGCCGATGTTTCTCGTGAGGGTTTTCCCCGGGAAACAAACACAATACACACAAACGCAAATATACACAAACACACACACACGCAGAATGAGAATATGTTTCACATGTGACTTATTCAAATTGCGAGTGATTGAGTGAAGAAAAAGTTTGAGTTGCGCTCGGAAAAGGAAATTGTTGAGGGAAAAGGAGTTTCGAGACAAGCAGCTATTACAAAAAATGCCGACGCTTACAGGTTATTTTAAACCTGTAGGCCAGGATGAGGAGGAAGGACAGATGAGTTCTGTACCGAGCGGTAGCGGTGCCGGCCGCGGGGCCTCGGAAACAAGTAGGCCGTCTGGTTCTGATAGCGATGGAGTAGCGGGAGAGGAAAAACAGACAGGAGGGACATTATCTGTTGGAGGAGATGGAGAGGACGACGAGGACTTGCTACGTGGAAGGGAGCCAACGGCAACCGGACAAATACATGAGGGAGGCCCGATACGTCACTCATATGGAGGAGAGGACCAGGCGCGTGTAGAGCAGAGTGGAGAAGTGCGATCACAGAGCCTGCCGAGGCTATAAATGACTTTGATTTGTTGTTTAAATAGGGGGCCTACAAAAACTATCAGCCCCAGGGCCTGATGGCAGGTTAAGGCGGGCTTGACTGTACCACACACGCACCTACAGCTCCTAAAGCATAATCCGGCTACAGCCGTTGTGTATTTTATTATGTGAAGCACTAAATGGTTTTAGAAAAATATCGACTCTTTGTTTGTAGATATCTACTAAACTAAAGCAAATAAAGAGAGTAGGCCTGTTATACTGAGTGATATATATTTTACATACTGCTCTGCTTTCTGCACGGAACTCCCAGCTGTTCTCTCTGTAAACATCGCGTCGCAATGAGAGCAGTTAATAAAATAATATCCAGGGGATGCATGCAGAGCTGTCATTGGCTGAGATAAGTTCGGCCGTGCGTCACGAAGCTTTCAGACATCTCTTCCCGGAAATGCATCCGCGAAGTAAGTAAAGTAAATAAAACTTTATTATATAGCACCCTTCTCAACACGGATGTACAAATTGCTTTACAGCACAGTACACAGGACACAATTCAAAGTACAACTATGAAATGTGGAATAAAAGGCATAAAACAGCAGCAGGTAATACATAGGATAATACATAGGATAAAAACTACGATAAAACACCAATAAAAGACAGCTACTAACTCACCTCCACCGACGACCCAAAGGCCTGTCGGAAAAGGTGGGTCTTTAACTGCCCCTTAAAAATCTCTATTGAGGCAGAGGTTTTTATTATCAGCGAAGGAGCCGTGGAGGACCCATCAGTGCATCCTCGGTTATAGCTCCTCCAGAGAGCCTCCTCGACGCTCGATCCTCGGTCCCCGAGGTGCATTTAGAGAAATTAGATGTCCTTTAACATGGCGCGCTAAAATTCATTTCCGGGTCACTACCGGAGGAAGACCGAGGAGTCGAGGAGTCAAGGAGGGGGAATTGATGAAATGAGAAAGGGACCCTGTCTCTTGTCTGCCTTCCTGTGTTTTTCCTCCTGTGTTTGATTGTCTAATTGTGTTCACCTGTTTCCCTTGTGTTTCTACCTCCCCTGCCCAGGTGTTTCTTGTCCCGTGATTACCCCTCTCTGTATTTAGTCTTTTCTTGTGTTTTCTCGTCGGTTCATTGTTTGTTTCTCCTGTCTCCTCATGTTGGTCACGGTCAGTTTTGTATGTTTTTTGCTACCTTGTACTATCTATGTTTTTGATTCATGCCAAGTTTTTGTTTTTCAGCTTTTAAATAAAGCTCGCTTTTGTTTATAGAACTTTTCCCTTTTTGTATTCTGCATTTGGGTCATACCTTTTTCCGCAATCATTACAGAGATCTTAACAGTACTTGAACAATGAGGCTCTTGTTCCCTATGAGAGCATTGTAAGATAACAGTCAGGAGTAAGTGCCATCTCTTGTTATCTTGTTATCTCTGTTATCTCTTCATTTGCCCCTGTGTCCACTCCTGCAAACGACTCTGTACTTTGCATGACCGCACCTAAGCTTGAATAAAGAACTACTATGACAACTCTGTTTGCTTTCACCAGTTTATTATTGATTACTCTCTATGTACATCTTTACAGTATTGACGAGGTTCAAATATCCACGACACACTATTCTCCTAATTGAAGTTTTTTGGGCCTTTCGTAGATATGTGTCGATTGTTGAAATGTGGTTATGGAACAAAGGATTATTACACTGCGGGGATATATGGGGGTTTAACACTTAATTGCTTAGATTTCTCTCAACAAATTAGTGTGAACTGTTTGTTTCTCACATACAGCAAAGTACAACATGTACAAAATATAATGTGGGTATCACACCTGCAGTGTCAGCAGTTCCTCATTTTAACCAATAGCGTGCGAGAACACCCCTTGCTGTTAAATACCAACCAACTATGCTATATGTGCTATATGTGCAATATATGTATAAGCCGTTAATAACTGCAATATATACCTGGCTGCTAAATCCTTAGAACTGCTACAAGATGTGTATTTTGTAAATTGTGTAACTGTTTATTTTGTTATATTTTAATTATATTATAACTTTTTTTTACTTTAATACTTACTTGCTTCTACGTAACATTAAGCTGCCTTTGGCTCTTTTTCTGCTGTAACAACGTACATTTCCCCTCTGTGGGACTAATAAAGTATTCTGATTCTACAGAACTCCATGTTGGGTCTGAGGGAGCGGAGGTAAAGTCTGGGCTGGGCTACTCTCAGTGGAGCCTCTTTGTTGTGGATGGCTTGCTGCAGCAACACAATGTTCCTCTCCTGGACCCCAATCTGCTCCAGGACCTACAAACACCATCACAAAAGAGATATTAAAGGTCTCCTATTATACTATTTTCAGGCACATTATAGGTCTCAGATATATAAAAAAACATGTCTCTGAAGTCTTGTCTACCAAACAGATCACCCATTCTAGCCACGCCTCATACCCCTCTATTTCAGCCCCTGAAGTGCTGATTCTGGATCCGTAGATTTAAATTAAAAAACTTTTCGAAAAAGAAAAGAGGGGGGGATCTTATGCCTGCTCATGCAGGAGAATTCTACCGGCAGATGCTATACTAAATTCTGCCTTGATTAAATGCCATATCATGTTCAAAACCACATCAAGGATTACACACTCACACTCTCGCCCTGTAATGAGTTGATTCAACTTCTTAATGTCAGTATAAATAATACAATTAGGCTATGTTGGTGCATCATGGCATGTGGCTCATTAAAAAATTAGCACAGCTATTATCTACCTCTTGTATAATTGGTTGGCCCCCACCTGCATTAGCAGGTAAACACAATGGACGAAACAAATACATTAAAGTAAAACCACTTTCCAGCAGTCAGCAGCACATTGTAAAAGCTGTTGATACAACTGTTCACATTCATAATTAAGTAAAGATAACACCCTTTTCACCCCGGTTACATTTTCCATTTGCCCTGAGAGGCTCAGTGAGGTAAAGGACTCTTGAGTGTTTAGATGGTTCACTTTAGTCAAGTTATCTCAGTGGGTCTCAAACGGTTTTATCACAATTTATGTAAACAAATATTTCCAAGGCACACCTTTATAATTATTAGGATAAATAAAAACAGGTTTGAAATCATTCCAATGTATACTATAGGACAGTAAACCAACAATATCCTTTAAACTGGAGAGATTAAAAAATATGGATAAATACATGTTAACTGGTTAAATAAGATATAAATGAACCAGCAAAATTCTTGCCTAGGGCAGCAAATGGGTCAGAACCGGCCTGGTGTCATCCCCACAACACCCCCCATTTGAAACATGTTCCCATGGCTATGCAACGAAGCTTACATTATACAAATGTAGTGCAATATACAGACTGTTTAGCTTATGGTGATCAGCAGCCCTATGAGCTCATTCTCTCAGTGTATCATCAGGAAAACAGAGACACATACACATCATTTAAATAAGAGTTTTTAAATTCAATTATTGGTTAAGAATAAACATCTAAAAGTAAATAACAATAAACAATAGCCCTTAACCCTGTAAGGCCCCCGGTTTTAATTTTGTCTTTTTAAAAGACTACATTTACATAGTCAAAAGGTCCTTTTGTTCAGCCTCACAATGCTATTGGGTAGTAAATGTGTTTATAGGTCCTGCCCTCTTGCCATACACTCACACAACCAGGGGCGCCGCCAGGGATTTTGGGCCCAATGAAAATATATCACATTGGGCCCCACCACCAGGCCCAGGCCACGCCAACCAAGCACAATTGCTGTAACCACACCTCCAGAACCCAATCAACTCATTTATGCTTTAAATAACTCTACCTGTACAGGCTTGCATCTATTTTGTAGTCCAAAACTAACTGCACAATATTTACTGACAGTGAGCTGTGAAAATATAACTCTGTGAAGACGTGCAACATTCTGCTGCAGTAGAATTATTACAGAATTATACAATTATTATTTAAAATGGACTATGCTTAGCTAACAGACTCATTTCCACCACTCATGGATCACACCCACCTTTTCTTTTGAAAAACTGGGTGATATACTGTCGCCCTTTAGACCCTCTCTCTTGTCTTTCTCTCCTTTCTTTTCTTTTTGAAAGCCTGACTTTGTTAGTCGTTGAGACATGGTATAATACAACACACGTAAGTACTAGCATCCCTGCTCCTCACATGCTCTCACTCTCTGCTAGAAAGTGCCGGAGGCGGGACCAAACCATTACATGTAAATAGAAGGGGGTGTACAAACTAGAGGCTTTGGATAATTAACTTTTGGAAGAAAATAAGTTAAATGAATTGTAAGTTTAGTGAGCACATTATCAATAAAACGTTCTATTAATGTTAATTCTTGATGAATGATGAAAGGTTACTAAAACCTTTTTTTTTCTTAATGTTTTAAAAATAGTTCTGCCCCTGTGGCGAGGGTGTTTGGGGAGGCCAATAGGCTGGCCAGGATTCAGCTGGGGGTGGCCACCCCCAGCCAACCCCCAGCTCCGCCACTGCCCACAATGTGGACCTCCCACATCCGGGTGGTGCAGCGCTTTAATAGCTCAGGTCACAGGCAGCAACCGCCTACTTCTCATCCTGCTCTCCACTAGACTACTACGCTACTTTCACTTGTTTAGTTTTTACCTCTTTGTGGTCAAAATGCCTTTAAAGTTCGAGCTGTGTCCCGGTAGAATGATCGGAGGAAGTAACCCTTGCTTCATCATTGCTGAGATTGGACAAAACCACCAGGGAGACATGGAGATCGCCAAGAAAATGATAAAAATGGCAAAGGTATGACTATTGAAATGCATGGGCGTAGGAAGCATCCTCAATGTGGGTTGGACAATTTGACAGGGGGTGTGGGCAGGTGGTGGACCTAACCTCCTCTAGGGGGCTCCCTCGTGAAGATTTTTTTTAAATGTTGAAGTTAAATGCATCAATCTGCTGCACTTTGAGAGCAACATTAGGGACTACATCTATGGATATATCTCTCATCAATACCCATGTGAAACAGAACTGTAAACAGATTTACTTTTTCTTTATTCATATTTTTACAAATCACTCCCCTTTTAAACTGTATTTTTGTGTTACTGTCCTATAGTATGAGTTGGAATTATTTCATACCTGTTATTCTCTTATTTTTTTAAAACCATAATGATCATATAAAAGTGTGCCTTGGAAATACTTACATAAATGATTACCAAACCGTTTGAGACCCACTACTTAGACTAAAGTGAACTATCTAAACACTCAGAGAGCCCTTTACCTCACTGAGTTGTATTTATCAGCCTCTCAGTCTGGCAGGGGAGGGCTCTCCCTCCACCGCTTTAATAACAGCAACTTATATCCGGGTGCTAGTGGAGCACGCTCGTGAACTGTTAGTGCCGGAACCTCGCGTGGAAACTGGTGCGCATAATTTTACAACTAAAAATACAGCTACACAAAAAACGCAGCATGTGTACGGCTCATATGTACGGCTCTGAGAATCTGCCTTGGTACAAAGTAGCAGTGAAAACATGATACGGCATTTCATTGATTTGGGCATTCTCACAATATGCAAGTGGAATGGATTTGATAATGAAGCACTGACACAGAGCTCTACAAAGAGCGAGTGGATGGACCGATGCACGGACTTTCTGCAAGTGGGGGTGTCCAAACTAATCATTTTAAAAGGTGGGGGGGACTTGTCCCACCCTCATATAGCCTAATGGCTGCGACGCCCATGTTGAAATGTGTCGCTAAATTCTGAACATCCATACTTGCATTCAGGTGTTATTATCGTAAACAGCAAGGAAACAGGCATCTCTGAACTAACAGCACACACAAGGCTAAGCTTTTGGTCGTCACGACTTCCTGGTCTGAATCTTTACTTTGAATTGAATATTTACTTGTCAGTAGGCCTACGTGTATTAAGATTTTAAAACTTGTATTAATAGTTCATATGAAATGTAGTAATTGATGGACTAGTGTACAAGTATCTCCAAAAGGGTGTTTGTAGAAAGACATAGTGTAATTGTAGAATGTTGAATTGACAGATTTGTCAATGGGGTTTGGCTTGACTTTTTATTGGCTGTCACTTTAAGGAGTGGTGGTAGAAGCCGTCATTTATTCATTATTTCCTCAACATTTCCTTAAAATAACTACGCATTTTTACACCATTGACAGATGAAATAGAGACACGGTTGTGAGTTATTGTGTTGAGTTCATAAGATTTTCTTTATTTCTTGACAATTTTTTCATTAAAAAACCGTTCCTTTTCAACTCTAGGAAACCTATTTGTTCATTATTAATATATTGGGATTTGTATTCAACTTTGATGTAAATTGGAATACTATGCTTTATTTTAGAAAGACACATTACCGTCATTTTTGCATGTTTATCTCGTGTTTACACCAGCAATTGATTAAAAAGGATTAAATAATGAAAGTGTATTAATTGAACACGATTGTATCAACCTTCACAGGACTGTGGTGCTGATTGTGCCAAATTCCAGAAGAGTGAATTGGAGCACAAATTCAACAAGCAAGCCTTGGAGCGCCTTTATACTTCCAAAAACTCCTGGGGAAGAACTTATGGTGATCACAAGCGCCACCTAGAGTTCAGCCACGAGCAGTACAGGGAGCTGCAGAAGTATGCAGAGGAGGTGGGGATCTTTTTCACCGCCTCTGGGATGGACGAGGTAAGAAAGACAGTTTTGATGAAGCCTTAAGACATTTTAATCAGGTTTAAGTTTAATAATGACTTTTATTTTCTTTAGATGGCAGTGGAGTTCCTCGATGAGATCAATGTGCCTTTCTTCAAAGTTGCCTCTTTAGACGCCAACAACTTCCCCTATCTGGAGAAGTGTGCCAAGAAAGGTGAGACTGGACCTTTACATCTGGGGAAATTAATACATGTGAGATGTATTTAATGGTGAATTAAAGAAAACTGTGCATTTAATAACTATTACATGTAAGCCATATCTAAAAAGATTAAATAAGCTGAACATTTGTACAAATGCCTATCTTTGTAGAAATGAGTTAAAACTGTGATTAAAGTGAAACAAGCTTGGTTCTGAACTACAGGGATTCCTGAAGGCATTTAGCCTTCTGCCCATGTTAGCTAAGATGTTTACCAAGCTTATGTTGTCTGTGTCAGGACGGCCCATGGTAGTGTCCAGTGGGATGCAGAGCATGGAGACGATGCGTCGGGTCTACCAAACATTGAAGGAGCACAACCCTAACTTTACCTTCCTGCAGTGCACCAGCGCCTACCCTCTGGACCCTGAAGATGTCAACCTCAGAGTTCTAGCGGTGGGAAGAATTGATTTTTACTATTAATAGTATTACTTTTATGAAACGGTTGGCACAAAACAACACATTATTAAATATATTTAAATCAGATCAGATATTATTACTGCATTAAGAACTACTTTAAAAATGATCTATTTTTCCAAAAGATAGATTCCTCAAGATCTCTCTCATATCTGTATATTTGTTTTTTGTATTGACAAAATGGGTATAAAGTGTTGATTATTGACCTTGAGTTGATGGTAAGCAGATATTTTTACTTTTCTTGTCACTGTCCTGCTATTTGTACACCATTGTTTCCAGTCTTAATGCTAAGCTAACAATGTTTGTTAACCAAAATCAAAGAGCAAAGATTTATGAGTCACATTTGTACCATTCACCACAGGAATACAAGAAGGAATTTCCAGATATTCCTATTGGGTATTCTGGCCACGAGACTGGGATCAGTATATCAGTTGCGGCCGTAGCTATGGGGGCAAAGGTCGTCGAGCGACATGTTACTTTGGATAAGAAGTGGAAAGGAAATGACCATGAAGCCTCGCTGGTGCCCAGTGAGCTGACCGAGCTGGTGCGTTCCATCCGACTGGTGGAGAGGGCCATGGGGACCGGCATCAAGACTATGTTACCCTGTGAGAAGGCGTGCCACGACAAGGTGAGTTATCATCAAGAAAAGCATGCACAATAAGCATTAAGGTGTTTATTTTACAAACTTTTTCTATTTGCAACAATAGATTTCACTTAAATTAGTCACAAGCTAGCATGAGATAAGGACATAATTGCATATTTAACATAACATTTCATAAAAGTGATACAACATTTTTTGTCCTTTTCGAAAAGCAGATATCTCAACTTCAATAGAACTAAGGCTGGAGCCACACGAGCGCAAACGGACCGAAATCGATATCAAAAAAGTCTTCCGTCCACACGCAATAGGCTCCAGAAACTTGTCCGTTCACGCAAGACCACTCGAAAGCGCTGGAGACGCTGTAGTACATACAGGACTGTCTCAGAAAATTAGAATATTGTGATAAAGTTCTTTATCTTCTGTAATGCAATTTAAAAAAAACAAAAATGTCATACATTCTGGATTCATTACAAATCAACTGAAATATTGCAAGCCTTTTATTATTTTAATATTGCTGATTATGGCATACAGCTTAAGAAAACTCAAATATCCTATCTCTAAATATTAGAATATCATGAAAAAGTATACTAGTAGGGTGTTCAACGAATCACTTGAATCGTCTAATTAACTCGAAACACCTGCAAGGGTTTCCTGAGCCTTGAAAAACACTCAGCTTGGTTCAGTAAACTAAATCACAAGTATGGGGAAGACTGCTGATCTGACTGCTGTCCAGAGGACCGTCATTGACACCCTCCATCAGGAGGGTAAGACACAAAAAGAAATTTCTCAAAGAGCAAGCTGTTCACAGAGTGCAGTTTCAAAGCACATCCACAAAAAGTCTGTTGGAAGGGGGAAATGTGGCAGGAAACGCTGCACAACCAAGAGAGATGACCGCAGCCTTAACAGCATTGTGAAGAAGAGTCGCTTCCAGAATTTGGGGGAGCTTCAAAGACAGTGGACTGAAGCTGGAGTCCAGGTATCAAAAGTCACTGTTCACAGACGTGTCCGGGAAATGGGCTACAATAGCCGTATTCCCATGGTCAAGCCACTTCTGAACTCAAGACAACGGAAGAGGCGTCTGACTTGGGCTAAGGAAAAGAAGCACTGGACAGTTGCACAGTGGTCCAAAGTCCTCTTTTCAGACGAAAGCAAGTTTTGTATTTCATTTGGAAGTCAAGGCGCCAGAGTCTGGAGAAAGGCTGGAGAGGAGCAAAATCCAAGTTGCTTGAAATCCAGTGTGAAGTTCCCACAGTCAGCGATGGTTTGGGGAGCCATGTCAGCTGCTGGTGTTGGTCCACTGTGTTTCATCAAGCCCAGAGTAAATGCAGCTGTGTACCAAGAGATTTTAGAGCACTACATGCTTCCGTCTGCTGAAAAGCTCTATGGAGATGAGGAATTCATTTTCCAGCATGATCTGGCACCTGCCCACAGTGCCAAAACCACCAGTAACTGGTGTACTGACCATGGCATTACTGTCCTCGATTGGCCTGCAAATTCCCCTGACCTGAACCCCATAGAGAATATGTGGGGTATTGTGAAGAAGAAGCTGAAAGACACCAGACCCAACAATGCTAATGAGCTAAAGGCCGCTATTGAAGCATCCTGGGCATCCATAACACCTCAGCAATGCCACAGGCTGATTGCCTCCATGCCACGCCGCATTGATGCAGTAATCCGTGCAAAAGGATTCCCAACCAAGTACTGAGTGCATTAATGGACATTTTCAAATGTTTGATTGTGTTTTGCTGTTATAAATCTTTTTTTTTTACTTGGTCTGAGGAACTATTCTAATTTTTTGAGATAGGATTTTTGAGTTTTCTTAAGCTGTATGCCATAATCAGCAATATTAAAATAATAAAAGGCTTGCAATATTTCAGTTGATTTGTAATGAATCCAGAATGTATGACATTTTTGTTTTTTTAATTGCATTACAGAAAATAAAGAACTTTATCACAATATTCTAATTTTCTGAGACAGTCCTGTATGCCTCTGTGGACGCTCTGGCTCTTTTTCTCCCTCACCGAGGCAAGCGTTTTCTCCTGCTGTATATCTCTCCAGTAGTCCACCAGCAGATGAAAAACACCCACCTCTCCGCCTCTTCCATGGGATGAGGGGACCGTGCGGCAGAGTTTCAGTTCGATTTTTTTCCGCCGGTCAACATGTCCATTAAAGTTTAAATCTTCCGGACAAAATTAGAAAAGTGCCGGTCAAAGGTCTTCTTTGTTATTTATTGAGCTTTAAAACAAATTGATAATGACTCTATATAATCAGTGCTTGAATTGGAATAAAAAAGGTGCCAGTACTCTAAATCAGCAACTGTTTCAAGTCAATTTATTTATACAGCCCAAAAACAAGTATTTGGCTCAAAGTCATATATCCTATAAGGCTGGTGGGTTTCTCTCTTTACTGTATATTTTAGAAAGGCTCACTGTACTTAAACAAAATGACTGAGGGTGCATCTGAGATTAGAGGGGGTGCAGTGGTAAAGTGCTATTTTTATAAGTGGGGAGTGGACCTGTCACCCTCTAGGGGGGTCCGGGGGTATGCTCCCCCGGGAACATTTTCTTTAAAATATTGAAGTCAGATATATCAATCTGGTGCATTTTGAGGGGGAAATAAAGAGACCATATTTGTTGTCATGCGTCAATCAGGGCCGGACTGCGGAATTTGTTCAGCTCCTTATGGGTACTGCAATTTGTGAAGTGCTTTCCTCCGTGGTGAAACGATCAGCACTGCACCACGGAGGAAAGCGGCAGAAAGTCTCCTGGAGTTAAAGAGAGCGGGGCTGCGTTGCGTGCATAGCTTCCTTCTGCAGGTAACGGGGAGACGCGCTCTGGCGGCGGTCTCGTTCAGGATCCGAAAATACAATTTAAATATTTTGCAAACTTATTCCACTTATTCCTAGTGTGCCACTGGTTATGGTGCCAATGCTGGCACGCGTGCCAGGGGTTGCCGACCCCTGGTCTATACGATAGAGAACTGTAGCGGATATCACCGTTATCGGCCTCGTGTGGCCGAACCGTCTATATGATAGAGAACTGTAGCGGATATGACCGTTATCGTCCTTGTGTGGCTGGGGCCTAATATACACCAAACTTAACAGTGTCAGTGTATTTCCAATCCTCATGGTTTTTTAAAGACAGTTTTCTTCATATACTGTTTAAAGCCTGATTTATGTAACATAATTTATTCCAGATAAAACATTGAAAATGGAAGTATTTTCGGATTTATGGAGCAATGAAAAGACATATCCCAAATTTCCTCCGTTAAAAAAAACATCTTATATGTAGACAAAATGAAACGGGCTATTTTCGCCTGGCTATATTATATTTTTAGATTTGTGCTCTGGAAATGTATGCAAATTGATAAATTATTGAAAAGATAATTCCTCATTTGCATATTTAAAAAGAACACATCAGAAAACTTAATTTGGTAGAAAGGCATTTGTTTGTAAAACGATTGAGGAAAACTTGTAGAAAAACATTGGAGATGTTACTTTTCATATTTTTCCTTCAACCTTGGCCATGATAACAATAAGAGTGTTGTTCCTTGTCTTCCAGCTTGGTAAGTCTGTGGTGGCGAAGGTAAAGATCCCCAGGGGAACGGTCCTGACTCTGGACATGTTGACGGTGAAAGTGGCCGAGCCTATGGGCGTCGCTGCCGAGGACATCTTCCAGCTGGTCGGTAAGACCGTGACGGAGGAAATGGAGGAGGACGACAGCGTCTTGCCAGAGGTGGTGGTGGGTTACTGCAAGAAGTGCTGAGGATGGAAGATTTGAAGTGGGTTGAAAATGGCAATATAATCAATTTGATCTGGGGCTACTTCAGAAGGAGCTTGTGCAATGGTCAATTAGCTTATTGCTGCTTAGGTTCCTGACATTAAAGTGATGGAGGATCAGTAACTACCTGCATAATTACACATTTTTAAAGCTTTTACATTTTTACAAAAAGCTGCCTTTATATAATATACTATCTATCTGGATCAACAGGCTGTTATTTTACAAATGTTGCACTATAGTTTTAGCCCTCACTGAAGACATCAAATTAAGATTGAACACACAAAGCTCCCCATTTCACAACAGTATGAAGAAAAACCCAGTTTGCCAAATATTAGGTGTATTTTTTCTCGTAACAACTCAGTCATTTTAATTGTGTGATGTCAAGCAAAGTTTGTATTTGTAAAAATGTTTTAAAGTAAGACTACTGGAGCCAGAAACTAAACAAAACCAAAAGAAGAAATATGTACACATCCGGGACACGGCTGAATTTCTTCTCTCAATATGAACCTTCTTTTGCTTCTTCAGTCTTTATGCTGACACCAACAACGCCTCTAATCACAGTTGCAAGATGTAGGATATTTACACTTTACTTGACAAAATCTGAGATCTATGATGTGCAGAAAATAAATAAATGTTGCCAGAACTTCCACCTTTTCCACTTTGGTTGTCTTTCAAATGTTGCTTTGATGCTCAGATCAGCTCTGTGCGTTCCACATTCATGGTGTACTCTCTTTGACATGATAGGTTTGTTTTTATAGATGTGAAGTAATTATCTGGAAATTGGCATAGCATGCTATAATTTGTGTATTGCGCAAATGTTTTAAAATGTAGACTGCAGATGGAAATTAGCCTCTATGGCTAATCCGGCACATTTCAATTATGGACTCCGGTGCTCATGTTGATTAATGTGCATTGTCCCTCGTTAAATAAATAAATGAATACAAATGTCCTGAGATACATCGGCATTCAAAATATTGTCAAGATAATAATGCAAGTAAATAAATAATAATTGCAAGAAGCAATATATTTTTTTTAAGGGTGCACAACAACATCTGGTTCTAGTCTTGCAGTGTTCTCTCAGAGTATCGGACAAAGTAAGGTCTGTTTCTACTGTTAAATCACCCCTGATAAGAAATGTAATTCCAGTAAGATCATTGTGGTCGACAACACTGAAATGGTCACAATAAACATTAAACAAGGTAGAAATAAAGCAATTATTAACTATAAGCCATATCTGAACCTTTCAAAGTCTATAACACTATAAATTCTGTTTCAGAATAATAAAGTCCTGTAATCTGATGTTCTGGATGTGGATCAGTCGAGTGAGTCTGACGCTGTTTTAGTGTAAACACCATCTGCAGATGTAGGAACCTATTTGTTATTGCAGGTGTTAATGTTAAATATACTAAACCGAACACAAATTGAACAATGCTAGAATCTAGCATCTTCTCTTAGGAGCTAGATGCTTTACTTACAAACAAAAAGCCTCTCGGTTTACGAACTTAGTTGGTAAGACTGACACTAAAGTATTGAGGAACACTTCCTCCATCTTAAATACAAAATGTTTCAGCCTTAAGAGGAAACAGGTGTGATCCCTCTCACTGAGTTTCAGTTGGGTGCTCAACCTATAGAACACCAACAACCAAAACAGCAAAGTGTTTATGTCGACTGCTCTCTTTGTACGAAATTTGATTGAGTCTAATTTATCCACTTCTGTGTGCATCGAAGTTAAAGTCTAAAAGTGTAACTTATTTCCTATTGTCAAATGTATTGTATTTCAAGAAAGCAGCAAGGAGGGTTTTTCAAATATTCAGCAATACCAATGAAATTAGTTTCAACAATTAATGAAGGTTAACACTCAAATATCCTTAAAGTTTTTGTTCCCTTTTGTGGCAACTATGGCGATGAGCTCTAACTGCAAGTGTTGCGAACATGACTTTTTCTGAGATCTCGCTCATTTGGAAGTAGATTGTCACTTAGAGAAATTAAATAAATATTTCAGAGATTATTACCACCTCAGCCATTTCTGAGGATATCACATTGCATAAACACCATTTCCCAACGTGCATTGCGGCTAAGCCATCGAATCACCGAGCTGGGATCTTGCCTACGTCTGTTTCCGGTATTGTTAATGACGGATTTATTTTGTTATACACACATTCCTTCACATTAACATTTTGATTTACATTCAAGTATTTCATGAGGCCTTCTAAAATGTTTTTAAATATAACTACGGTTCTAGTTGAAGAGTTTGTAAATCTACATGAACCGAAGCTGTTGCCTGGCAACGCAATCGCACAACGTCACGTCCGTTAATCCACACCAGAGTCCTGCGCGGGTCTGATTTTCAAGACCCGCTCCCGCCCCGCGACGTGCAATACCGAACCCGCCCGCTACCCGCACATATTGCCAATTAGTTCCGCAACCCGACCCGACCCGTCGGCACAAGATCCGCAACCCGACCCGAACGCGCATATATATGAGCAGTGAAAACGTGCAATTATTAACACACGCTGTTGCAATGATATTTGTCTAAAAAAGCGTGGGATGTTGGTTATTTTCTGCATCTAGGAGGACACCAAAAGCCTCCCAGACGTTGGATTTCGCTCTTGAGGAAGTGTTGGAAAATGCTGTATTCTCCGCTAGAGAGCTTCACCTCAGCCATTTCGAATGTGGCGTGCTCAGCAGCATATTGATGTGTTGCAGAGGTTATGATAATGCGGGGTCCCGCGGGGGAGAGGTCTGAGGATTTAAACATTAAACTAAATTATTATTATTTTAATATATTTATTATGCAACAACCGCGACCCGACCCGCATCATCTTTGTTTTACCCAGAACCGAACCCGGAAAAAAGCGTTTGAAAAAATACCACCCACGAATCACTTTTTTTGCGGGTCACCCGTCAGGACTCGGATCCACACACATGGATTAACATTGATTTAATGTAGCCTTTGTTTCTGCTAAAACAGGTGTCGACCAGCTGGGGCAACAAGACTGTTAAAAAATAAATCATAATTATATTAATATTGACAATAACAACCGACCGTCGGGGTAGCATACAGTGGCGAGGTTCCTCCCCTTCCGGTGGACCTCCATGGGACCTTATTTCGGAAAAATTATGTATTGAAGTCAATGGAGAGAGAAAGATTATCTTTCGATCCTGTTTGAATTGTGCCACGAATTACACATATGATGTTTGTCAATTTAAAAGATAATTTTGTCAGTAAAACTGTGAAGTAACACGTTTTTTTGTGTGAAACGCTGAATGAACTACATCTCTGGTCTCCCACAACAACACACGTCACCAAGATGGTCATCACTACTGTCTTGCTAAAAAAGGGATTGACTACCCTCACTATCACCACGTCCAGAAGAATGTCATGCAAAGCTGCCTGCCTGCCTGCCTTCCTTTGATTCTCTCGGAACTGCCTGGTCTTTTTAATGTTTAATGTCAACCATTTGTGCAGATAGCATGAAGTAGAAAAAGATCGCCGATGCTAATGTAGCGTAAGCGTTAGCATTTCTCCCCCGGGCTTAAATGGTGTATTATAGAATGATCACACCGGTGTGACAGTACTCTTCAAAGGGTTCACGAAATATGACTACTACTCTTACTGTTTAACATTTCGGGTTACTTAATGTTACTCCATGTTAAGGCTAATAAAAATGGCAAGCCTAACGCTGTAATGCTAACTAACAGGGCTGCCAACACTCACGCATTGAGCGTGACAGTCATGCAATTAACAACCCATATCTCACACACTCACGCCACACATGCCTTTCCTCACGCTAAATCTTCGTCCAAAATAAATGTATAAATATAAAAATAAAGTGAAGGAACAGCAAACCGAGCGGTCTACGAAATGAGACGTTCTTCTGGCTTAGTTCAGTAAAGTTGGAACGATACTGGGAGATTCTGATTTCACGGATCAATAACTCATGAAAAAAATAGTTATTCAGACACAAATGACGTCTCCTAAGTACCGTGGTAAGGACAACGAACTACAATCACATTTTGATTTAAAAAAAAGCCAATACGCGCCGTCCTCCGAGCTGGACACATTACATTGGTCTCTATCCGCAGCCGGAAAAGAAACGAGTGCTCAGGGACCGTCTGCAAAGTGCAACTCTGAAAAAAGAGAATACAATAATATTCACTATTATACAGTATATTACTACCAAACTCACCACACACATCGTCTCCTGGTGGTCATAACAAGGAGTTTGGAAGAATATGCTTTTGAATAATTTTGGGGAATATTTATAATGTAAAATCTTCAATAAATATGCCATTATCTTGAATAACTTTACTATTATACAGTATATTTCTACCAAACTCACTATTTGCATTGTTGTTGTTAGCATCTGGTTGGCTAGCTGCGCTAACGGATATTAAAAGCTGTTTCTAAAACAAGGAGAGGGAGAGCTCTGTCCTGTCAGACTGAGAGAGATAACTACAGCTCAGTGAGGTAAGGGATTCTCTGTTTAGACCAGTGGTTCTCAAACTTTTTCTGTCAGGCCCCCTCTTTGGAGAAAAAAAAAAGTCGGGCCCCCCCAACACAAGTCAGGCTCAGTGGCGGCGCCAGAAATTTATTTTGGGGGTGCTGTGGGGTAGCTTGACGTTTCATAGAGGGTGCTCAAACATTTAGGGTTTCCCATTAATGTACCGGTCGATACAGTGGAATTTTCTACTGCAACAATCCCCACTCATATACACAACGTACCCGCAACTGTTACAATGGATGCTCGATAATCAGCTCACGGCATATAGGTGTAAGCAGGGGTAAAGTGCTATTTTTATAGGTGGTGTGTGGACCTCACATAGGGGGGTCCGGGGAGATTTATTTTTAAATATTGAAGTTAAAAGCATCAACCTGGTGCACTTTGAGAGCAAAATGAAGAGATCTATGGATATATCTCTCAACACCCATATGAAACAGAACTGTGATGCATTTAACTTCAATATTAAAAAAAATAAAATCTTCCCAGCGGAGCATGCCCCCGGACCCCCCTTGAGGAGGTGAGGACCCTCGCCCCCCCCCCCCCACCACTTATAAAATAGCACTTTTTTTACCTGTGAGCTGATCATCGAGCCTTCATTGTAAGAGTCGCGGGTACACTGTGTATGTGCGTATTCCACTGTAGCGCCCGGTACATTAATGGGAAACCGTAGTTTGTACATGTTCAATGCATTTGTAACACTGCACACATGAACGTTTGTTTTTTCGGTTCACCAAAAAATCTCACTCCAAGCTGAACTCAAATGTTGGCAGCCCTGTAACTAACGTGCTTGCTACTAATGGCGCGTTTCCACTGCAGCGCGGAGCTCGCTTTAAGCGTGCCGAGCCGTGCGGGGCCCGTTTTTGGTTGCGCTTCCACTTGGCCTAGTTTTGGCCCGGGGCTACTTTTTCACCTTTTTTCTGGCCCGACTAAATTGTGGTTCTATCGAGGCCAACAAACAGGGCTGAGTTTGCTAAACTAGAGAGAAAATTGCTGTCAAGGGGGCTACAACTACAACAAGATGAACATATTTGACCGTGATTTAAATGTAATACACGTTTCAAAATGATGCCGAAGTAAAAACATACTGATACCGGTTAGTAAAAACCATGAATTAATGCTTTGACAAGTCTGCAGACAGACGGCAGGCGAAAAACCTTTAAAATGCGTGATCTTCTTATTATACACATGCATTTCCAAACATTTGGTCTACCTACGCTGTAAAATGTATTATCTCTTCACTTTGGCTCGACCAAAAATCGTTTAAAAATGTGCTTTATAAATAAAACTTGATTTGATTTGTTGTCTAAATGGAGATTGGCTAAGCTAACGCAATATAGGCTATATGCTCTGACCGTCCACACTCACGACGGCCTATACAGACATAAATAAACCAGCGACTGTATTCGCCATGACACAGACAGTCAGTGGTTTGTACTTGTTTAACTTTTGTCTAGTTTCTGAACAGATATGAGGAGCATGAATGCAAACAGCTAACGGCTGATGTTTTTTCTGGGGTGCTCGTGCTCACGGTTGCTCATTGAAGATGATGTCACGGCTCCGCCTACACTGCGTTACTATAGTTACTGCCCCAGCTCCTAAACTGTGAAAAAGAAATATTTTCACAGTCATATCAGAATAGCCTGTGTGTATCCTCAAATGTCATCCTGAGATTGTATTACTGGTGTTTTATCATCTATAAATAGCCTGTGTGTATCCTCAAATGTCGTTTTCAGGACAAACAAAACACGTTTTAAATATCTTATCAGCTGGTGTAAGTGCAGAATATTGAATATAACCTTGACTATTACTGTGTACTTCATTTATCTGACAGCATTATTTAATGATACTATTTTATATATATATATACACACATTTATTCATTTATCAACATATATATATATATATAAACACACACTTATATGTCTATTACTGTGTACTTCATTTATCTGACAGCATTATTTAATGATACTATTTTATATACACACATTTATTCATTTATAAACATATATATACACACTTATACTCACACATGTATTTATTCATTAATACACACAGATGTATTCATTCATTTATACACACATTCACATATATACACTTTATATGAATTCATTTGTACACACACACATACATATATATATAAACAAAAAAACACAATATAATAAAAACAGTTGCAATAATAACATAATATGGTATGATCAATTCTACCCTTTTGTTTTTGCTCCCATATTTCAATTAAAAGATATTTTTCAAAATCAATATTGGTGGGGGCTTTTTTGCAAAGATAATCAATAACACCACCTGACAGTTGTTGCAGATTATACAGCATACTTGTTACTTACACACATGTGCGATGGTGCCCAAAACGCCAAAATCTGCACTGTAAAAAAAACAAAAACATTTATTAGGCACTCTGAATAAGGGTTGACTGTGTAATAATCATGCCTTTTAATTGGTGTATATGTCTCACCAGGTGAAGGCTGGGACAGTGGGAGGGCTGAGGTAGGAACAGGGGACTGCTGAATGCTGAAGTCCCAGGATACAATCCCAAGTTGACTGCATGATCCACTTACCTGTTTGCATCAACTGCAGGAGGTATTAAATGATGAATTAACATTACCTCAGCACTGCATAAGTGTGGTCGTCAGTCATATTGACAAAGAAGCACTATTATATTGTATATTATGCGGCGTTTAAAAGGACGGTATTTCGCTTGTCAGATTCAGATTTCACGGGTGTGCCGCGTGAGGCAGTGATGTAACCATAGGGATGTAACGCCAGGTTGATGCTGTGACGTAACGCTGCGTCGATGCTTGCGTAATGCGGAAGTGGGATCTAAACTGGGTTGGAAAAACGATAGACGCGTTCGGGGCATAGTTTGGGGCCATAGATATATATAAACACTAGATGGCTCATGGGAGATTTTCCAGCGTAGTTCACCGTCCGCCATCTTGCTACAGTCAACAGCTACTCTGGTACGCGCTATGGTAGCTGTTGTAAGGTGAGTGATCTGCACAAAAATACTCTTACATCGCTGAAATCTTGACTGATTTACAAACGGTTTGGTTTATTATAAACATTATTAGCATGGCTATGATACAGGATGCTTGGACATGTTGAAATTGCAGCTTTTCTTTGTGTATGTGCCGTGGTTGTATTCAGTGGCGACAGCCCCATAGTGTCAGCAGAAAGTATTACAAATAATGATTACAAAAAAATGCAAAAAATAAATTAAAAAATATATAAAATATATTTTAAGATCATGTTTAATCATCTGATTTGTCTGTACATTGCTGTTTTAGTCTGTGTTCTTCTAATTAGTGTCTACAGTGTGTGCCTATTGAGCTGTTTAGAGCCATGTGGGACAAAACCCGATCATGCCCTCCCTCTCACTGTCTAAGTGAACGGTGACTATAAAAACTACACTGCGCATGCTCAGAGTATTGTCCTATTTAATGTGTGTGGCAAAAAAATGATGACCATAGGGGCATGGAGAGTCGAAGTCCCGGCCATCTACTTCTGACCCATGGGAGCCCGGAAGCGGAAAATTATACATTGAAGTCAATGGAGAGAGAAAAGTCATCTTTCGATCCCGTTTGAATTGTGCCACGAATGACACATATGATGTTTGTCAAATTAAAAGAACATTTTGCAAGTCAAAAAAATAAAAATGTGTCGTAAAACTGTGAAGTTACACATTTTTTGTGTGAAACCGCTCAGTGAACTACAGGTCTCTGGTCTCGCACAATACGCGTCACCATCACAAAGATGGCCGTTACGTTAACAAATTTCACCTGTTTCTTTCAGAATGAGGCGAAAAAGTATAAAACGAGGTGAGAATCACTACAAGTCTGGGAATGTTGAGAGCTGTACATACACGAAAGGGGAGTTAGTCGGTTCTGTAAGAGCCAGCATGCGGGACCGGCTTTACAAGGTTTCAGTGAGTAATATGAGTGCAATGTTTAACGTTAATGTCAGCTAGCTAACAAACAAGGTACACTAACGTGTTTTGTTTTAGCAACTAGTTTTCTCCTTAAGAACTTTGTGGTCTCTGTGTATGCTGTGGATAACATTAGTGTTCACAAGAACAAGATACACTCTCGTGTTTTGTTTTAGTTGCTCTTCAGATTGAAGCGGCCAGTTTTATATCGACTATATGTGTGATCTCCTTTTTACATCTCGTTGTGTCATTTGAGTTTATTTGCTGTGTGTAGATTCAAGGATTTTGTCAATTTGTTTGGTTATCTAGGCACAGCTGTGTGTGACTCCCTCTGGTACACTGGTATGTGTTTTCCTAATGTAGAGAGCATTGATTAATTAATAAACTCCACACTGACTCTAGATCCTGACCAAACCCTTTTTTGTTGATCAAATGTTTTTCAAAAATGTATTGTATATTATATAACAGCTGCACTTCACAGACCGGAGTCTCTGCTACCACGAAGGAGGCGATCATCATCCCCATCCCCAAAGACCCTGCATGGCATGGAAATCTCCTCCTCCTGGAAAAATTCTACACCCAGCATATGCTCCCTGTGTTGGCCAGTAGAGAAGAGGACATTTAAATAAACATACTCTTAGCACCCTCGGACTCTGCGTTGTGTTTCGTGTGATGGGGTGTTATGCAGAGGGGAGGAAAACAGGACACAGCAGATTGGGATTGTGGTGGAGATGCTGAGCAGTTATTTAATTGTTGCATGTAATTATTATTATACTGCGTGCTTTTTAGTTATTCCATCTTTTGCTGTAACATGGATCTGTATGTAACTCTATATTTACTTGTTATCTACCACACTTCCTTCTACATCATACACCATCATTATACATGATGGTGTATATAGGATATATATATATATATTTGTATACATATCTGTAAATTGTATAATTTTATTTTTCGTATTTGGGATTTCTCTTTTGTCCACTCAAATACACATGGCCATTTCTCTTTTCCATGTGGAAAATGGCAGCTGCATATTCTGCTTTTCTCATCTGGCTCCCTGTCTGCTCGTCTACAATGAGACAATTATATAATTAATTACTAATAATCATTTAAACGTGTTATTACCAATATCTCACAAATTCTTCATGTAAACTTAAGAGCACAGCTGTATGTTGAGTATGTCAACCCTGCTTGGTTCATCTTACTGGGGGGCAGCTACATGGATGTCGGTGCAGTCCACAATAATTTTGCAGTTGAAGGCAGAATGAATTTATTATTGACTCAGAATGAAGCACAACTTCATGTCATACAATACATTGACTTGTAATTGTGTAAAAACATATGAGCATTGATTAGCAAGCAGGACCTGCAGGAACAAAGAATGGTGATGGATGGAGCTGGGAAGAGAGAAGAATAAAGAAAACAGATCAACTTTATTATCGGATATTAAAAATTCAATTTCAAAACAAGTTGCCGCTCCTACAGTTTTCTAGTATGTAAAGATGATTTCACATGACCAATGCAAAATATCACACTCAATACATGTGTGTCTCTGGGGGTGCATTGTGCCTTTGATGTATATAAATAATATACCATAACCAAATACTATTACGTACAGTGGAAATCAGGTTGCCAGAGCAGGTCAGTCCAGTGTGCATGTTCCTCAGGGTCTCAGCAGTTACAGGTGAGGTAAAGAAAATAAAAGAGAAAAGGTCAGTAACAACACTTTAAAGCAGTGGTCACCAACCTTTTTAAGCCCAAGATCCCCGACCTCGGCCTAGGTGAAAGGCAAGATCTACCTATTGCAGAATTGAGTGAAAAAAGACGGCCCAGACAATGCTTCCAATTTGAGGTCTTTTATATAGGCTAATTGCGTCTGAATTACTGTTACAATGAAGGCTCCATAATCAGCTCACGGCATATAGAAAGGGGTAAAGTGCTATTGGGGGGCGGACCTCAACGGGGGTCCGGGGGGATTCTCCCCCGGGAAGATTTTTTTTTAAATATTGAAGTTGAAAGCATCAATCTGGTGCACTTTGAGAGCAACATGCAGAGATCTATGGATACCTCTCTCAGCACCCATATGAAACAGAATTGTAAAGAGATTTTCTTTTTCTTTAAGGATATTTTACAAATCACATTAAACTGTATTCTTGTTTTACGGCCATATAGTAGGCTATTTCATACCTTTTTTTCATTTATTCTCTCATTGTTTGTATAACTATAATGATCATATGAAGGTGTGCCGCGGAAATAATCTTTTGAATAATTTGTGATAAAACGGTTCTAAACACTCAAGAGTCCTTTAGCTCACCTGAGCCCCTCAGTCTGACAGGCTCCTCATGTCCGTTAGTGCAGCTAGCTAACCAGATGCTAACATCACGGTCCCCGCTAGCACCGGTACCTCTCTCTCTCACTCCCTCTCTATCACACTAAATGCGCTATCGCCACACACACACACAGAGCCGAGCTTGAATGACACAAGCACACGTGTATTTCCGTGCAACTCTCTGATTGGTCTGGTGTCTTGCCTCTGTTGCGTTCACTGAACACGGGAAATTACAGTCCTGCCGTCGTCTCTTGTGTCATGATGAGGTTCACGTAAAGCACGGTTAATGTATTATATTATTGAGGTGTCTCAAATATACGTGAATCAAGTGGCACCTGCTAATGGGGTGGTGGATGATAGGTTTACATCTAAAAACGTATTTTTCAAACATTATTATTTTAATTTAATTTTTCTTTCTTTTGTTACTTTTTTTTTAACGGTCCGCGATCTACCCGCACCACACTCGCGATCGACCGGTCGATCGCGATCGACTGGTTGGCGACCACTGCTTTAAAGTAACAACACTGAATAATTATCTCTTTTACACAATGAAACACGTCCAGAAGAATGTCATGCAAAGCTGCCTGCCTGCCTTCCTTCGACTCTCCCTGAACTGCCTGATATTTTAATGTTCAATGTTGACCATTTGTGCAGGCTGCATGAAGTAGAAAATATCCCCGATGCTAATGTGGCGTTAGCCTACCTCCCGCCCCCTTAGCACCTGGTGGAGGGGGCGAGAGGCTACTCTTCAAATGTTTCACAAAATACTTACCATCATGACTACTCTTACTGTCTAACTTGACTATGTTCCATGCAAAACATGTATATTACCTGATATGTTTGGTCCTGGTCCTTTCACCAGACGGGAAGCGATAGAACGAGCAAGTGGTATGATCACTTTTGTGATTACAACCTGGTACAAAGCACACAGGCATCTTGTAAAAGTGAATTTATTGGAGCAATCTCTTATATTTATTGGAGGGAATAAATCAGTCTTCTTCTTCTTCTTCTTCTTTGCTTTAATTGCGAGATCTTCTTCTTCTTTGTTTTGCGAGTCGCAACCAGTCTTGGAGATCGCCTATGACATCACTTACGCGACCCAGAATGCATTTGGGATTTCTAGTCTTTCTAGTTGCGTATTTTTCATAGTCTTATATTTCAACAGTTTTACGACAAACTGTCACTTTTTTACATGGAAATTATCGTTTAAGATTGACAAACATGATATGTGTCATTCGTGGCACAATTCAAACGGGATCAAAAGATAACTTTTCTCTCTCCATTGACTTCAATGTATAATTTTCCGCTTCTGGGGTCCCATGGAGGCTCCCGGAAGGGGAGGGACTTCACCTCTCAACCCGGGAGTAAACTTCTTCCGGTTCCTTTGTCAAAAACCAATGCAAATTCTCCATAGGATTTTGGAAAATAGCTCGAAATAAGGTCTGTGGTTGACACACATTTAAGATAGGGATCACGTTTTATTCAGCCGGATCATCTCCACATGTCAACCCTACTTTTATAATTTTTGAATCATAAATCTAGTCGCCAGAAGCAAAATGCTAACGTTATGCTATAGACGAACTACAAGCCAGTACAGCAGCAGGGTCGCACGACTTCAACGTCACGCCAACTTAAGATCGTTTCAACTGACTTGCACTGAAACTGCACTTTGAACACTTTAAATATATTAACATTTTAAACTGTGTACCCCGTTTATCTAGGCCCTTTTTGTTTTGTTTTATGTATACATGTCACACTGTGGGAAACGATATTTCGATATTTCTGGATGTATAACACATGTAGAATTTTTGACAGTAAATCTGACTTTGACTTTCGCGCGCTTGCATATTTTAACAAAGCTTTTCATTTTAGCCACACTGAATTTAACTAGAAGTCATGGCTGTGTCAATTACCAGTCTGATATCGTTTTACAAAGATGACAAGAAGAGTGTAGATAGAAGAGAGAACCACTACAAGTCAGGACACGTAAAACAGTGCAGCCTAGATGTGCTTACCGGTGTTGTCAGGGCTAGCATGAGGGACAAGGTTTATAGTGTCGGTGAGTAGTGATAGCAAGAGTACCGTTAACCTAGAGTTAATTTATTCACATACATTCCCATCAACAACACCATTTTATGTGTCACATGAAATCTTTATTAGGCAAGGCAAGGCAAGTTTATTTATATAGCACTTTTCAACACAAGGCAATAGAGAACCGCAGTGACGCGTCATAAAACCCGGAAGTAAACTTCTTCCGGTTCCTTTGTCAAAAGCCAATGCAAATTCTCCTTAGGATTTTGGAAAATAGCTCGAAATAAGGTCTGTGGTTGACACACATTGAAGAGAGGGATCACGTTTTGTTCAGGCGGATAATCTCCACATGTCAACCCTACTTTTATAATTTTTTTATCATAAATCTAGTCGCCAGAAGCAAAATGCTAACGTTATGCTATAAACGAACTACAAGCCAGTGCAGCAGCAGAGTCGCACGACTTCAACGTCACGCCAACTTAAGATCGTTTCAACTGACTTGCACTGAAACTGCACTTTGAACACTTTAAATATATTAACATTTTAAACTGTATACCCCGGTTATCTAGGCCCTTTTTGTTTTGTTTCATGTATACCACGTTTATCTAGGCCCTTTTGTTTTATGTTTACATGTCACACTGTGGGAAACGATATTTAGATATTTCTGGATGTATAACACATGTAGAATTTTTGACAGTAAAGCTGACTTTGACTTTCGCGCGCTTGCATATTTTAACAAAGCTTTTCATTTTAGCCACACTGAATTTAACTAGAAGTCATGGCTGTGTCAATTACCAGTCTGATATCGTTTTACAAAGATGACAAGAGTGTAGATAGGAGAGAACCATTACAAGTCAGGACACGTAACAGTGCAGCCTAGATGAAGGTGTGCTTACCGGTGTTGTCAGGGCTAGCATGAGGGACAAGGTTTATAGTGTCGGTGAGTAGTGATAGCAAGAGTACCGTTAACCTAGAGTTAATTTATTCACATACATTCCCATCAACAAATCTATTTTATGTGTCACATGAAATCTTTATTAGGCAAGGCAAGGCAAGTTTATTTATATAGCACTTTTCAACACAAGGCAATTCAAAGTGCTTTACAAAAAATGAAAGACATTAAGAAAATGGCATTTAAAATTAGTCATTAAAAAGAAAAGCTAATAAAATAAACATTAAAAGAAAAAACACATGGATAAAAGTTACAGTGCAGTCTAAGATATGAATAGTTCAATTAAAAGCAGCGACAAAAAGAAAAGTCTTCAGCCTGGATTTAAAAGTAGTAAGAGTTGCAGCGGACCTGCAGGTTTCTGGGAGTTTGTTCCAGATGTTTGGAGCATAATAACTAAACGCTGCTTCTCCATGTTTAGTTCTGACTCTGGGGACAGAAAGCTGACCAGTCCCTGAAGACCTGAGAGATCTGGATGGTTCATCATTTAGCAGGAGGTCAGAAATGTATTTTGGCCCTAAACCATTCAGTGCTTTATAAACAGCAGCAGTATTTTGAAATCTATTCTTTGACACAAAGGAAGCCAGTGTAAGGACTTCAGAAAAGGAGTGATGCGATCCACTTTCTTAGTGTTTGAAAGGACTCGAGCAGCGGCGTTCTGAATCAGCTGCAGCTTTCTAATATATTTTTTAGTGAGACCTGTGAAGACACCATTGAAGTAGTCCAGTCTACTGAAGATAAAAGCATGGACAATTTTTGCCAAATCCTGCTGTGACATTAGTCTTTTAATCCTAGATATGTTCTTTAGGTGATAGTAAGCTGATTTAGTAACTGTTTTAATGTGACTGTTGAAACTCAGGTCAGAGTTCATGGCTACACCTAGATTTCTGGCTTTATCTGTTGTTTTGAACATTGCAGACTGAAGCTAAGCGCTAACTTTTAAACGTCCTGTCTTGGCTCCAAAAACCATTACCTGAGTTTTATCTTTGTTTAATTGGAGAAAGTTCTGACACATCTAGTCATTGATTTGTTCAATGCACTTATTCAGTGTTTGAATTGGAGCATAGTCTCCTGGTGAAATGGTTACGTACATTTGTGTGTCATCCGCATAGCTATGGTAACTTATTTTGTTGTTCTTCATTATCTGAGCCAGTGGTAGCATGTAGACGTTAAAGAGAAGAGGCCCCAAGATTACAAATATTACACACCAGAAATCACAAATATCCATTAAATAAACATACAGTAGGCTATAAACAATTAAAGGGATAATTGGGAAGGCATTACAAATGTAAATATATTTTAAATAATAAAACAATCCCACCACCACAGGTATCTACAGGAGAAGAGGGAATTCTCTCCACAAAATGTGAATGCCCACGTGGAGAATGGAAATGAAGTCATGCGGCTGCATGAGCCATCTTTGCCATCCACAATTTCAGCTGCACTGACACCCCCTGTCAGTGGAAGAAGCCAAAGGCAGCTAAACATATGCATTCAGTGGAGGATGTTGCAATGTTGTGGTTGTTAGAGTGTTAGGTTTCCTGTCAGCTAATCTGTTGGGAAGATATCAAATATTAGTTTCGTGGAAGTCACCCCGTCACATATAAGAGCATTAAGACATACAGTACATAGGCTAAAACAAAACATCTAAAGATATAACCTTGCACTTTGATAAGTCTCGTGAACATTTTCACTATTTTGACATTTTTATAGATGAAAATTGAACTAAAGAAATAAATGGTAGATTAATCCATATTGAAAATAGGTGTCAGCTGCTACACTAATTACAAGTTATATTTCTTAATTAATTAAGATAAGATATTACTGTATTGATCCCAATTTGGGAAATGTTTGTGTTGCAGCAGCATAACAAGAAAAACAAAATATAAGTTATTATATATACAAAAGTCTGTGAGGGATGGAATATTAAATTGAATATAAATGTAAAATATACATGTGATTTTACATCCAAGAGAAGCTATGGAGCAGAGAGTTCTCTGCCAGCCAGAGGTGATTTGTTATTAGTTCAATATGTCAAACTGATTTCCCTGACTACAATCTTTAGTTACATGGTGAAACGTCGTGCTGCTTGTACTAATTAGACTTATCATATAAGCCACACAGGTTTTAATAGGATGTATTCATTATCTTTACTTGTGTTGCGGTCTTTTCAGCAGCGCCATCTCTAAAACGGCGATACAGTCACTACCCATCATTTACATTTCACCGTGACATGGACAAAAATGTAACGTCAGCTTACCTCATGACACGAATCCAGACTCTCCTTTGGAAAACATTGGCCGGGAAACGATAGAACAAGCACGTTTCATGTGAAGACCTGTGGCTGCAACCCGGAGCAAAGCAACAAACCATTGCGTAGCTAACTAGTAGCGCTAGCTTTAGCTAACGTAACGAACTGCCGAGTAAAATTGGAAAACACTGGTAATTAATTATTCTATCATTTGTAAAACTACGGTGTTAAAAACGAAAATTTCAAAAATACAGATTCTAATGTTCAGATATAGATATACAAATATTAAAGATAGGCGGGTACTTGCTTTCAAGCAGAACACTGGGGAAAACAAACGTAGCGGGAGTGTTTACGTGTTCGGCGTAATGACGTACAACGGCCTCGACAATTTCTGTAGTCCTATTCAGCCACTGAAGTATTATTTGAATTATTTGAAGTATTAAAGTAATGTGTTATGGCAGGAAAGTTCAATCTGGTATATTCATTTTAATTTCACCTTATATAGAATGTGTGTTAAACTTGTGATTTCTGCATTGAGTGACTTCTGCCTAGCAGATACCAAGAAGAGGCCCCTAGGGTCTCTCTGTTAATTATCAATAGTCCTTGCAATTAACAGGGGAAGTCCCAGATACATTTTCAGATAATGTAGTTAAAGTCTTGTAGAATTAATGATTTATCTCCTACACATCCTGCAGGCCTTGAGACTTGGGTCACCCAGCAGTAAACGAGATAAACATCCTTTTGAGCTTATCAATAAAATGTATTCATTCCTAGTAAGCTGACTTTGGGGTGAAGGGAAGTTCAGGGAAGCCATTAAGCCACAAGAACAATTAGCTTATGTTGGTTGGGTGATTCGGGGACTGTCATGGGACGATGGCGTTTGGATATTTACAAATATGGCTTTCATAAAGAAAAACAGGTGGTTGTTGTGTGATAAGATACATGATGCGATGCTTGTGTGTGTTGAAGATGTTTAGGGGGAATGAGTATGTGTCCTGTCAAAGAGTCCTCTGTCATGACGCCAAATCATTGATTGGGGGATCTGCCTGAGGGCAGAGGGACAGAAACACACACACACACACACACGCACAGAAGCAACATGGAATCAACAACTGTGGACTTACTACTTGGGGTCCCGCCCAGAAGTGAAACCGAGAAATGGAACACTGCCAACTCACTGTCTAGCTCGCTCAGAAGTGAACTCTGTGTATAAATGTTGTGATCATTTTGAAGATCGGCGCTCTTGTTTTTGACTTGCCGTGCCGGAGACGTGTCTACACGGTGGTAGAACCTGAGCCCGGAGTACTCTGCAGAGTGCTTCGTGATTAGGTGAAGTATTTGTATGATTTTGCCATTAAAGCAGATTATTGTTTAACCCTTATCCTGGCTGCTTTGAATTTTTCCTTCTTTTGAGAACCCGCTCATATAGGAACGGCGCGGAGCAGAGATTCTGCCCCAACACCACTCGGTAACAACCATCGTTTTTCAGACACAGACAAAATCACCAGTGGGGTCACTGCTGATGTATTTAATGTCGTAGAACAAAACGTGATTTATCTCTTAAATTTGTGTCAACCACAGACCTTATTTCGAGCTATTTTCCAAAACCCTATGGAAAAAACATGCTTTTTGACGAAGGAACCGGAAGTGCTAAAAATGCTAACTTACTTTCAGGTTTTTGGACGCATCACTGCGGTTCTCTATTGGCGCATGATGATAAAATGGCTTTTGAGAGACCGTAACGTCACAGATTACCCGGCATGCCTGAGAAGTACCCGTATGTGCGCTGTTGGAGATTTGGAGGATGTTTAAAACCAACCTCGTCTCCGCGTGTCGTTTGATAAGCTGGGTACATTCGTAAAAAGGAAGGGATTAAGAAACACCAGAATGCAAGTGAAACAATAATCTTGTTTTAATGATACAAGGTAACAATACAAATACAAAGGAATCACGAAGCACTCTGCAGAGTACTCCGGGCTCAGGTTCTACCACGTGTGAGACAGGATTCAGGAACGGCCGGTCAAAAACAAGAGCGCGAACCAAAGGAAAACACAGGCTTTCATACTAAAACACAGGAGGAGGTGTGTGCGTGCTTTCCCCCAGAGGTCATCTTATTGGGAGAGACCAACACATGGCCTGTCGCACCCAATCAGTGCGACACAGCAGAAGAAACCCGGAAACAAAAAGTCTCTTTCAGTTTGACGAAGACCAGACACCTTTTGGTGTCTGGTACAAACCTGCTCTAAACAACAAGTTTCCTTATCTTATTTCACATCTTGCAGCCAGCACACACACATCCCCTTTATGGCCCTTTGTCCCTGAGTCCATCTTCCCCCCTTCAGGTTACCACACACAAGTTAAAAGTATGTTTTAGTTGGCTAAATATACGTAATACATGTAAATCACTTTCATATCAATAATAACGAGGAACACATTACCTATGCTCTTAAGCAGTATTAGAGATGCTTTTCAAATAGTCAAACTTCACACAGGCCTAATATAGAGAACACACTCATTTGTCCTACCGCCTTTCCATTTGTTTGAGCTATTGTTCACATCTTTACTTCAAATAAAAGGTTTCACATTGCATATTTCCAGCTTCCTTTACACATACTGTTATTATTAATACAAAGTAATTAACCACACACATCTATTGAAAACAAGTAGATTTCCCTGATAATTGACATGCTGAAAATGCTCTCTCGTCCCTATCATAAAAGCTGCTTCCATTTCATATAGAGTAATAAAACATGTTTAAGCTAATTTCTCCACAATGTTTGTAGCCATTTAGTACCCACTCATGAAAGAATAAAAACAGAGGTATAGTTGAACAGTAATCATGCAGCACATATATTTACTGCAATGAAAACACATACATTTGCCCTAAGCATGTGTAACGCACCCTCTTCTTTTATGAGGGAAACATTCCAGAGTTTTGGAGCTATCCCCAAATTAGGATGTCCCCTGCTTGCATCCCTCTCTAAACACAAAGACTTCACCTCAATATATTGGGGAGGGAAAATATACTTTGTCCCTTCAAATTGAACACACATGAATATATATAAGGTGAAATTAAAATGAATATACCAGATTTAACTTTCCTGCCATAACACGTTACTTTAATACTTCAAATAATTCAAATAATCCTTAAATTCCCCCTTTTTGGTCTCGCCTCACGAGACCAACACACATAAGACATTTGAAACAAAACTACTGTCATTCTTTGATACTGTGTCTGTCCCCCTTCATTAAACCTTTGGGAACAGAAAACAATCTCCAATGACAGTGAAGAAACTATCAGAGTGCGAACCTGAGTGCCAGAAAGCAGCATCCTTGCGTGTTGTTGAATCCTCAGGCCCCCCCCCTCAGCGAAAAACGCCAACAAGGGGGCAGCTGATAGGGAGGGGGAGATGCGGCCTTTCCTTCAAAGGTGGAACTGATGAATCTGATCAGAGAGAAGTAGACTCCTCTGCTGCCTCGAGAAGTCCCCCAGCCCGCTGACGCCAGCTTCCAAGTCGTCTGCTGTAGGGATGTCCGCGTTGACGATAGCCAGGTCCATCCTGATGTCCTCCAAGGTCCTAGCCGGAGTGTTCCTCGCCGCACACTAGCTCCAGTAGTACCAGATGTCCCCCTTTGCTCCTCGGCGGACGGCAGACGTCCTCTGGGTCACTCTGTAGAGGCCGGAGAACCTGGGGTTGAGTCACGTAGGCCTGACGAACTCCGCTGTGTCGGCCTCCTGCTCCTCGGGTCCCCCTTTTGGCGTCAGGAACCTGTGTGGAGAAATCTGATACCCACCCCTCAAGTCTACGCTCAGGGCTTCTGGGCCCTCAGGTGTTTGACCCACCACTGGTAGGCCACTTCAGAATTCTAATACTTGGCCTGTGTCAACAAAATAAACCCCAACATCTTCAGGTGAACTAAATAACATATCTCAATAGCTCTGAATTCCTGACAAGCATCTGTGTTATTATAAATGAAATCCTTGAGATCCCATTTAAAATCTAAATATAATATGAACTGCTAATGTCTCTGGTAATGGAACACACTAATGTTATGGATTAAAAACAACTAAAATCATGATACTGACAAAGTGAATAATTTCCAGGCGAGACTGCTTCTACCTGTCACTGCTTAGATATCATCAAGCTGAAAAATGAATACAGAAATCCAACATACTGTCATCAAATGTCTTTCTATTATGACTTTAAATTAAATGTACATCCCCATAATGATCTAAACAGTCTATGGCTTTTACTTCTTTACCAGGCTAGTTACAAGATGTTGTCTAAATTAAATTCTATCTCATTACATTACTATGTTTTAACTTAGCTGTAATATGTTCTTTCTACATTTCAAACCTCAGTTACTTTAATACCTGTTGAAATATTACAAAATTGTTTTCATTATCACAGTTCACCTTCTCGTTCTCATTCTGGAATTACCTCTCTCAGTAGCCCCTTGGCCACTGATTCTGCATCTGTGTTACCTGTTATAACTCAATCAATATTAGAAACATGTCAACATTAATCAAACAGTATCTTATCCCCAGATATGGAGCAGGTTAAATCTAAAACTGTCAATCAATGGTCAGATTGAACATCTGAGTTGGGGCGGCAGGTTTCTTCCAGTCCCTAAATGAAAATATCCCACACTCCCCCTTTTTACACATGTACACATGTGTAACAAACTTCTGTATGGGAAGAAAACCTTCAGGTAACCAGTGGGTACAAGAAAATACCAAACATCATTCACAAAAGTACATCCATCATTTTTCACAGTAAACACTCCAGGGAAAATAAGTGTTCATTTCCAGCTGGCAGTCGTAAAAGAAACAGAATCTTTAGATTTTAGTTTGAGTTTTACATTTGCAAACCGCCAACTCCTGTGGGAATTAGAAATGGGTCACATGTGCGTTTTTCCAAATGTGTGGAATTGTAGGAAACCTGTGTTTCCCATGGAGCTCCAAAATAATGTATTAGTCCAAAGACATGCTCGGTTAGTTATTGTTTTAGAATCATGCAGTTGCACTGATCACATGCAGAAATTCATTCACACCCACACTGTCAGGTTGTAAAGTCAAGTTTGGTCAGCCCCAGAGTCAGTCATTGATAGTGCTGTTCTCAAGTCACACTGTCAGTCAGGGTCAAAGGTCATTTGGTCTCAGTTTCATTGGCCATGTGTCGTGCTCTGCAGAGACTTTGATATTTCAGCAAAGGCCAGTATCCTCTGTCTACAAAAATCAGTCATATATGGAGCGCCATCATTTATCAATTCACGATTACCACTTTAAGTCAGATATCTCTAACTTGTCATCGGGACGGCTGCTTCCCACATTTCCTGCAACTTGGTACAAAACTCACTTCATAATAGTACTACTACTACTGCAATTTATTTACACCTAAGTAGTATTAAAATGTCTAAGAAATCTAATTCAGAAACTTGTGTACATAACTATTATCTTAAGTCAACACATTACTAGGATCTGTGTAGCTCTGCATTTCATAGCTCATTATACTCATTTATCTTCAATTCTGGTCTACTTAAAAACAATGTTAAACTCTTTAGCAGTGTGTGGAACCTTGGGTGTCCGAACATGCAACCATCACCCTTTACTTTACCAAGGATTAAAAACAGTTTCCATCCTAAAGCCCTCCTATGGTAATAACTATGCCACAATGGTGAAATCAATATTGTAACAAATGAGATCACTACTTTATTCACACATGAATAAAAATCTCTTGAAGAATGATTTATTAATATGATGGAAAGATTGAAGAATATGGTTCTACACCGTGCTACTCCAAAACACCCCCTGCTTAAAGTGTAGTGCATATTTCCCTCATGTCTCCCCCTTTAACCCTCAGTGTGTTTTTAGGATGATTTTCTCATTTTACATTAATAGTTTCCTCTTTACTGCTATTTTGAATTTACCAATAGATTAATTCATGGTTAATACCTCGTTTTATCTTTACTTATTTATCAAGTCAATTCAAGTTCTTTAAATGTGGTGTCTTCTATGTGTGTTTTGTGAATAAGTGTGTTTATGTGTAAACTCACTCATTCCCGTTTTCCTTTTCTCCTCCCCTGGTTGTCTTAAGCCGTGACCCCGACCTCCTCACTTCAAATCGACTATGCCAACTCCTCTGATTCTGTCTTCTCTTCAGTCCATCAGCTCTTGAATCCATCCGCTGTAACTGTTTTAGGCAGCCTTTGGCCCAGTCACATCGGCAGCCCACATCATGCCACTGTTCTTTGCACTGCTTTGCATTTCATCTCCTCCTTTACAGTCTCTCTGCTGCTTCATGGAGGGCGGATTCTGCTCTCATGTCCCCCACTCTGCTCCTGTGCCAAATCTCGTGGCTCAGCTTCATGTCCTGTCTGAGGGACTGATGAGAGTATTTCTGTATGTCAGGAAGCGGTTTGGTTCTGGATGCCTCAGGTGGAGACGGTTCAGCTCCGGTTCTCTGTCTGTTTGATGGAGAAGGAGGAGCCTCCTTTTGGGTTAGGTCTTTTGTCTGCTTGGAGGGTCGGGGTCGTAGCCTTTCTAACTCAGAGGGCGAGTCCAGGTCCCGGGACGCATTATCCATAAGAAATCTAGCACACTGAGATTAAATCAATCCAACCCTTTCCACTCTGTCTCTTTCTAATCATACTATCTGTCTTAGTTGCTAAATGCCATCTAAACAACACCATTAATGTCTACTAATGATATTACAAAAACTCCCTCTATAAATTGTTTCATCCATTGTTACATATCTACCCAACCTGACTCTTTCAGGAAACCATTTTCTTCCATAAATTGAAATACCTGTTTCAAGCATTACATATTTCACACACTACGAAAGAACATCTCCATACTTTCTCCAATATTTTAAATCCCACTGTTTCTTAGAACAATAGTAAACCTGCAGAGCACACTGATCAGATCACAGTAATATAATTTGACTCAAGTGTAGGCCTATGTCTACTTTCCATTTTACTTATTACTTTTGGTGAATATTTATTTATATTGTTTAAATTCCTTGTCTATGATGTGCAAACAGTTAGAGTATAAAAATGTGTTTTTCTCAATGTATTTACACTCCACGGATTCTTGAGTTTACTCATCTCCTGGTGTTGTCGTTCCTAAACATTTTAGCAAACACAAAACTCCCACTACAACATTTATAGATAAATTGATCTAGCAAAATGAACTATTTTCTAATTCAAAATGTGACTAAAGAACAATGATTTGTCTTTCACAAGATGGTGGTCTAACAGAATGACTCTTGACCTCATGGGGTCAAATAGATTTAGCCATGAGGCGGCTGACTTTAAAATGAACTGGGACAAAGAAACCACATGCATGTGGGTACATTATAGTTAAGACAAATACCATGAAATTCACAACGCAATGCAACGGTATCAATCAGTTCTCAAAGACTATATTTAAATAACAGCAAATCATTGTTTCTTATTTATTTCAATATATCTACCACTTCAAATCACACCTTGATCTGTTAATTTTCTATGTATTTCCTTCCAACTTCAGATCACTAGAGAAAAAAGCAAGCAGACACCCTCCAGGCCGCTGCTGCTCTTGAGAGGAAAAAGGGGGGGGAACTCTCACAGACAAATACTGACACCCCCTTCTCTCTCCCCCGCTGCAGCTCTCAGCCTCTTTAGGAAAAGGGGGGCTGCTTTCAACAATTAACACTTCTGCTATCTTTTTATTCAATTTTCCTGCTTGAACCCACTGTCCTCGTAAGCTCTTAACTCACGCTCCTCTCGTTAAAATTCTCCCTTCATTATGACTTCGTATCTATTCATCTGACTTAGGCTGTTTCTGTTACCAGTAAATATTCACAGACTTCATATCTATTGATCTGACTTACTGTCCTTGTTACCAGTAAATATTCACAGAAAAAATTCACCGTACAGTCTATTGTGATTTTATTGTCCGATGTTTATTTCAACAAGTTTAGCAAGCCTCTCAGCGCGCTTCAACACCGTCTTTCAACGATGTGACGCTGACATTGAGCCGTAACCCAGGCCTACAGAACTCTTTATCGTGACGTTTGGCTTTATAGATTCAACCCCACAGAACAAAGGATTAATGAGGTCCGGTCACTTCAAAATTGGTTTTCGAAGTTTGCGTTACTCTCCTTTGGATCACTTATAACATAAATAACTCATCTCCAGCCCCGTCGAGCTGTGGATTCGTTATTTTGAGTCAGTCTGATATGGAGACTTAATACTACCAACTGACTACTCTAGACAGTCTAACTGTGGGGACTCAATACCTCCACTTTTCAAGCCAGGGACTTTAATACCCTTCTGGCCTGTCGGAACTCAATATCCGATTTTAACTGTGGGGACTCAATACCTCCACTTTTCAAGCCCGGGACTTCAATACCCTTCTGGCCTGTCGGAACTCAATATCCGATTTTAACAACTAAAACACGCATTTGCATTGTTACTATAAAAAACACTGTAAACTTCGTCTGACAACCCTAAAATTTGGAATATGGTCAAATCACAGGTTTCGAATTAAATCGTGTCTGCTCACCTGGTAGCCTATTGTACAGAGCTCTGTTTTTAGTTGTCAGAAGAGGCCGAGATGTTTAGCCCTGGACTATTCCGTCCGCTTGCTGCTGGTGGTCTCTTCCCCGAAAACACCCCACTCAGACACGTCGGGTCACCACTTGTTGGAGATTTGGAGGATGTTTAAAACCAACCTCGTCTCCGCGTGTCGTTTGATAAGCTGGGTAAATTCGTAAAAAGGAAGGGATTAAGAAACACCAGAATGCAAGTGAAACAATAATCTTGTTTTAATGATACAAGGTAACAATACAAATACAAAGGAATCACGAAGCACTCTGCAGAGTACTCCGGGCTCAGGTTCTACCACGTGTGAGACAGGTCTCAGGAACGGCCGGTCAAAAACAAGAGCGCGAACCAAAGGAAAACACAGGCTTTCATAGTAAAACACAGGAGGAGGTGTGTGCGTGCTTTCCCCCAGAGGTCATCTTATTGGGAGAGACCAACACATGGCCTGTCGCACCCAATCAGTGCGACACAGCAGAAGAAACCCGGAAACAAAAAGTCTCTTTCAGTTTGACGAAGACCAGACACCTTTTGGTGTCTGGTACGAACCTGCTCTAAACAACAAGTTTCCTTATCTTATTTCACATCTTGCAGCCAGCACACACACATCCCCTTTATGGCCCTTTGTCCCTGAGTCCATCTTCCCCCCTTCAGGTTACCACACACAAGTTAAAAGTATGTTTTAGTTGGCTAAATATACGTAATACATGTAAATCACTTTCATATCAATAATAACGAGGAACACATTACCTATGCTCTTAAGCAGTATTAGAGATGCTTTTCAAATAGTCAAACTTCACACAGGCCTAATATAGAGAACACACTCATTTGTCCTACCGCCTTTCCATTTGTTTGAGCTATTGTTCACATCTTTACTTCAAATAAAAGGTTTCACATTGCATATTTCCAGCTTCCTTTACACATACTGTTATTATTAATACAAAGTAATTAACCACACACATCTATTGAAAACAAGTAGATTTCCCTGATAATTGACATGCTGAAAATGCTCTCTCGTCCCTATCATAAAAAGCTGCTTCCATTTCATATAGAGTAATAAAACATGTTTAAGCTAATTTCTCCACAATGTTTGTAGCCATTTAGTACCCACTCATGAAAGAATAAAAACAGAGGTATAGTTGAACAGTAATCATGTAGCACATATATTTACTGCAATGAAAACACACACATTTGCCCTAAGCATGTGTAACGCACCCTCTTCTTTTATGAGGGAAACATTCCAGAGTTTTGGAGCTATCCCCAAATTAGGATGTCCCCTGCTTGCATCCCTCTCTAAACACAAAGACTTCACCTCAATATATTGGGGAGGGAAAATATACTTTGTCCCTTCTAATTTAACACACATGAATATATATAAGGTGATATTAAAATGAATATACCAGATTTAACTTTCCTGCCATAACACGTTACTTTAATACTTCAAATAATTCAAATAATCCTTCAGCGCTCATAGCGCAACTTTAACCAAAATGCTCGTTCACACATCAAGCAGGTCAATTTGCGTACATGTAACAGCACCGCACGTTCATGACAGCATGGTAATGATTTCATAGCCGTGGGAACATGTTTCAAATGGGGGGTGCTGTGGGGATGACACACTGTAAATTGTAATAGTGCCCCTTTCTTAAACAAAATAGTGACATCAACTGATATCTACATTATTTGTTAACTTAACTCAATACAACAAGTTAAAATTACTTTCTTGTGAGAGAAGTTATTTAACCCATCAGCTTGAAGTAACCGTTACTTGAAGGATTATTTGAATTATTTGAAGGATTAAAGTAACGTGTTATGGCAGGAAAGTTAAATCTGGTATATTCCTTTTAATGTCACCTTATATATATTCATGTGTGTTAAATTAGAAGGGACAAAGTATCTTTTCCCTCCCCCAATATATTGAGGTGAAGTCCTTGTGTTTAGAGAGAGAGGGGAGAAGGGGACACCCTTATTTGGGAATAGGGCCAAGACGCTGGAATGTTTCCCTCGTAAAAGAAGGGTGTGCGTTACACAGGCTTGGAACAAATGTGTGTGTGTTTTCATTGCAGTAAATATATGTGCTACAGGATTACTGGTCAACTATACCTCTGTTCTTATTCTTTCATGTGTGGGTACTAAATGGCTACAAACATTGTGGAGAAATTAGCTTAAACATCTTTTATTACTCTATATGAAATGGAAGCAGTTTTTTATGACAGGGACGAGAGAGTTGGGGGAGGGGACACATTCCGAAGAGTTTCAGCAGGTCAATTATCAGGGGAATCGACTTGTTTTCAATAGATATGTGTGGTTGGTTACTTTGTATTAATAATAACAGCATGTGTAAAGGAAGCTGGAAATATACAATGTGAAACCTTTTATTTGAAGTAAAGATGTGAACAATAGCTCAAACAAATGGAGGGGCTATAGGACAAATGAGTGTGTTCTCTATATGAGGCCTGTGTGAAGTTTGACTATTTGAAAAGCATCTCTAATACTGCTTAAGAGCATAGGTAATGTGTTCCTCGTTGTTATTGATATGAAAGTAATTAACATGTATTACGTATATTTAGCCAACTATAACAACTATATCTTAAAACATACTTTTAACTTGTGTGTGGCAGCCTGAGGCGGGAAGATGGACTCAGGGACAAAGGGCCATAAAGGAGATGTGTGTGTGCTGGCTGCAAGATGTGAAATAAGATAAGGAAACTTGTTGTTGAGAGCCGGTTCGTACCAGACACCAAAAGGTGTCTGGTCTTCGTCAAACTAAAAGAGACTTTTTGTTTCCGGGTTTCTTCTGCTGTGTCGCACTGATTGGGTGCGACAGGCCATGTGTTGGTCTCTCCCAATAAGATGACCTCTGGGGGAAAGCAGGCACACACCTCCTCCTGTGTTTTAGTATGAAAGCCTGTGTTTTCCTTTGGTTCGCGCTCTTGTTTTTCACCGGCCGTTCCTGAGACCTGTCTCACACGGTGGTAGAACCTGAGCCCGGAGTACTCTGCAGAGTGCTTCGTGATTTCTTTGTATTTGTATCGTTACTGTTTATCATTAAAGCAAGATTATTGTTTAACTTGTATTCTGGTGTTTCTTAATCCCTTCCTTTTCACGAATTCACCCAGCTTATCAAACGACACGCGGAGACGAGGTTGGTTTTCAACATCCTCCAAATCTCCAACATACTTTAAAGTACGAGTGAGCAGCTCTCTTTGAACACACGTGGGCGACTATGCATGCGCAGTTTGCAACAGAGCCGTCAGACCGACGTCATGGGTCATGGAACGAACAAAGCGGGAAGAAATCATTGTCGAGAGTCTGAGGACATGAGAAGGTAAGTTTTAACCCAGTCTATGGTTTTAACAAACAATATTTTGCTACAGAGTTGGGAAGTTAGCCAAAATCATTTAGGGTTAGCTATCGTTATTTGTTGTAATGAGTCATCCTCTTTCGTCAGATGAACACCGACTTTTACCCTTTTTAAGTAAAAATCGCGATAAGGCTATAAGCTAACTTTAAAGCTAATAAAGTTAGCCCGTCATGTAGGCATATGGCGTGGAATTAATTCCGGTTAAATAAATGTATTTGAAGAAAACTTGTGTAAAAGCAAAAGCAGCATGTTCGTTAATGGTTGACACTGCAGCACTGCTGCATTCCCTGTTAGCACACATTAGCCACTGCTGCACGTTCCTCTACCGCCATTTTAGGCATTGCTATTGTTCTCACTTTAGCCTGTTAAGCCTGGTTGCCCCCCACGGGACGCAACGTCTTGCAAAAAACAGCATCTTAGAGCTTCTTAACATTTAAACATTCTAAACCTATTAATGATGCACCCACTTCACGGGAAGAAACTCAGCTAACAGACGATATTAACCATTTTTATTTGCTCATCATCATCATCATCAGTGAGCTGTTTTTAACTGCGGTCAAGCCAGCCTCCACTCGGGAAAACCTAGTCAAGCCAGCCAGCACGCATACTTGCCAACCTCAGAAGTCGGGAGAATTTCAAAATGCAAAATTGGGGGGGCGGTGGGAGGGGGGTGCTAGTGGATCGCCGGAGCTGTTAGATTAACATTAACATGCTTATTATATTTGTAAGTGCACTGACTTGCGGCCTGTAGCACCGTCCTTGATGGAGCATATGTGTGGGCTGGACCTATATTTTACAGGAAAGGAGTGAGCAGAGAGTAGAGCAGTTGTCGATTCTTGTTCTGTTTTCTGTGAATATCTGCCTCACCCTCTCAGACTTTGAGTTGCGCGCGCTACTAAAGAGACGTGTTACCATGGAAACTAAACAATGGTGTAGCTGTATTAAAGTCCGAGTGGAAACAGTCGTGTGTAAATCTGATTTTGTCAGAAATCGGGAGAAATGCGGGAGAAATATGACCCCGGGAGGAAACCGGGAGAGGGCAAGGAAATCGGGAGTCTCCCGCGAAAATCGGGAGGGTTGACAAGTATGCCAGCACGTGATATTGCCAACCTGATCTCACCAGAATGCGTGACTCCACCACGACTCCTTAACACCGCATTGCGTGGTGGAGTCACGACATTTGTTACATTTACGTGTCGGCACCACGCAAACAACGCCAATGTAAAGTGAATGAGGCTCCTTTGTCGTGGTGCACACACGCATTTCTACAACGTCCTGCAGTGAGCTTTTTATTCTATAAAACGTTTTTAAAATCTACTTTATAGCTTGTCGTAACTCACGGGAGGCTTGTTTTATTTTATTTGTATTCATAATAATTTTTATTTTTTGTCAGAATGTATTATGGTGCATTATTTACCGAATTCGTGTTCTCAAAAAACAGTGCATTGTGTGTAATACAACTGTGATTTTTATTAAATGAGTTATTTTTTAAGGAAGGCCAGAGCTTCAGCTGTGTCAAATAGATTGTTCCCTTTAGTTTAATTATATTCCTATTTGATCAATAAAGGGGTATTGTAGGCCAATATTAGTCATTTAAAAAATAAATAATGATGATAATGATGGTGAAAACCACTCCCCCCACATCGCAATGACGATGGCTACTGACTTTATTTGAAAAGCTTTTTGTTTAATAGTAATTAATAATCATTTTTATTATAACAACAATAAACCAGAAGAAGATTCCGTCGTTACCACGGCAACGTTACGTCGCGCTTGACGGCAACGTGACGTAGCCACGTTACGTTAACCACAATCACCTCACTTTCATTAATTTCATCTGACAACGGACTACAGTAAGTATCTAAAATCAAGGGGAGTTTATTTCTTTAAAACTCGAAATAATATTGCTATTATTTATTCCACTGTAGCACAGTCTCTATAGCGTTTGATTCCTGGATATTAGGTTGAGTTTTGTAGTGTGTTTAGCTTTTACAATAGGCTACGCGCAACCTACTGTAGCGGCCACGTCCAGCTACCAGCTACCAGCGCCATATAGATAGAAGAGTTACGACAGCGGAATTCCAAAAACGGTTATCGTCACGTGGTTAATGCCGACGAGGATTGTTCCCCGGAAGTTCATGGCGGGCAATCTGAATGCATTGATAACAGGAGATAGAACTTCGACTTTTGGTAATTATTAGTGAATAAAGGTTTTGATTTGCAATATTTATACAACAAATCGATATGTGTATGTATTTACATCAATATGTTTTTAAAAATAAAATAGAATTTGCTAATATTAAGTGATAATATTAGGATTAGTGTGAACAACTAGTTTACATGTTAGGCTAACAGTGCCTTGGTTAAAGAGCCTGTTGCTGTTTATAGCTTTGAATTCTTTAAAACCAATATTATCTTCTTAAACTTGTATGGTAGTCAGGAGCATCACTTTCTAATGTTTATTGATATATTTAGAGGGAGGGGATCTAAAGGAATGCTTCAAAATTCAGATTAGATTAATTTCTACCATTTTCTTAAATTCATGGTAGTTTCAGTAATCCCATGGTAATTGAGGACACAAGTTATCTAAATGACTAATATAATCTTTATGGCTTTCAGAAAGGACAGGAGACCGACAGGTGACTATCAAAGGACTAGCAGCAGCAGCAGCAGCAGCATGATGATGATGATGATGTTAAATGTGTTGTTTTAGGAACATCCATTGCAAATACATGGAATTCAATAAAAATTGAATAGCATATCATGCAGGTTGTCTGTGCCTTTTCCTCCGTGTTGTCCTGGTTTGCTGTGCTGCCTCCTAGTCGCCACCATGGTTTGCTGTGCTGCCTGGGGATGCTCAAATCGCTCCGAGAAAGGAGTACGAATGTACGGCTTCCCCACTGACACAGAGCGGAGGAAAAAATGGCTGGCTCAAGTCAGCAGGAGCAATTTCATGACCAACAGCAAAAAAATATACAAACACTGCATTTGCACTTTTTCACAAAACGAAAACCACACCATTGGGAAAGCTTAATGTTTTGTTTAACACAAAAAAACAGGGAAAGGCTTGAAAAACACTGAGGGTTGAGACTCAGGGTGCAGGGTGAGGGTCTCAGTGCAGGTATTCAGGCTCCATTGAATCCCCCTCTGGTTCTTGTGCTGAAAGAGGGAGTAACAGACAGGAGAAAGGGTTATACACACCTATATAGCACACCTATTGGATGGGACATTGCCTTGGGGAGATAAGGTGTGGTCTTTGTTCCCAACTGAAGTTATGGAACTTTATTATTTGTGAGTTTAACAAAGTATGACAAATGGCATCAGTAACAGATGTGATATGAATTTCTATAAAGTTGTCTCACATTCTTGGTCATATTTTATATACAGTATGTAATGAGTATAACATGTCCAGTAACTATAAAGTGTTTCCTAATACCGTGTATTCAACCACTATGGAATATGTATGTGGGCAGACAAAACTGAGTTGTTCTGTGTGTGAAGTAACCTCAAGTCACTCCGCAGGCACATTTTGATGCAGACCAGTTTGTCAAGACAAAAAAGGGCAAGACTAGGCTGAGAGCAGAGGCTATACCCACCATCTTCGTGCATCGCCCCGTGGTCAAAAACAGAAGGGCCCCTACACCACGATTCACCCCGGGACCTGTATATACAAAGCCCATAGCTCATGATCACAGCTATAGTGTGAAAGGTGACACAGGTATAATAAGTATGAACTCTTAGTAACAAAAGTAATATTTCTTATTTTTAAGTGGTATAATATTTTAAATGTTCAAAAATCTACAGTGCCATGTCTTCTACTTACATTAGTCTCAAAGATTGAGGGAAGAAGGGATGAGGAGACTGAGAGAAAGGAAAGTGAGGGTGAAGAAAGAGAGGACATGGCTAGTGAGGAGAGACAGGGAGGGTGGACACCACCCACTCAGCCAGCAGCCAGTCAGCATACGAGGGAACCAGCAGCCAGTCAGCATACGAGGGAACCAGCAGCCAGTCAGCATACGAGGGAACCAGCAGCCAGTCAGCATACGAGGGAACCAGCAGCCAGTCAGCATACGAGGGAACCAGCAGCCAGTCAGCATACGAGGGAACCAGCAGCCAGTCAGCATACAAGGGAACCAGCAGCCAGTCAGCATACAAGGGAACCAGCAGCCAGTCAGCATACAAGGGAACCAGCAGCCAGTCAAACAGATCTATTAAAAAAATTAAAGAGAAAATTAAAGAGCCAAGAAGGATCACCAAAAAAGCAAAGTCTGAACTAAGAAAAATCAGGAAGGAAAATGCAGCTCTCAAGAAAACAATGAAAATTAGGGACAACAAATATAAGAAAACGTTTTCAAAAGACCAACTTAAGGCATTAGGCAGACTCACCACAAAGGGGATGAAATGGAGCAATGAGAAAATTAAGAAGGCTTTAAAAATTTGCTTTGCGTGCGGACCAACGGGTTACAAAACTCTGCAGGAATTGCAGATTCCCCTTCCAGGAATAAGGACACTGCAAAGAAGGATGCAATGTGTTAAGTTTGAGCCTGGTGTGTAACAGCTAACATCAATGCCCCTCCACCCGTAACATCACTGCCCCTCCACCTGCCAACATCACTGCCCTCCACCTGCCAGCACCCAGCCAGAGGAGCGCAAACAACAAAAACAAGCAAGGTGTTCTGTCATGTACCTGGAAGTTTGGGTTGGCAAAATGGAGTAAGAGAGGGACTTGAAAAACCTTGGTGGCTCTCTACTCATGTTGTTACAGTTGTCTTGGTTACAGCTCTCAAGTTTTTTTTGTTGCAATTTCCACATCTTTAGAAAATATGAAATAAATGAAGTGAAATCAACCTCTTCTCTGGAGAACCAATTTTGATTTCTCTGTCATGTGAGTTTGCAGTCTTGCAGTTTTGCTCCTCCACCTGTAACATCACTGCCCCTCCACCTGCCATACAGTAGGTTACTAACAAGATGACTTATATAATACAGTGATAGAATACATGTTTAGTATGCTTACTTATATAAAACAGTAGTATTAAACTTACCTTGTGTTTTCACTCTCACTTAAGTCCCTCTCCCTTTGCCATCAATCCAAAATCAGCTGAGCTGCAACATTATACAGACAGGTAATAATCAACATAATCACAAGGACACAATATGGCTCTGCTAAAAACACTCACTCTTACACGCACCAAAGTTATATTTATCTAATATTTAACTCCCTCCACCCCCGCATACAATCCCGTTTAGAAGCCCCTCTTCTCTAATTCAACAACGTTGGACGAAATGACATTAAGAGAACGGAATTTACAATTAAAAGGCTGTTCAACGTGTGTTGCTAACTTGATCCGTTATCCTAGCTTTATCTGTTATCTGTAAACGTTCCCTAAATTTACTAATTTAGGGATAATTGTTAAATATGTTCTTTATTCTCGCGTCCAGGAGAGAAGCTTTAAAATGAGACTAAATGGAGTCTCTGAAAAGATTCAAATGGGATACTTTAATTAAAAAAGGCGCGGTAGTGTTACAGACAGAATATTGTTCCGGCAGAAAACAGCTGTGATCTGGCTCTCCTGAGCAAGAAGAGAAGAGACCGGATCTCTCCCCCGGCGCTGTTATATATCCTCTGCTGGCTCCTCCCCGCCAGCCGGCTCACCTCGTCTCCAATGTCCGTTATTGCATTTCAACAGAGGATAGGTTCTTTTCACATTCAATATATGCTTAACACGCAGTTTCTCCTCATATTCTCTTTCATCACTTTTCATTTAAGACATTCTAAACGCTGTAATCAATACTCTAAACAATACTTCTCGGCTCGTTTGGTTTCCGGTCATTCCGGATGTTGTCACATGCTACTCTCGTCTGTAAACAATAATGTATTCAAATAAACTGTACCTTCATTTAATATTCAGCATGGTAGTATCTCGACATCTATAGTTGTAGTGTTAAGTCAGTAGGCTTCGGTTTGCACCACTCCATATCATTTCGCTACTCAATTCACCTCTTTAGGAAATCGTATATTAGCCACATGCTAAATGCTAACCGTAGATGAAGGATTTTCAGAATAAAAGCTTAACTGCTTGTGCACAAGAATTTCTGGTTTTTCAGTATAAAAGAGCGTTTACACTGACGGTATGTTTAAGCTACATTATACCATCAAAACATTGATTTTAATTTCTAACATAATCCACTGACATCCTTTAATACACATGTTAATTTGAATCAGATGTACTGATAATATCCGCAATATAAATCTTTAAACTTCTTCTTACCTTTAAAAGTCCGTCACGAACGGTCTATTATGCTGCAACTCTACAGCTCTGCTAGCCTTGGCGCTAACTTCCGGGGAACGATTGAGAGGCTCCACGATCCGCCATTGCTGTAAAAAAGTGGTCCATTGGAGTGAACGGAGATGACGTAACTCTCAGTCTATACGGCGCTGCCAGCTACTAGCGGCCTCCGGCCTTCCGGTCAAAGTTTTTAGCTGGATAGCATTTATAGTTGATACAGCTACATGACATTAGCTGTCCCCGGCACAGTGGGATAGTGGAGGTGCCTGCTAGAAAGATATGTTTAAATGCATGTATTTGCACATGTGTTGTAAAGACTAGACCCTCCAGAAAAACGCGGGCAAAAATCCTTGATTATGCGGGCTAAAATCCTTGATTATGCGATTAAATATGCAGGGTTTTTATGTGATTTTATGCGGTGAAATTGCGAAATATGCGGAAAGTTGCGAAATATGCGGGGAAAAAGAATAAAACATTTTTTAAATATTGAGCTGTCTTAGTTATTCTCTCTCACACACAACCTGCCACTAACGTTAAACCCCTTTACTATTCAATTAAACACATTCAATGTTTATTTATTTTAAAAGCAATTGGGCTATTTTAATCTCGCACACACACACACACACACACACACACACACTTCCCCGCCTCATTCTGTTTTCATTTACTCGTTCGTTATCTGACCAGCTTCAATCTTGTAGGCTACTCACTTCGTTTCTTGTAGCCCTCGAAAGGGTTTTGGAGGTTGATGCCTCGGTGAGCGTGAGTCGTTTGGCTTTCTTGTCCGCAGCAGCAGAAACCATTTTCGAATGTTTGAATGAATCAAAGTGGGTCGTCACCGTCGATTTTCTCTTATGTTCCAACACACAATTGCACGGGGTGCAGAATAGTTTCCCCCCACTTTTTGCCCGGTCTTTAGTAGAAATGTTCGTCGGTAAATGAGATGGATTAGATTTTTTCATCTTGGTGTTTTCTCTATCGTGTGAGCTCCACACGTTCACTCTATACAGTGTTGTTTACATTCTTCTTCTTCTTCTTCTTCTTCTTCTTTTCTTTAATGGCGAATCGCTTCCACTTGAAGCATACAGGACTGTCTCAGAAAATTAGAATATTGTGATAAAGTTCTTTATTTTCTGTAATGCAATTAAAAAAACAAAAATGTCATACATTCTGGATTCATTACAAATCAACTGAAATATTGCAAGCCTTTTATTATTTTAATATTGCTGATTATGGCATACAGCTTAAGAAAACTCAAATATCCTATCTCTAAATATTAGAATATCATGAAAAAGTATACTAGTAGGGTGTTCAACGAATCACTTGAATCGTCTAATTAACTCGAAACACCTGCAAGGGTTTCCTGAGCCTTGAAAAACACTCAGCTTGGTTCAGTAAACTAAATCACAAGTATGGGGAAGACTGCTGATCTGACTGCTGTCCAGAGGACCGTCATTGACACCCTCCATCAGGAGGGTAAGACACAAAAAGAAATTTCTCAAAGAGCAAGCTGTTCACAGAGTGCAGTTTCAAAGCACATCCACAAAAAGTCTGTTGGAAGGGGGAAATGTGGCAGGAAACGCTGCACAACCAAGAGAGATGACCGCAGCCTTAACAGCATTGTGAAGAAGAGTCGCTTCCAGAATTTGGGGGAGCTTCAAAGACAGTGGACTGAAGCTGGAGTCCAGGTATCAAAAGTCACTGTTCACAGACGTGTCCGGGAAATGGGCTACAATAGCCGTATTCCCATGGTCAAGCCACTTCTGAACTCAAGACAACGGAAGAGGCGTCTGACTTGGGCTAAGGAAAAGAAGCACTGGACAGTTGCACAGTGGTCCAAAGTCCTCTTTTCAGACGAAAGCAAGTTTTGTATTTCATTTGGAAGTCAAGGCGCCAGAGTCTGGAGAAAGGCTGGAGAGGAGCAAAATCCAAGTTGCTTGAAATCCAGTGTGAAGTTCCCACAGTCAGCGATGGTTTGGGGAGCCATGTCAGCTGCTGGTGTTGGTCCACTGTGTTTCATCAAGCCCAGAGTAAATGCAGCTGTGTACCAAGAGATTTTAGAGCACTACATGCTTCCGTCTGCTGAAAAGCTCTATGGAGATGAGGAATTCATTTTCCAGCATGATCTGGCACCTGCCCACAGTGCCAAAACCACCAGTAACTGATGTACTGACCATGGCATTACTGTCCTCGATTGGCCTGCAAATTCCCCTGACCTGAACCCCATAGAGAATATGTGGGGTATTGTGAAGAAGAAGCTGAAAGACACCAGACCCAACAATGCTAATGAGCTAAAGGCCGCTATTGAAGCATCCTGGGCATCCATAACACCTCAGCAATGCCACAGGCTGATTGCCTCCATGCCACGCCGCATTGATGCAGTAATCCGTGCAAAAGGATTCCCAACCAAGTACTGAGTGCATTAATGGACATTTTCAAATGTTTGATTGTGTTTTGCTGTTATAAATCTTTTTTTTTTACTTGGTCTGAGGAACTATTCTAATTTTTTGAGATAGGATTTTTGAGTTTTCTTAAGCTGTATGCCATAATCAGCAATATTAAAATAATAAAAGGCTTGCAATATTTCAGTTGATTTGTAATGAATCCAGAATGTATGACATTTTTGTTTTTTTAATTGCATTACAGAAAATAAAGAACTTTATCACAATATTCTAATTTTCTGAGACAGTCCTGTATATCACCACCTACTGTTGAGTTATTACATGTTCATATTAAATCCTTATCCTCAGACCAGTGCTTTTGAGGAATTTGAAGATCAGCTTGTTTGCTTCATTTCTTGATTTACTTTCATATATTGCCTTGAAATCCATGTCCTTGATGTTGAGTTGTTCCAGTGCAGTTTTCAGAATTAATCTTTGTCTGTTATAATCCGGGCGGCTAAAAAATACATGATGTATTGTCTCTGGTTGTTGGCAACCATCACAATTGCCATTTGGATGTTTTCCAATCAGATGCAATGATGAATTTAGTCCAGAGTGTCCCAATTTTATCCTGCTGTTGATGCTCTGCTCTCTTCTACTACTCCCCCACGTGCTTCCTGTTCCTACTTCCCTTTGTATCTGATATAAATGTCTTCCTTTGGTGTTACTGTCCCATAGTTTTTGCCATTGTTGCTTGATAACCACTTTTGTAAAAGATTTGACTTCTACTCTACTGATGGGTACCATAATATCAATCTGGCTTGCTTTCAAACCACATTTTGCCAGTTGATCCACTACTTCATTCCCTCTAATACCCACATGCGCTGGAACCCACACAAATTGAACAACAATTCCCAGATGAACTAACCTAAACATGCTTTGTAAAATTTCATGTAAAATATCCTGACGACATCCTGAAGAGAAGTTGTTTATACTCTCCAGAGCTGCACTGGAGTCAGAGCAAATGACCACTCGCATTGGCTGTATTTCCTCTACCCACTGAAGTGCTAGAGAGATAGCCATCATCTCTACTGTATATACTGCAATGTGATCACTTGTACGCTTTCCCACTTTGACTTTTAACTCAGGAACATAAAATGCACAACTAGTTAGACCATTTTCTGGATTTTTGGATCCATCAGTAAAAAATGTATAAACTGCCCATATTGTTCATGTAGAACATTGTTCACATAAGCCTGTACATTGAATTTGTTTTTCATTGAATGTACCCGTTTCACTAGTGACAAATCTACTATAGGTTGAGGTAGCAACCATGGTGGAACAGCTGATAACAACACCGTCGGACTAATATTCCATTCTTTAACTTTGAATTCCTTACATATTTCCGAAACACAAAAACAAAAACTTTCTTTTTTTATTTTGTTACTTTCCCAACTTGTTTGTACAGTTTGTTTAGTAGGGTGAGTATCTTTATGACCCTGTAGATTTGCCCAGTAATTAACAATTAACTGCTTTTTCCTCAAAGAAATAGGTACTTCTCCGACCTCTACCTGAAGTGCCGACACTGGTGTAGATCTTACTGCCCCACAGCATATCCTTAGTGCTTGTGCCTGGACTCTATCTAATTTTTGAAGAGAAGAATATGCAGCTGACCCATACACTATTAGTCCGTATTCTATGGCTGATCTTATTAAGGCTGTGTATACGTTCCTCAAAGCAGCTTTATCAGCCCCCCACTTAGTGCCTGCCAAGCCACTCATAACATTTAAAACCCTTTTACATTTATCTACTACTTTATCAATGTGAGTTCTCCATGTGACTCTCTCGTCCAACCATATTCCCAGAAATGTAAATGTCTTCACTTTCTTTAGATCTTGTCCATAAAGTTTTAACCTAACCTCCTCACCTATCCTTTTCCTCGTAAAAAATAAAGTTTCAGTTTTTTCCACCGACAATCTAAACCCCCATGTCAGAGACCAGCTTTCAATTTCCGTAATGGCTTCCTGAATCTTAGCTACAATATATTTTACATTTCTGCCCCTTTACCAAATAGCTCCATCATCTGCAAAAAGTGACTTACCAATATCAGATCCTACTTGTGTATATATATCATTGATCATGATAGAAAATAAAAGAGGACTGATGACACTCCCCTGCGGGGTTCCATTTTCAACTTCATACCTGCAAGAATATGACTTGCCAACTCGGACTCTGATGGCACGGCCAAACAAAAAATCCATAATCCAATTATATACATTACCTCCCAGACCCATAATGTCCAGTTTTATTAATAATCCTTCCTTCCACATCATATCGTAAGCTTTTTCCACATCAAAGAATACAGCTACAACACACTCCTTGTTCGCTTGGGCTTTCCTGACTTCAGACTCCAGGCACAGCAGTGGATCTAAAGTACTCCGCCCTCTTCTAAACCCACTCTGATAAGGAGTCATTAGTTCATTTTTCTCAATGTAGTATGTTAGCCTTTCTGTTATCATTCTTTCCATAACTTTACACAAGTGTCATGTCAGAGCTATAGGTCTATAACTGCCTGGACTGGTTGGATCTTTCCCAGGTTTCCTAATAGGAATAATGACTGACTCTTTCCATATTATTGGCAGCTTCCCTTTCTCCCAGATCTTATTGTACATCTCCAGCAGCTTTCCTAATGCAAAATCACTTAATTTGGTCAACATTATATAACATACATTATCTTTCCCAGGAGCAGTCATTTTACACTTACTTAATGCTCTTCTCAACTCTTGAATAGAGAAAGGTATATTTACAACACTCTGCGGCGAATGTCTTTCTTCATATACATTAGGATGGTTGTTTACATTCTGTGATGCGCGAGCTGATGACGTCACGTCAAGACGAGTTAATTTTTTTTCTTCTCAACTTTGTGTGGAAAAATGCGGGGATTAAGCGGCCTTTTGATAAATATGCGGCCTTTTAAAAATCTGCGCCATTTTGCTGATTATGCAGTAAATTCTGCGATCGCAGAATCGCGTTTTTCTGGAGGGTCTAAAAGACAGTCTTCAACACAGAGTTGTAATCATGGCTAAAGGGCATCGGCGATGGAGTGGAACAAAAATGTGGAACTGGAGTTTTTCCAGAGGATTTGACTGGCCAGTGGGGACCACCCAATGTCCCACTCTGAATCAGAAATACTTCATTGATCTCCGGGGGAAATTGGGATTGTTACATTTTAGAATTAAAATATATAGTACAAAATATAAGAAAAACAAGTATGTAAAAATATGTGCATAATATAACAATATGCAATGTTTCCCCTAGGTTTACTGCTTTGGGGGGGTGCTGGCTGAGGGGAGAGAGGAGCTGTGGATTATTGTTATTGATTAATGCATCAGTGTTTCTTAGGGTCAAAAACACTAAACTCACAACTTAAAATGAAAGCATTTAATTTATTTAATAAAAGAACACATGTTCAATGTGAAAAGTGACAGTAGATATAGATTAGATGCAATTTGGTGCTATATATATATATATATAATTTTTTTCTTTTTTATAAAAATGTTTTTTTAAACACCTTGAATTTCAGGGGGAGCGCGGGGCTCCGTTGTCGGGGCGCAGCGCCCCTCCAAGACAATGGTAGGGGAAACACTGATATGCACAGTATAAATGCATAATGTGTGCCAGAGTAATGCACAGATGAATTATTATTACATAGAGTATTGCACAGATGTTACTGCTATTCTAAATAATCCTATTTATTTTTCCTGTTTTACAGCTTCATTATAACCCTTACTATCACCAACACACACATATCCACACACACACACACACACACACACACACACACACACACACACACACACACACACACACACACACACACACACACACACACACACACACACACACACACACACACACACACACACACACACACACACACACACACACACACACTCTCACTTTCTCTTTCAATCACTCTCTCACTTTCTCTTTTAATCACTCTCTCAGTCCTACAAATGGCTGGAGGGTCACAAAAAAAGACCTGCCCAAACTGTAGAGAAGATATTTACTGTGGAAATAAAATCTGCCCACTATGTGAACATCCACAGCCAAACAATGTGAGACTCAAAAAGAAAATGGACAAATTCCAAAGCCAGCAGAAGCAGTGGTTGTCATCCATGACTAAAAACAGAATCAAGTCCCACGTTCTTGATGACGCCGCCCTTCTGGTATGTAGTTTACAGAATTATCTCATTCACCAAAAGTGTGAAAAGTAGTTTTATTACTTTGACAGAGGATTATAAGTGAACTGGTATTGCTTCACATCCACAGTATTAATTGTATCATTAATGAGAATATAATTCATGATTTATGATTTTCAAACAGAATGAACTATTATGTGTAGGAAGTTTAGGAAGTGTCTCATAAGTTCAAAATCCCAAATGTATCCAACAAAACATTATGAACAAATCATTGTTTTTATTATGATGCCAGGATATTAGGATAAATTCAAATGTAAACAACAGTTTTGTGTATTTATCTAATTGATCTCTCTACCTCTCAACAATTATTTTCCCAGCTGGAGAAGTTGCATGCCCTTGGCTTGAAGCCCCTGCTGCTGCTGGCGTATCCCCCTACCAAGAGGGTTCCACGGACATCTAAAATGAAGGTTTTGATGCCCATGCATGCCCAGCTTAGCCCATCAGCCAAGACATGCCTCGACAATGTGGAGGCCATTTTCAAGCTGATGGTTGCAGGTGAGATGCAATGTGTGGTGTTGATTTGTCCTGTTTATTTCAAAGCAACAAAGAGAGTAATTTTAAAGAGCTGGGGTCTCATTTATAACTGTTATGTATGCACAAAACAGGGCTTGAAAGAGGTGTATGCCACTTCCCATGCAAAAGTTGTAATCTATATATGTTTTTTAATTGACAGAAGATTATGATAACAGGGGAAATTTTCTATGCAGATGGTGAGGTGGTGAATTGAAGCCAGATTGTAGAAATACATGTTATAAGCATCATTATACATATAATAAATCCTTTCACATATTTAATTTCAGTTTTCAGTTTCTTAAAGATCCTACATTCAAACCATCAGTGTTATTTGTGCATATGCTTGTGAGCCATAAATAATTCCATAAGCTTCTTTCAATTGTAAAAGAAGTAAGCCAACTCAAATCTCAAATCAAATTCCACTTAGTATTTCATCAGCACTGTCTCGCCATCACATTCCCCACCATCGGAGCGCAGAGGAGATGGTCAAAACAGTATAGTACTTCTGACACTCGTGGTTAGTTGTGGAGCCCACCACAGCTGATGACAAAAATTCAAGATAACATGAAATAGCAGTAAACAATAGCAGAACAGATGCAAGTACCAGACTGTGTCTCCAATGCGTTCTGTGGTGCACAAAGAGCGCACTGAAGACACTGTGGCCCCCACACACGTCTTCTCAAGTGACCTCACCCAGCACATCTTTCCCACCTACACATTTGGATAGCAACGTCTAGAAGTAAAGCCAGTGACAACTCTCGCAGAATCTCACATATGAGTACTAATTATATTGCAGGCCAAAACTTAAATAAATACATTTTGTTCACTTATCAAACTTCCATTTTCCAATGATAACCCAGTGTAGGGGATACCATTGACTTTTGCAAATATTGAAGCGATCAGTTTGATTGCTGTAAACATGTAATTACTGTATGATACTCGTAATGCTGCATGGTGGACCACTGGCACTACTAGGACCCCCTGCATGTAAGAATTAAGAGGGGACAAGTGTTCTGGGACATCCTCCACCACAATCAGAGTCAAAGTCACACAGTCAGAAAAAAAATGTGTTTCTTCTTCAAATAAATTGCGCTGAGCAGTGGCTCTGTGGACAACCCTCAGCTTCTCTGGCTCCTCTGCCCTGATGCCAAGCAGATACCTGTGGGTGACATCATACTGAATCAATCTTTTTTTACAGTTTAGGTTTATTAGGGTTACCTTTTTTTGCATGTTTTTCACATTGGCATAATTTCATATTTTATAATGTATGTGTGTGTATTCCATGTTCCTGTTTTCAAACATTCAATATTCAAAGGTGTTATTGTCATATGCACCGCTACAGCGTAGTTGTTGGCAATGACAATCTTAACTCTCAGGCTCCTCCAACAATGCAGCATACAAATAGTGCAAGAAGAAATAAAATTGTGCAAGAAGAAACTAGTCCAACAATGTAGGTGCAAAACTAACATGCAAATATGTCAAATATATACATATAAAATAAAATAAGATAAAACAGAAAGTAAAATGAAATACTAATATGGGGAGGCATGAATGAAAAGGTTGTATAAACAGATGTGGATATATATAAATATATTATATATGTACAGATAACTAACCAATGCAACATTATGGTATTACACATAATAAATAAATAAATAAATATGTGGGCTTTTAAACAGATTTGTACTACAAATCCTTTGTAGGTTGGACAAGACTCAACCCAGACCAAGAGGAGAACCCTGTCACACCAACACCACCCCAAGACCCACCCAACCAACTGCCCGATGGAAGCTACATCTTAAATTTGGTGCCATGTGATCCATCACCCATCACCCATAACCAGCAACCACAGGAAACAGCAGATCCACCACCAAACCAGGCTCCAAGCACCCACCCACCACCACACCAGGCTCCATGCACCCACCCACCACCACACCAGGCTCCAAGCACCCACCCACCACCACACCAGGCTCCCAGCACCCACCCACCACCACACCAGGCTCCCAGCACCCACCCACCACCGAACCAGGCTCCCAGCACCCACCCACCACCAAACCAGGCTCACAGCACCCACCCACCACTACACGGTGCTAAGATTTTGAATAAAACCATGTGTAGACTCTGAAACTTCTGTGATTTCTCAGTAGGAAACACCAAATGTGCTTATGTCACACAGTAGAAATGTTTGTGCATTCTGAGTTGAGCCCTATACAAAACGTACTTTACCTGTTAATAATGTATTCCATACAATTACAGATTGCTCTCACAATCATCTCGAGGTGTTCCCTGTCCGCAAAATAATAAAGACAAGGAACCGAAAGGTAGGATAATGATTACCTTGATGAAAGTGTTTGCTGTTGGATAACTTTTCTGAATTTGTATAGCAATGACTTTATCTTACCTTGAAGGGAGGCTGTTGTCCAATTCACAATATTAAGCTATTTGTGTAAACATCCTGTAAATCCAAGTCGGTCAGATGTCTTTTTTACGACTATATTTTTAAATAATAATAACTATAATAACTATTTGAACAATACATACTGTATATCATAAGTACTTGTGAAAGTACAAAGTTCAAAGAGCATACAGATGTTCAATGTCTTTGTCTGCCTGCCACAGGGGGGACGGAGCACCTTTATGACTGGGAGCCCTGCACCATTTGGTATGTTAATTGGCTTTTGTACAATTACATCTATGTGTGCTGTTAACATTTGTGGTAATTGTTGGCACGCCATTATCTTAGGTGGCATTTGTTAAAGAAAAATGCAAAAAGTTCTGCTGTCTGTAGCACCAGCTATACACAAGTTATTTTAAATGTGCAAAGTCCACACTAAACGATAAATTGAAACTAGGTAGTTTATTTAATTAAAGCTGTGTCAATATTTGATTACACCACAGAGACACCAGGTTCACGTTAGCTACTCTGGCGTTAAGTCCACACTTACTAAAGTATTAGTAAATAATCACAAAACGACAACAGAAATGTAAAGTAACTAGGACAAAGAATTATGATTAGACATTCATCTACAGATAGTGCAAATTAACAACAGTGACAATCAAGTGGTGAAACCGTAAACTACAACAAAGGGTAATATATCAGTACCCTATTATTGGGCAGATCAAATTGTAACGTAACAAACGCATCATGATATCATTTCCCCAAGGGGATCTATAGACTGTTTGTTATCTATCAAATGCTAATTTATCTCTTATCTTGGAATACAATGTGCCTGTTGGAGGAGTTCTTATTCACTTGAAATGTTCTGCTGTAAGGCTCTAGGGATGCAATGATTTTACATTTTGATGCTATGATAATAGTCTGAGGAAACATCACCTTTGTCAGGGTTTTACAATGATTACACTAAGGATGGATGAATGTGTTCTTATAATTTGAGGTTTTATAGGATTTTCCACAACATTTTGGCATTTTCAGCTGCTGTGCCTATTTACCTTTATTAACCCGATTAACCAGTTTTCCATATTTTTCAATGAGCAACAGCTGCTGTAAGGAACCTTAACGTACCATAATGTAGTTGTTTAGAGAGTGAAAACATAAACACTGTGTAGCTGAACTGTTAAAAGTGACATTGGTTAATCGCAGCATCCATACAGTGGAATACCAAATACTTCATACAACACTGCACTTGTCTTCCAACGTTTCCTAAACAGTATAAACATTTTAAAGTAGCCTAATGAAAATCAATTGAATGTGTATTACTGCTCACTAATTCTTCTTCACCCTCCCTTTATTTTTATTTTTTTCTCAGTGGTATGTCCTGGCCTCCATCCTGGCAAGCAGCCTGATTCCCCCCCATGCAAATCCCATTGCCAAACAAAACAATAAATGTTTTGGTGTTTGTATAGAATTAATAAAGTGCAACAGTTTAACAACTGCAACAGACTTAACATTTTTTTGACTTGAAGGATTGTTGCATTGTTTTATGGCCACTGGCAATTAATTTCACAGGTGAATTGCATATTGATGTAAAATGAAGCTCAGCGCAAGTTCTTTCAGGAAGACTGGGTATATATATATATACATTCACTCCGCAGCTGCATATAATCAGCTCATCACAGGCGTTGTCTTTAACATATTACATTTCAACTCATTCTCAAACAGCCAATCACTGTGCTGCAGCCAAACTTTAAAATGGCAGTCAGCTGTTATTTCAGGTTGTCATGCTGCCGCCCGCCTCCACCCCATCCACCTCCTCTCATCACATCCACTGCCAGGAGTGCTAATCCAAAGACCTCATCACATCCCCTCTTCATCCCATCTCCTCATCAAATCCAGATCTTCAGCATCATCACCAGTGGCTAGACCCCGGGGGGGTTCCCTATATGCTCACGGCTCCATTTCCCCCTTTAGATATACCATTTCAGGATCGGGGTATAATCGCCAAAGACTTAACATTTATCGTATGGCATGTGTCAGTAAATGTTCTTTAAACAAAATGAAGTTTCTCCTGATTGAAATACACAGAAGCAGCCCACAAGGGGTCCTTGAGATGATAGTACATTATTGAAAACATTAATAACAGAATGCTTAATGCACAAAACATCAAGAAATAAGTAGCCAATGCTTCAATCCTTTGAGAATACACTGTTTGTAGGCTATTTTAATTTAATAATACATTACATTTATAAAGCGCTTCTCCTGGTCCTCAAAGCGCTTACAAGCAAGTAAAACAAAAATAACAAAAGTAGAAAGTGCTCAGCTAGGTGGAATAAGGGAAAGGGCTTAGTTGATTAGGAGTTGAAGGCAAGAGTGAAAAGGTGAGTTTTGAGAGATTGTTTGAATGATGTGAGAGTGTTGGCAGATCTGATGTGGCTGGAGAGGGAGTGGGGGAGGCTGCTGCGAAGGCCCTGTCACCCCAGGTCTGGAGCTTTGTCCTGATGGGCTGCAGTAGGTTAGCTTCAGCTAACATCTGAGGCGACGGGTGGGGGCAAGGTTGTTGAGGGCTTTGAAAGTGAAAAGTAATATTTTAAAGTCAATGCGGTGTTTGATGGGGAGCTCTTGATGGGAGGAATTTACTGTTATTATTCTTTCCGCAGTTAACTAAGCTATGCTGAAGTGCCAGTAGATAACTTCTAAATACCAGTACAGGGGCTTCAAAGGTTTTTTACTCGTTTTTTTGTGGTCTTTTTGGACAGCGGAAGGCTAGATTACCCATGATCCTCAGCCACCGTTGCCGTGGAAACGGAGCCGGTCCACTCTCCGCTACCTGCATAACCCTAATTTATTTAAGATACCAAACACACTTTTTCCGAAGATTGGTGTCACAAATATCAAAACAATATATGTGTCGATAACAAAATACATCAATCATAAACTAAACTGGAAACAGCAGTATAATTTGTCTTGTTAACACTTTAAAGTTGACAGTTTTTTTTAACCCATACCACCTAGTGGTTAAAGTACGTTATTGCATTTTTTTGTTGAATTATGTTATATTTGATGAAACATAAAAATATTAAGAGTAAATAAATAGCAAGAAAGTAGAAGGTCAATCATAGAAATATAGATGAAAATATATCCGACATCCATGTAGCTGCCCCCCAGTAAGATGAACCAAGCAAAGCTGACATACTCAACATTCAGCTGTGCTCTTAAGTTTACATGAAGAATTTGATTATTAGTAATGAATTATATAATTTTCTCATTGTAGACGAGCAGACAGGGAGCCAGATGAGAAAAGCAGAATATGCAGCTGCCCTTTTCCACATGGAAAAGAGAAAGAGCCAAGTGTATTTGAGTGGACACAAGAGAAATCCCAAATACGAAAAATAAAGTTATACTATTTACAGATATGTATACAAATATATATATATCCTATATACAACATCATTTATAATGATGGTGTATGATGTAGAAGGAAGTGTGGTAGATAACAAGTAAATATAGAGTTACATACAGATCCATGTTACAGCAAAAGATGGAATAACTAAGAAGCATGCAGTATAATAATAATTACATGCAACAATTAAATAACGGCCCAGCATCTCCACCACAATACCAATCTGCTGTGTCCTGTTTTCCTCCCCTCTGCATAACACCCCAATGTCCTCCTCTCTACTGGCCAACACAGGGAGCATATGCTGGGTGTAGAATTTTTCCAGGAGGAGGAGATTTCCATGCCATGCAGGGTCTTTGGGGATGGGGATGATAATCGCCTCCTTCGTGGTCCACAGTAGGCTTGGGCGGTATGACGGTATTACGGTATACCAGGGTATTTCGAAATACCGTCGGTATGATTTTCAATACCGTGACGTCACAGACTGTGCGCCAAATCACAGATGCGTTTCATTCTATTACACTGACACGGAGTTTTGACAGGGACGACATTGGTTGTAATGCACAGCACGCGCCAGCAGAGGGCAGGGGAGGGCAGTCCGTCTTTCCCGCTCTCAGAGCTCAGCACAGAGCTGAGTTGAGCAAGATGGCGGCAGCATTTGCCGGCCCCGAACTCGGACAACTAGTAAAAAATAAAAATGCCTCTGTGCCTGTTTGGGACTATTTTGGGTTTACTCGTCGCCAGTGACTTCATCCAGCACAACGACAGACAGAGGCACTTCTTTGGGAATGTTTAAGACGGGGTGAGTGAGTGTTGACATTTTTTTAATCCTATGCAACTGGTTGATGGTTTTGTAGTCGAGGTCGGACGGTTTTAAAAACGAAAGCATTTACGTGCTAAACATTCACGCGAGTAATCCAATGAATCAAATGGAAATAAGGTTTTTAACACATGCACGGAATAATATTGCCAAACTAGTTAGTGAATATAGCAAACTCTATTCAATAAGTCAAGTATTTACTCCCGGAAAATGTTTATGTATGATGATATATTGTTAACTTAGCTCACTATGGAAACAACGTCGGACATCTACAAACGCGTCCTGTATCCGATCTCAAAATGTGTCATTTGCACAATGTGTCATGTATGCAGCCCTTGTTTTGCTCTTGCGCGCACGTCGCGGCACTTTGCGAGCGTCTACCGGCTCGGGCTGCATTTTACACCGAACATAATAATATACCGTTCGAAACATCTATTTGCCGCCGAACGCCACCTCACTCAAGTCGACCCAAGTCATACCGTCAGTGGCGGCTGGTGGAAAATATTTTTGGTGGGGATGTTGATATAGTGAGTAAAAAAATTTTTGGGGGACAAATTACCCCTTAAATTGGGACTGATACCATCATATACCGTATACCACGGTATGATGTCAGCAAGGTATGACGGTATGAAAAAAATGATACCGCCCATGCCTAGTCCACAGTAGCAGAGACTCCGGGTCTGTGGTGTGCTCTGTTATATAATATACAATACATTTTTTTAAAACATTTGATCAACAAAAAAAGATTTGGTCAGGATCGAGAGTCAGTGTGTAGTTTATTAATTAATCAATGCTCTCTACATTAGGAAAACACATACCAGCGTACCAGAGGGAGTTACACACAGCTGTGCCTAGATAACCAAACAAATTGACAAGATAACCAAAATCCTTGAATCTACACAAAGCAAATAAACTCAAATGACACAACGAGATGTAAAAAGGAGATCACACATATAGTCGATATAAAACTGGCCGCTTCAATCTGAAGAGCAACTAAAACAAAACACGGGAGTGTATCTTGTTCTTGTGAACACTAATGTTATCCACAGCATACACAGAGACCACAAAGTTCTTAAGGAGAAAACTAGTTGCTAAAACAAAACACATTAGTGTACCTTGTTAGCTAATGTTAGCAAGCTGACATTAACGTTAAACATTGCACTAATATTACTCACTGAAACCTTGTAAAGCCGGTCCCGCATGCTGGCTCTTACAGAACCGACTAACTCCCCTTTCGTGTATGTACAGCTCTCAACATGCCCAGACTTGTAGTGATTTTCACCTCGTTTTATACTTTTTCGCCCTCATTCTGAAAGAAACAGGTGAAATTTGGCAACGTAACAGCCATCTTTGTGATGGTGACGCGTATTGTGCGAGACCAGAAACCTGTAGTTCACTGAGCGGTTTCACACAAAAAAATGTGTAACTTCACAGTTTTACGACACATTTTTTTGACTTGCAAAATGTTCTTTTAATTTGACAAACATCATATGTGTAATTCGTGGCACAATTCAAACGGGATCGAAAGATGAATTTTCTCTCTCCATTGACTTCAATGTATAATTTTCCGCTTCCGGGGTCCCATGGGTCGGAAGTAGATGGGCGGGACTTCGCCTCTCTATAGCTCCAGCCCCCACCCTCCCTGTGAGTACAGTGTGCTCTGATTGGTCGGGACCATGCTGAACACGTAACATGAACGTGCCGGGCGGCGCGGTCCCGTGGGTTAGATGCGCGTTCATAATGCAGAGAAAAATAACTCTCAGAATAACGTTATTAGCACATTATTACAACTTGAGGAACGAATGTTTTTAATAAGGGGTCTACAAGTGTTCATACTGGGTAGTTTATTTAGTTTAAAAAAAATTATCCAACGATTTACAGACCACTCTTTCCCCATGTAAGTCAATGGGAAAAAGTGTTTCCGGGCCTGGCAACCAAACGGAAGTGTAGTACCGCCGTTTGGCCAGCACGAATATTTTCATCTGAGTCCGGCGCACTTCCTGGGGGCTTGGTTCGGGGTACCATATGTGTTCGGGGGCCGTCTCTTACCAATGACGTCACGCATTGTACGCATTGTGATTGGCTGTACCGTAATTTACCCAGGGGTGCTCGTGGGCAAATCACATCTACAGATCATGACGAACCGATTTGAAGTATTCCTATACTCCTAGCGCAGTGGTTCTCAAAGTTGGGGGCGCGCCCCTCCAGGGGGGCACAGAGGCATGACAGGGGGGGCGCGAGAGAACAGGAGGAAAAATGGTTATTAAAATTTAAAAGACTTTTGAAAAATTATTGATTCGAAAATAATATGATACAGTACAGTACAGTACTATTACGTCTGGGTCTCTGTGTTTCATTAAAGCTCGGTTCTGTGTGTGTGTGGAACGAGCCATTTTGTGTTCGTGCAAAATGTTGTGTTCATATAAGGAGTTTTTTCAACAACAAGGTGGAGGAGAGTCCTCTCCTGTCAGACTGAGAGACTCAGTGAGCTAAAGGACTCTCTCAGTGTTATCTCAGTGGGTCTCGTTTTGGTCATTACATTACATTACATTACATTACATTACATTGCATTTAGCTGACGCTTTTATCCAAAGCGACTTACAATAAGTGCATTCGACCAGGAAGATACAACCTTTAAGAAAACAGAATCATATAAGTACATCAGGTTTCATAGAGCCAAACATTTCAAGTGCTACTCAACTGGCATTTAGAAAGCCAGCCCTTTATTAGTATATAAGTGCTTTGTTAGTAATTCTGGTCACCATTAATGTAAACAATTATTTCCGAGGCGCACGTTTATATGATCATTATAGTTATAAAAAAATAAGAGAATAAATTAAAAACAGGTATGAAATAATATGACATTAAAAAAAGAATATAGTTTAAAAGGGAGTGAATTGTAAAATATCCATAAAGAAATATTAAATCTGTTTACAGTTCTGTTTCAAATGGGTGTTAAGAGATGTATCCATAGATCTCTTCATTTTGCTCTCAATAGTGCACCAGATTGATGCTTTTAACTTCAATATTCAAAAATCTTCCCGAGAAAGCTTGACCCCGGACCCCCCTATGTGAGATCCACACACCACCTATAAAAATAGCACTTTACCCCTGCTTACACCTATATGCCGTGAGCTGATTATCGAGCCTTCATTGTAACAGTCATTGTAACTGGTACGTTGTGTATAGGCGTGGGGATTGTTGCAGTAGAAAATTCCACTGTAGCGACCGGTACATTAATGGGAAACCCTAAATGTTTGATCACCCTCTATGAAACGTCAAGCTACCCCACAGCACCCCAAAATAAATCTCTGGCGCCACCACTGAGCCTGACTATTTGTGTTGGGGGGGCCCGACTTTTTTTTTTCTCCAAAGGGGGGGCCTGACAGAAAAAGTTAGAGAACCACTGTCCTAGCGTGTGCAAATGTTTGTGAAAAACATGTTAAAAAAATATGAAAACGGAGCAATGGCTGTACGCAATTGGCTGTACGGCAACTCAAGAGGACCATCATACACGGTCAAATTCCGAACATTTAAACATAGCCTATACTTCATTCTTTACTTTGTCCGTTATTATATGTAGAAGATATAACTTTTTTCTCCGTGATGTTGTTTCCATAGAATCCTTTTCCGTTTCACAGAACACAAATTGGGTTATTTACATAATTATGTTTACACTACTACTCCCATACTCCTAGCGTGTGAAAATGTTTGTGAATAACGTGTGCAAAGTCTCCGAAAACGGAGCAGTGGCTGCGATGCTAGCTTTGCGGCTAGCGGTTAGCATTTTCAATGGAAATATACATCGAAACATCATGTTTCAGTAAAAAGAAGGCCCCACTGATCATCTACTCTCTGACACGATTCCAGAGATGACTGACTTGAGTTTCTAGCACCAGTGAAAGTGGACAAAAGTGCCCCAGATCAGCCTCTTAATTTACCCAGGGCCTAGTGCTTGGCTTTGGGCATGAACGTTCAGAAAACTCAGTATTTTATTAACCCTTTCATGCCTGAATTATGAAAGCCTCAGTCAGGATTTTTTTACCAAGTGCTCTTGGGGCATGAAAAACAAGATTTGAACTTTTTTTTTTTTTAATCTAGTTTTTTCAAAGAGATTTTTATATTTTATATGTCCACTTCAGGGTTTGAACAGAAGAGATGTACATTTTGAAAAAATTATAAATAAAGATGTGCAAACTTAAAATTACATTATAATAACATAAGTATATTGATTTACGGCCCAAAAAGATATTGCAGATGAAGTATTTTCAAGAATAACAGGGCAAGGGGCCAATTTGAGGCCCCACGCACAGTTATTTGATGAGTGCTAGTGGAGCCTCGCAGTAGCGAAACCGTGCCGCGCCACCCTAATTGCGCCACATAAGCGCATAGGTGCGCCTCAGATGAGGCCCCCGTCCGCAAGGGGTCCTTTACTTCCAAACTTCTCTTTCTGTCCCTTGATGTATGCAAGATCTTTTAAAGGAATCCTTTTCCCTCTGCTGCAGGAAAAGTTAATGTGGGCTTGGATCATACAGCCATCACAGCCTCCCCCCTCACAACTGGTAATCCGACACTTGCAAGTGAAAATAACAAATAATTTGTCTAATTTGACACTGAACCTCTCTTTGGCATCAAGTTTGCCCTTCCCAAGGGAAAACTTCACTGCCAGACCTCCTTCAGCTTGGACATGATGGTCACCTTTTCATTAATAACAGGTGGCTTTAAAAGAGCATTCGCTTTGCTACACTGACCAATCAGACCAGGGAAAATGTCACCCACCAGCTGGTCCACTGGGTAGTTCCTCCTGCCATCTTTAGTTTGATCCCTCAAGTAGCTGCCATACCTCAGGATATCCCTCACAGTTGGCAGTTCTGACACCAACAGCTCTCGCCCAGGGTTAGGGTTAGGATTACCATGAGCTCAACATAATTATGTACAGTACAAATCCACAGCCAAGAAAATGTTATTTGCATGTCATTTTATTTATGAGTATGGAATTATGGAATTATAACACTGGAGCTTGTTATTATTTAACTTGATCATTCTGCTTCAGTTTGTGGGCTACAGCCAGTTTATGGTAGCAGCACGTTAACAGCTTCATCCTCTGAACGTGCGTCTGTTCAAAAAACTGCAGGAACCCAGAACACAGACAAAAAACATAACCCCCTTCACATCTCAACTATTGTAACGGGTCCCCGATATGACCACAGTAGCAGTGATGATACCTGTATTAAGCACCTTGCAGATCGCTTCTCTGATTGTTTTATTGCACAACAAAATCATGTATATTAACTTTCTGTTCTATGCATTTCAGTTCATTAACATTCTTTAATTAACACTTCACTTTCCTGACACAGTTCCACTAACATACATTCACTGTCAGTTACCCTTTTCTGTGATAAACACATATTTCACTTGCATTTCACATTCAGTAGACATTTATTGTACCTTAAATACATTTTAAGAATGAATTATCTAGTCTCCTACATGAGAGAAACAAGGCCTGGGCAAAGGCTAGGAACTCAGGCTTAGAGATAGAATGTTTGCATTTTAGGCAGCTAAGGAATAGCTTCACTTCACATGTCAAAAGTGCTAAATCTAAGTATTATCAGTCAGTTACCAGAAACAACCTGAACAACCCTAGAAAATTCTGGAAAGCCATAAAATCGATATCCACTGGTGATATCCGTAATGAGCTACCTCCGTGCATTACCACAGCATCTGGCTCTATATCGGACAGGGCCACCATACTAAATTGTTTTAATGAGCATTTTGTGTCCTGTGGCTCTCTGTTTGATTCTGTTTCTAATTCTGCTTCTGTGAACACCACAGTCGGTGACTCTGAACAATGTGGTCTGGAAAACCCTTTCAGTTTTACTGCTTTTACTGTTGATGTTGTTCGTGAAGTCTTAACCAAGTTAGATCCTAAAAAGCCGGCTGGTCCGGACAATGTAGAACCTTTCTTTTTAAAGATAGCTGCAGATGTTATTGCTCCACCTCTCACTACTCTTTTTAACCTCTCTCTCAGCACGAACAAAATCCCAAAAGTATGGAAGTCAGCTTATGTCCTGCCACTACTAAAAGGAGGGGAGGCCAGCTTATTAAAAAATAATAGACCCTTCTCTAAATTGTCAGTTCTGGCCAAGGTTCTTGCGAGCCTAGTGAGTGTTTTTATGTACAAATGACATCCTGTCTAAACATCAGTCAGGCTTCAGAAAGCAACATAGCACCATCACTGCCACAATGAAAGTGGTGAATGATGTGACGAGTATTTTAGATAATAAGCAGAGTTGTGCAGCTCTATTTATTGACCTTTCCAAAGCGTTTGATCCCGTCGATCATCGCATCTAGAAGCAGAGGCTAGTCAGTATTGGCTTATCCTGCCATGCAGTAGGGTGGTTTGTGAACTACCTCTCTCTCAATGTGTTAATTTTGATGGGTTGTCTTCTGAGTGGTTAAACATCACTAATGATTTTCTGACTTCTGACTGCTTTGGATATATAATTACACCACAATAAGGTTTTACTATCACAGTGCACTGAGATTTGTGACAAACTGTAAAGCACTTACGCATCACTGTACACTGTAAACCAAGGTGGTTTTGCCATCACTTACTGAACGGAGGCTCAGTCACTGGTACATTTTCATTTACAAAGCCATGTTGGATAAAGTACCATCTTATATCTGCTTCCTGATTTCTCGGCAAATTGAAAGTACTTATTGCCTGAGATCTCATGCTGTGGTTTTATTAAATGTGCCAAGTGCTAGGACTGTCTTAGGGAAGAAAGCTTTTAGATGTGCAGCTCCACTAACTTGGAACAGTCTGCAAAAATAATATGGAAAATTACCAAGCTGGTGCCACTACATGTTTTTAAAGCTCGATTGGATGCTCCACAATCAGATGCTGTTGGTACCTGTACATGTCGATAGATATGTAAATTGTAATCCCTGTAATTTTTGCTGTATGATGTCCTTTTGTTGTTCTGTTGTTTATGTTTTTATGTCTTCATGTGGAACCTACTGCTGCAGCTCTCCCTTGAAAAATAGATCATTGATCTCAATGGGATTTTACCTGGATAAATAAAGGTTTTGAATTGAATGTCGAGCATTAACTGCAAGTCACTCAAATGCATAAACTGGAGAATAATTATGTTACAAGTATTACAGAAAACATATCCAAGTGTAACAAACATCCAGTATTAACCTTACTGTTTTTTACTAACAGTAACCAACTAATAATTTTCAAAAAGTGCATATTTATTCCAAACTCACAATATATACATATGTATATATATATATATATATATATATATATATAATATATATATAATATATAATATATAATAAAACATAATGCACAATGGTACACAGTATCCAAACTCTTTAGGAACTGGTCAGAGGCATTCATGTAAAGCAGATCACCAGAATCCAATACTGGTAAAAACGTTGCAGAGATCAAATGTTTCCTTGTCTGAAAGGAGAAACCTAATTTTAAAACAACATTTTCAGTGTGTGACTTGAAAGATAAGTTCTGATCAATAATAAAACCTTGGTATGTGTATGTAGTGACCCTTTCAATGTCAATGTCAGTCCCTTGAACAGTACAAATGTTGGGGAGAAAAGAAGTTAACTTTTTGCCATTTGAGAGTATCATGAGTTTGGAGTTGTCTGCATTTAATACTAACTTGAGTTGAGATAAATGGGATGGAATAACATCAAAGGCAGACTGGAGGAAATCAAGACTTTGCTCTATAGAAGAGGATGAACAATAAATAACAGTATCATCTGCATAAAAATGGAAAGCAGCATTTGAAAAATTATTAGAGATTATTTACATATATGGTGAAATTATTGGTCATAATATGGAACCTTGGCGCACATCCTTTCAAATCAAATCAATCAAATCAAGTTTTATTTATATAGCACATTTATAAACGATTTTTGGTCGAGCCAAAGTGCTGTACAAATAATAAAAATACCCTACAGCAGGGGTACTCAAATACAAATCTTAAAGGTCCAACATTTTTTTTTCAATAAGACAAAGGTCCGTTTATTACGGTCATTCAAACTTTTAAACAATTACAACAAGATTCTTAACACGAGGTTGCAAAAACAAAAATAATCTGTATGCAGCAGTTTCCATTGTTATTGTGTCTGTGCTTGATCCCTCAGGGTCGCAGTGTAAGAGCTGCAGTTATGAATAAAGGCAGCTGCACCCTCTTTCATTCAGCATTCCCATTATTGCTTTATAAATGTCTTGCCCCCTTGTGTGTCCACTGAGGTTCGTCAGGCCCAACACATCTTCAACAAACTCCTCCTTTGCCTCATCATAAAAACTCACAAACACCAGCAACTGAGCATTGTCAGTGGTGTCAGTGGACTCATCCACAGCTAAGGAAATGCACTGTGCATTTTGTAGCCCATCACAAAACTGATTAATCAAATCACCAGCCAGTATTTATGTTCTTCTGGTTGCTGTGGAATCTGAGAGGGGGATTTGCTTGACCTGTTATTTCCTCTTTTTGTTTGCCTTCAAACATGGTCTCCATCACTTCAGTCATGCATTCTTTTAAACTTCAGTTATTATCCAGTGGAAAGTCCTTACCTACTGGCCTAGTTCAATCAAAGTGGTTACTTTCTGTGGGATGTGTAGTTTTACACACCGTCTTATTTGACTTTCTCAGGACTTAAAACAGTTTTTTGCGGGCAGACCCCCACAAAGAAAATGTACACACATAAGGTCTTCATCTTAATAGTTTTATATGCTCATCCGTGAGCAGAGCATCAAGTCGACATGTCAGTCTATTACAGCTGAATGCCGCGATTACCATGTTGTTCAGCAAAACGCCTCACAAACGTATTAGGATCCAAAGCTTTAGTGCGTTTTGATTCAATGCTGAGTACAGCCACACTGACAGTCTCTTCTCTGTCATTGTAGACCGCAAATACCTCATTCCTTCATTACTTGGGTCCGAATGCTTCTCGTTTTGCGCCGTACCGTTCAAATGAAATCGCCGCCAATCATATTTCAAAGCTTGCACCAGGTCCGGGGGAGGGTTACAAGGCGTGCGTCTTGTGCTGCATTCACTTGCACTCGGACATTAGAGACTTTCTCTCATAAATGTTCGATGAGCCACAACTTTTCTTTCAAAAAAAAGCTGCCAACTGGGGTGGCAGCTGGGGTGGCAAGGCCTATTTTGAGGGTAGCAGTTGCCCCCCCATGCCACCCCAGTAGGTGAAACTAGGCTACTAGCTACAGTACAGATGCATCTAGATGAGCTGTTAACTCTCGCTCTGACATTTTTTTTTAAACACACGCATTTTTCCCAACCGCATTCCGCGAAGACCCGCCCTACTGTGCCTCTGATTCGCAGACTGTTGGTGGGGGGAAAAAACGCTGACGGGATGCTGAATGTGATTGGACCAATGCGTTGACAGACACACACAGACAGTGGAACAGTCGGACATGCAGAGCGCTGTTTGTAGTGGACATAGCGGAACATTTTGACTCGTTGCGTTGTGGTGATGTCTCGAAGATAACACATATGAAAAATATAATTTGCTCAGAGTCCAGAGACATTTGTGGTTCGGTCCGGATCCTGACCGGAGTCCGGATTTTGAGGATGCCTGGCCTACAGTAAAGACATTTTACAGCTAATACAACAGCAGTTTGTTCAGAATATCAGTATGAGAAGAAAACGATACCCTCTGTCCTTAGACCCTCACATCGTACAAGGAAAAACTTCCAGAGAAAACCCACAGTTTATAGGGAAAAATGGGAGAAACCTCGGGGAGAGCAACAGAGGAGGGATCCCTCTCCCAGGACGGACAGACGTGCAATAGATGCCGTGTGTAAATCGAAGAGATAATACATTTTACAACATAGGTAGACCGAATGTTAGGAAATGCATGTGTCTATAATAAGAGGATGAATCCACGAAGATGTCAACAATCCTGTGGGAGCCTTCAGGGAGGCAGAACGAGGGGACCCAGGCAGGACCGCAGAGACAGGTTCAGCCACGACCCGAAGTCCACAACTTAATCCAGAACTCAGGATAGAGGATCCAGAATGCGGGACCACAGCAAGAGAATCAGCCTCGACTCAAGATCCCGGCTTCAAGACTTCAAGATCCACAGACACAGAGAGATCACGTGATGACACCGGCGAGCTGAGCGGAGTAGTCGGGTGCAGGCGGTAATCAGACTTAACTATGATTTAACCAAAACTGAAAGTCTCAAAGTGTAATACGCAGTCAGTTCTATTAGTGTGTAAAAACATCTGCGTCTAAATGCCCGGCAGTAGTTTGACCAGAGCTAGAGCAAAGAAAGACACCGGCCTCATGGCGGAAATGTTTGGTGAAGAGGAACACGTCCCCAAGTGGGCTAGCCAATTGCTTATCGAAATACAAAGCGTTAAAGAAACCTGTAACGTAAGGTTTGACAATCTGGACAAGGCTATTGTTCAATTAAAGAAAGACTCTAAGGCCACTTCTCAAAGAATAAACAACGCAGAGAAGCGCATTAGCGAGATAGAGGATCAAGCCAATTCCCAAGGGAAGACAATGGGTGATTTGTCCAAAAATGTCAAAGCCCTCCAGGGTAAAATGCTGGATCTAGAAGCTAGAAGTCGGAGAAATAATCTCATCCTAGCCGGCCTCCCCGAGGGTAAAGAAGCCGGTGGCATCTCCCCACTACTGGATAAAATTCTCCGACACTTCCTGAAGCTGAGTGACACAATCCCCGCACCTGAGATAGAGCGTGCCCACCGCGCTCTGCGTCCCATCCCGGACCCTGGGCACCCTCCGCGGCATATCATCATACGTTTTCTCAGATGGAGCGATAAGAACGAGGTGTTTAAGACGCTGGCGTCTGCTAAAGGAAAGCTGACATGGGACGGACATGATCTTCGCATGTTTCAGGATTTCCCAATGGAGATACAGCGGCAGCGGGATTCATACAGAGAGCTCCGTAGCATACTGCGCAAAGAAGACTTACGGCAGGGCATCCTGTACCCTGCCAGACTCATCGTAACCATCAACGGGGAGACTTTCATATTCAAAGATCCCAAGGAAGCTGAGAAAGTTCTAAAAGAAAAGAGACCTGATCTATTTGGGATGTGACATTACCACAAGACTGTGAGTTGGCCTACGCCCCCACCGCAAGCGCGCGCACAGCGCGCGCGTGTGTGTGTGTTTTACGGTCTTGTGTTGTTGTTTATATATTTCCCCTCCCTTCCCTTGATGCGTCGATGACACCCTTCCAATTTGACCAAAATACTAGCCGGGCATCCGATATGATTGTTACCTTACTTAAATGGATACACAATTGAACAAAATTATTTTGCTTAGTCTGAATGTAAATGGAATTCAGAATCCAATCAAAAGACATAAGATTTTGTTATACTTAAAGTCTTTAAATTGTGATATTGCTATGCTACAGGAGACTCATTTGAATGCGATGGAATCTAAAAAACTAAGACAGAATTGGGTCGGGCAGATATTCTCTTCCCCTGGAGGAAAAGCTAGTAGAGGAGTCAGTATTTTAATTTCTAAGAATATGCCTTTCAAATCATCCAATGTACATGTTGATCAAGAGGGAAGATATGTAATTGTCTCAGGTTTGCTACAGAATGAAATGGTGACATTAGTGAATGTGTATGCTCCAAATAGTTTTCAATCTAAATTCTTTACCTCGCTGTGCCCAAAGGTATTGCAGTCCATAGAGGGTCCTCTTATTATAGGTGGCGATTTCAACTCTGTCTGTGACCCTATGGTGGATCGATCCAGCCACCCTCTCCCTTCAGATAAAAACATTTCCGTCGCCTTGAGGGACTTCCAATCCGAGCTCGGTATTACAGATGTGTGGCGCCTAGTGCACCCAGATGCCCGAGAGTACTCTTTCTATTCCGGTGCGCATAACTCCTACTCAAGGATAGATTACATAATGATGTCTTCAAATTTGATCCAGAATGTTATTGAGATCAAAATGCATAGTATATTATTAAGTGATCATGCTGCGGTATCTGTCACATTTTTCCCTCCAACCAACCCTTGCAAATCCAAACAGTGGCGACTTAATACATCTCTACTCAAAAATGAAAAATGCACACTGCTCATTAAAAACCAAATTTTAGATTTCTTTGAGATCAATCTAAATTCTGTACCAAGCGTCACTACTGTCTGGGAGGCTTTTAAAGCAACATGCAGGGGCTGGTTAATTAGTCTCTCCTCGGCAGAGAATAAAAAGCGCAGAGAGGTGAAATCCCAATTAAACTTTAAACTCAAGACTCTAGAAGAGCAGCATATGCTAGACCCATCCAATTTAGATCTAAGGAACTCACTTCTCACCGCTAGGACTAATTTGCAGAAACTTGTACATGAGGAGACAGCTTTTGCCCTTTTTCGTTTACGAAGAACATACTTTGAATCCGGAGACAAAGCAGGGAAAATGTTAGCTCATAGATTGAAACAAATAGAAAACAGACAGATTATTCCAGCGATCAGAGATGAGCATGACAGGCTACAGTGTGATGCAGCCAAAATCAATGAATCTTTCAAGAACTATTATTCTAAATTATATAGCACAAAAAATAACTTGAATGAAGAAGCCTTAGATAGCTTTTTCGGAGATTTTAACCTCCCGAGCGTCAGCTTGGCTGACAGATCTGCTATGGAGGCACCTGTTTCCCAAAATGAAATAGAAAACGCAATCATGAAGATGGCATCAGGGAAAGCACCAGGGGACGACGGTTTTGGAACAGAGTTCTATAAATGTTTTAAAGAACAGCTTTCACCATATTTACTGTTGTTATTCAATGAAATATTAGAATCTGAAGCCATGCCTCCCTCCATGAGCAGGGCCATTATCTCATTGTTGCCTAAACCGGGCAAAGATCCTTCTCTGATGGGTAACCACCGCCCTTTAAGCCTTCTAAACTGTGACTACAAGATTCTAGCCAAGATACTGGCACTCCGTTTGGAGAAGGTGGTTCCATCTATAGTGCATCTAGACCAAGTAGGTTTCATTCCAGGCCGCCAGTCCTCAAATAACATGAGGAGGGTTTTTCAGATTATCCTAGAAGCAAGCTCCAGCAATTTGCCAATGATTGCAGCATCACTAGATGCTGAGAAAGCTTTTGACCAAATAGAATGGAAATATCTGTTTTACACGCTCAAAAAATGTGGCTTTGGGACCAAGTTGATTAGCTGGGTAAAGGCTTTGTATAGCGCTCCCTTCTCTTCTGTTAGAACTAATGGGTTAATCTCAAAACCTTTCCCCTTACACCGTGGTGTGAGGCAAGGGTGTCCTGTTAGTCCCCTACTTTTTATTATGGCTCTAGAACCATTAGCCTGTGCAATTCGCGCTAATGGTGACATATATGGTGTGAACATTCATGGACACGATTTCAAATTAAATATGTACGCTGACGATATACTTCTTACTTTGAGCAAGCCAGCACTCTCTATACCCACAGTTCTTGATATGATACATTTATTTGGCAGCTTCTCTGGATATAAGACAAATTGGAACAAGAGTGAAGCAATCCCACTTAACTCATATAAACACAACCTAATGAGCACCCCCTTTATTTGGAAAACCAATGGAATGAGGTATTTGGGAATTAACATCGTCTCTCCTATCTCTAAAATCTTTAGCCTTAACGGCCCTGCTATTTTCCAGTCCATTAAGGAGGACATCAACAGGTGGATGGCCATACCACTCTCTCTATGGGGCAGAGCAGAAACCTTGAAAATGAATGTTCTCCCAAGGCTTTCTCATATTATCTCCTCTATCCCTCTTGAATTCCCACTAAAATGGTTTAAAGATATCAAATCCCTATTCACTCAGTTCCTTTGGAATAATAAGAAACCCAGAATCGCACATAATAAGTTGATCATTCCAAGATCAATGGGAGGTTTGGGAGTCCCAGATGTATTCCAGTATTATCTGTCCTTCAATGCAAAGTATCCATTATCGTGGGCGTACAAAAGTGCCTCTTCGGTAGGCAGTTGGCAATGGCTGGAGCAATCCATCATGTCTGTAAACCAAAACATATCTCTGGCATCAATGTGGTACTGCCCAAAACCACCACCCTCAATGGATAATACCATCATCTGCTTTTCATGCTCTATTGTAAAGCAACTGCACAGGAGACTCAACATAGAGGGGCTCTCTTTACCATCTTGCCCCATTTGGAGTAACCCCTGTATTTCTGCAGGAGGAGGCACTTTAAGTAATAATATCTGGCAGAAGGCTGGTATTACTACAATTGGACAGATATATAGAGACCAAACCCTTCCATTTCAACAACTCAAAAATCAGTATGGTCTCTCAGGCTCGTCTTTTCTATCATATGCACAACTAGCATCTATTATTAGTACAAAATGTAAGGAGGGAGCCATGCCTGCTTCATGTATGGAAGAGGACCAGCGCCTCAAGAAAGCAATCATATCATCAGGTGTGGTCTCTAACATTTATAAATTATTATCTAGGGCTGTCCCGAATACCTATTCTCCTGTCCAACTGTCCTGGGAGCATACCTTGAATATCTCTCTGTCTGCTTTGCAATGGAACTCCATTTGGCAGTCAGCTATGTTCTCTTCTAAATGTGTAAGATTCAGGATCATACAGTTCAAAATTCTAAATAGAGCTTACATCACCCCTGTTACAAAATCCAAGATGGACAATAAACACAGAGATTTATGCTGGCATGAATGTGGCAAGCGAGGTACATTGTTGCACCTACTCTGGGAATGCCCAGCGGTAAAAAAACTTTGGTCAGAAGTAATATCCTTATTGTCTGAATCTTTAAAAGTTAATTTCCCTACATGTCCCATTGCATGTCTACTGGGTCTCAAGCCAGATGGCAATCCTGCAAGGACTACCGATCGGCTCTGGACATTGGGCTGTTTAGCCACAAAAAGACTCATCCTATTAAACTGGAAGGAACGCAAACCAGCCTGCTTTACTAGGGACTCATGGCTGAGGGAGTATCTGGACCTACTGAACATGGAGCGTGCAGCTTCTCTGCTGGGGGATTTTGAGGGGAGACAGGAGGATTGCGGTTCACTGTCCGCAGCTCTCCTATCTAACCCTGTCAATATGGCATCTCCTGTGTAATGTATAATGTATTGTATGTAATGTCCTGTGTATGTCACAATCAGCTGTCTTAGGAAGTCATCCTTGCATCCACCCCCCCCCCCCCCCCCCTCCCCCGTTACGTTTTGTTTAGTTGTTTGTTGTTACATGTTTTGATGTACGGTTTGTTATCTGGAGCAATGTCTGTTAAAAAAAAAGAAAAAGAAAAAGAAAAAAAAAAAGATCCACAGACACAAAAGAAGAACAATTTCACTGGGTTAATCGGAACATGAGAATACACAGATACAGACAGACAGAAGGAAGAACAAGCACTCCCGTTGGAGTGATTTTTTTTAAATATTGATGTTAAATTCATCAATCTGGTGCACTTTGAGAGCAAAATGAAGAGATATATGGATACCTCTCAACATTCATATGAAACAACTGTAAACAGATTTACTTTGTCTTTATGGATTCGATTGTGGACTCGATTGCAATTGCTGCACATTATCCCTTACTTAATAAATGCTTTTTTTGATAATCTATTATATAGAAAAGTATATCATATTGATATATAATATATAATTTCTTGATAATATATAATATCATCAAATATAACAATCAAAACGAAATAAGTATTATTAAGTATTAGGGCTAAGAAAATATTGTACATGTGAAATAGTTGTATGTATTGATTTAAATTGACATGCATCCGCTAAGAAAAATAGTCCGTTGTTACTGTTTGAACTAACGTACCAACGGCACTGAACATATTACATATTACCTAACATATTACGTTATATTCTTCTTACCTTCGATTTCTCTTATTCTTCTCCTCATTCGTCTTTGTTTTTATTCAAGTTTGTATTGTATTTCTTCAAGTTTTTATCTTGTTGGTCGAATGCACTGGTAAGTCGCTTTGGATAAAAGCGTCAGCTAAATGCAATGATCAAAAAACCCCTCTATACTCTAGACAGCGTGGGTAAATTACCGTACAGCCAATCACAATGCGTGACGTCATTACGTCGTACGTCGTGACGTCACTGGTAAGAGACGGACCCCGAACACATATGGTACCCCGAACACATCTGGTACCGACACCGGGCCTAATAAGGCCTAACCAAACCGAGCGAGGCCTGCAGTGGAAACGCGCCATAACAGTGGTGGCGCCAGGGTATGGCTGGCCGTACCAAGAAATGGCTTAGTCCCACCATGAAAAATGATGTTAAAGTAAGCAAAATAAAGTCCGCCAACTCGCGCCGAGTAAATTGCACAGACAGCAGTTAGCAAGATTGATTTCAGTAGCCACTTGTCTGGAAATACCGAAGACTAGAAACGGTTTTTGTCATGTAGTGATCGTCTTCTCAATAGAACATCTTTGATAATGTCTTCTGGCCAATCAGAATCAAGATAACGGCGTTGCAGGAAGTCCCGACGGAGAATACTTTTGCTGTAGTACATCTCTATATACATCGATACAACATTACGTGTTGATAGAAATCAACACGGTTTGATGATTGATAGGTGTGTGGGCTGTCTTTCATTTTGACACATAGAACAATGGGGGCTATCCCCCCTTATCCATAATTTAAAGTAATTCACACAGCCTCTTCCCTCTTCTCTCTACCTCATTCACACCAACGCAACTCCGGTTCAAGCTCCGTGCTAGAGCTTTTCAGGTTCAGAACCAGTTCTTCGGTTCTTCGGCTCTTTTCACACCGCCCAGAGTCCGACTGGTGCTGCGTCATTGCGTCATCGTTTGCGGCCTGCTTCATAAAGCCAAACCGCGCGGAAACCCCTCACTGCTGACACCGACAACAACAACAATGGCCGATTGTGTTGAAGCGCTACTCGTTTTGGTTTTGCTTTTTTTAAACGAAATGGAAGAAATGGGACGACTTTACAACCAACTTTACAGTCGTTACATGCTGAATTCAAAACTGCTTTACAATCCTAAACATCAACGACGATTCAGATTCCGTAGGAGAAAGAAGGTAAATATACGTCCTATTCGATGTTACGAGCTAGCTGTTGTTAGCCTCTGCATGCGCCAAGCTCAAACTACCCAGCTTTGCTAAATTAATTACTATGGTATAACATTACAACTGATTCTCAATGTTATTTCCACAGATCATGTTGAAGCTGGCGGAAAGGCGGAGGTCGCTTGTTATTTGGACACAGCCCAGATCTTCCGACTGGTGGAACACCATTGTTCCAGACTTCTCCCCTCTGCAATTCATGCAGAATTTCCGCGTGTCCAGGCAGTCCTTTGACTACATCTGCAACCAGGTCAGCGGCGTTATGGGGAGAAGAGACACAAATTACCGTCTGTGTATACCCAATACAAAACGGGTTGCAATTGCCCTCTGGAAGCTGCCCACCGGAGGTGAATACCATCAGCCATCTTTTCGGGGTAGGCCAAAGCACCGTTTGCCTCTGTGTTCAGGATTTCTGCAGGGCAACCATGGAAGTGCTGCTTCCACTACATATCACATTTCCTGATGTGGAGAGGTTGGTGGAAATGGCCACTTTTTTCAACAGACGTTGGAGAGCACCACAGTGTGTTGGTGCAATAGATGGAAGCTACATCCCTATTTTAGCACCCCGAGATTATCCCAAGGACTATTACAACAGAAAAGGATGGCATTCTGTTGTTCTACACAGGCTGTTGTTGATGGCAGGGGGATGTTCTGGGATGTGTGTGTTGCAGGCTTGGAATTTCGTCCTTTTAGGGGCAAGGCCATTTGGCCTTTGGTGTCACACATTTTTTCAGGGCGCAAAGGCCACATGCCAGGGCACAAAGGCCATTGAGGGAAACATTTGGATTTGGAGCTTACAAATAAATAACTTCACTTTCTGATAAGAAAAACAAATCACTGTTTTAATATCAATAATGTCAAACATTATATCCTCATATAGGCCTATGCCTCCTTAGTATTACCGTATATAAAATTAAATACTTTACTTTGAATAATTAGTGTTTGGTATGTTTTCCATCTACTTCTCCCATTCACAAAATCAAATCAAAACATCTACAATTATATTAATATGTAACAAATATATTCAATTTCAGAGCAGAAGAAACAGCCTTCAAGGGTCAAACTCTGCACATACTGTGTGTGTGTGTGTGTGTGTGTGTGTGTGTGTGTGTGTGTGTGTGTGTGTGTGTGTGTGTGTGTGTGTGTGTGTGTGTGTGTGTGTGTGTGTGTGTGTGTGTGTGTGTGTGTGTGTGTGTGTGTGTGTGTGTGTTCACAGTTCTGGACAAAAGTTAAACATGTACAAACCACAGACTGTCATGGCGAATACAATCGCTGCTTTAATTCTGTCTTTAGGACGTTGTTGTGAGCGTGGACGGAGCAGCCACAGGTTAGTTTAGCCTGATTAATCCATTTAGAAAACACGCATTTTTTCAGGTTTTTCGATTGCCGTCTTCAATCAATCAATCAATGTTTATTTATATAGCCCAATATCACAAATGTTACATTTGTCTCAGTGGACTTCACAGTTTGTACAGAATATCAGTATGACAATATGACACCCTCTGTCCTTAGACCCTCAAATTGTACAAGGAAAAACTTCCAGAGAAAACCCAGTTTAAAGGGAAAAATGGGAGAAACCTCAGGGAGAGCAACAGAGGAGGGATCCCTCTCCCAGGACGGACAGACGTGCAATAGATGCCGTGTGTAAATTGAAAAGATAATACATTTGCAACATAGGTAGTCCAAATGTTTGGAAATGCATGTGTGTATAATAGGAAGATGAATCCATGAGTATATCCATCCAGGACTTATGATCCAGGACCACAGCCACGACTCAAGATCCAGGACTCGCAATCCATGACACAGGACCGCAGGATCATCCATGACTCCGGATCCCGGCGTATATAGACACCAAAAAGAAAGAAATTTGGGGAAGCTGGGTTAATCGGAACATGAGAGTACACAGGTATAGACAGAGAGAAGGAAGAAGTAAGATGTCCCCCGACAAACTAAGCCTATATCAGCAAAACTAGGGGCTGAATCTAATCAGCCCTAACTATAAGCTTTATCAAAAAGGAAGGTCTTAAGCGCACTCTTAAAAACGGATAGGGTGTCTGCCGTCCGAACACAAACTGGAAGCTGATTCCACAAAAGTGGAGCTTGATAAGAAAAGACTCTGGCTCCCATTGTACTTTTAGAGACTCTAGGAACAACCAACAACCCTGCATTCTTGGAACGCAATGCCCTAGTAGGACAATAGGGTATAATGAGTTCTTTAAGGTAAGATGGCGCCTGCCCATTAAGGGCTTTGTAGGCGAGAAGAAGAATTTTAAATTCTATCCTGTGTTCTATAGGGAGCCAGTGTAAGGCAGCCAGAACAGGAGTAATGTGGTCCCTTTTCCTAACTCTGGTTAGTACACGAGCTGCAGCATTTTGAATCAGCTGAAGCGACTTGACTGACTTCTTGGTACACCCTGATAATAAGGAGTTACAATAATCCAGCCTTGAAGTAACAAATGCATGGACTAGTTTCTCTGCATCGTTTTGAGGCAAGATATGCCTGATTTTTGCAATGTTACGTAGATGGAAGTAGGCGGTCCTTGAAATGGATTTTATGTGGGCGTTAAAGGATAAATCCTGATCAAATATAACACCAAGATTCCTTACAGTCTCACTGGAGGCCAAATTAATGCCATCCATAGTTAATATATCTTTAGATAATTTGTTTCGTAGATTCTTCGGGCCAAGTACAATAACTTCAGTTTTGGTCGTGTTTAACATCAAAAAATGTAAGGTCATCCACGTTTTTAAGTCCTTGAGGCAGTCTTGAATTTTATTTAGATGATTAATTTCATCAGGCTTGATTGATAAATATAGTTGAGTATCATCCGCATAACAATGAAAGTTTACAGAATGATTCCTTATAATATTGCCTAACGGAAGCATATATAGGGTGAACAAAATAGGTCCAAGCACTGAGCCCTGTGGCACTCCATGGCTAACTTTGGTTTGCATGGAAGATTCATCGTTGACACGTACAAACTGAGAGCGTTCAGATAGATAGGACCTAAACCAGCCTAATGCAGTTCCCTGTATGCCAACTAAGTGCTCTAGTCTTTGCAATAGGATATCATGGTCGATAGTATCAAATGCAGCACTAAGATCGAGCAAGACAAGAATAGAGACAAGTCCCTTGTCAGAGGCTATTAGAATGTCATTTGTGACTTTAACCAGAGCTGTCTCTGTGCTATGTTGTGTTCTAAAGCCAGACTGAAAATCTTCAAATAAATCATAGTTTTTTAAGTAATCACACAGCTGTTTTGCGACTGCTTTCTCAAGAATCTTTGAGAGGAACGGAAGATTAGAAATAGGTCTATAGTTGGCTAAAACCTCTGGATCGAGGTTGTGCTTTTTAAGAAGCCGTTTTATCACTGCTACTTTGAATGATTGTGGAACATAGCCTGATAATAAAGACATATTCATAATATTTAATAAAGAAGTGCTAATTAATGGAAAAACTTCTTTTAACAGCTTAGTTGGAATCGGGTCTAAGATACACGTTGATGGTTTAGAAGAGAGAATCATTGAATTTAATTGTTCAAGGTTTATGGCTGAAAAGCATTCTAGTTTACTATCTAGTGTAATATTAGAACTTACGTTTCCGGGAGCTGTTGATAACACTATACTGGTTAAAGGCAAGAGGTCATTGATTTTGTTTCTAAGAGTAACAATTTTATCGTTAAAAAAGCACATAAAATCATTACTACTGAGTGCTATGGGAATAGAAGGCTCAGTCGAGCTGTGGCTCTCTGTCAGCCTGGCTACAGTGCTGAAAAGAAATCTTGCATTATTCTTATTCTCATCTATTAATGAAGAGTAGTATGCTGCTCTCGCTTTACGCAGTGCTTTCTTATATTCATTGAGTGTAATATGCCAAATTAAACGAGATTCTTCAAGTTTAGTGGAACGCCATATCCTTTCAAGTTGTCTCGACTTTTGCTTTATTTTGCGGGTTTCGGCATTATGCCATGGAGCTAATCTATGTTGTTTTATTTTCTTCTTTTTCAAAGGATCAACAGACTCTAATTTTATTCGCATCGCATCTATAGCACTATCAACAACATGATCAATTTGGGGTGGTGTACATTTTGTATAAGTTTCCTCCCTTACATGCAGACATGCTATCGAGTTAAGTATTGGTGGAATCTCTTCCTTAAATTTGGCTATAGCACTAACAGATAGGTTTCTGCTGCAGGAGCTTTTGGCTAATGCTTTGTAGTCTAGTAACAGTACTTCAAAAGTTACTAAGAAATGGTCGGATAAAGCAGGATTATGCGGTTCGACTAATAGTTGCTCAATTTCAATACCATAAGTCAGAACAAGGTCAAGAGTGTGATTATAGCAGTGGGTTGGTTTATTTACACTCTGACAGAAACCAACAGAATCTAATATAGAGTTAAATGCAACAGTAAGGCTATTTTTATAATCGTCAACATGAATGTTAAAGTCACCTACGATAATTACTTTATCTGTTTTAAGTACCAAAGCTGATAAAAACTCAGAGAATTCTGATAAGAATTCTGAATAAGGACCTGGTGCACGGTACACTGTAACAAATAAGATTGGCTGCAAAGTTTTCCAGGTCGGATGCGTAAGACTGAAAATGAGGCTTTCAAAGGAGGTATAATTTAATTTTTGTTTAGTATTGATAAGTAAACTTGAGTCAAAGATTGCTGCAACTCCACCTCCTCGGCCCGTGCCTCGGGCAATATGAGTATTGATATGGCTGGGTGGAGTGGCGTCATTTATGCTGACATATTCTTCATGTCTCAACCAAGTTTCAGTGAGACAGCATATATCAATATTATAATCTGATATTAAATCATTTACCAGTATTGCTTTAGATGCTAGAGATCTTATGTTTAAGAGACCACATTTAATCTTCCTGTTTTGTTGCACTGTAGTAGTTGTTACATTTACTTTTATTAGGTTATTATGTATGACACCTCTATTAGGTTTTACCTTAAATTGTCCTTGGGCAGACACACACACCGTTAATATTGGGTATTTTATTGGGTTCGGGATTCCTATGGATGACTGCCTAGGAGAGAGCGCAGAGAAGCGTGTAAGACTGCGACTCTGCCTCCTGGTCTCAACTCCAGTTTGTCATGGATTAAGTCCACAGAGCCCTGAAATGTTTGCCGAAATGAGATTTGCACCTTCCAAAGTAGGATGAATGCCGTCTCTCTTAATCAGACCAGGTTTTCCCCAGAAGGCTGTCCAATTATTCACGAAGCCCACATTGTTTGCTGGGCACCACCAAGAAAACCAGCGCTGAAATGATGACATGCGGCTATACATGTCATCATTGATCAGATTGGTCTTGTCTGCAGACTTGGCAAAGCATTAATTCATGTTTTTTACTAACCGGTATCAGTATGTAGTTACTTCAGCATCATTTTTGAAACGTGTATTACAATTAAATCACGGTAAAATAGATACATTTTGTCGTAGTTGGTTTCCTCCACAGTATTTACATTGAAATAAGCCCCGCCCCCTCTCCAGCGCGTCCTGTTTGATTGACAGGAGTAAACACAGCTGACAGCCGCGGTGAAACTCCAGCGGTTAGAGCGATGAGAATGTTCGCATCGCGTCCGTTGTGAACGCAGCATAATGCAGTTATGAAAACACTGTTCTGACGCTTTTAAAGCAACTTCGAGATTTGTTCCCGCGGCTGAGGAGGAGGCTGTCGGGCCCCTACTGGCATGTCTGACGGAACAATCACAACAGAGCAATCGCTCTGATCCACAGACACGAGACTATCCTACTGCGCGCACTAATATGACTTCACTAGCGTTGTTTACTCTGGAACTGTTGACAGGGGCACAAGGGCCACTTTGGCCGTGAATTGCATTTTTTTTCACAGGGCGTCACGGCCAAAGTGCAGGGCACGGCCATGGCCGTCGTGGCCGTCGTGAAATTCCCACCCTGGTGTGTTGGCGACCCAGGTAGTGTACATGATGCTAGAGTGCTAAGTTTCGCGCTTGCTCCTTCCTAGCTATATGTTTATTGGCGGGTTCACTTCTGAGCGAGCTAGCCAGTGAGTTGGTAGTGTTTCATTGGTCGGTTTCACTTCTGGGCGGGACCCCAGGTAGTAGGTCAGTTTGTTGATTCCATCTGTTGCTTCACAGTATGTGTGTGCGTGTGTTTCTGTCCCTCTGCCCTCAGGCAGATCCCCCAATCAATGATTTGGAGTCATGACAGAGGACTCTTTGACAGGACACATACTCATTCCCCCTAAACATCTTCAACACACACATCCTATCATGTATCTTATCACACAACAGTCACCTGTTTTTCTCTATGAAAGTAAATATCCAAACGCCATCGTCCCATGACAGTAACCGCATCAGTCAACCAACATAAGTTAATTGTTCTTGTGGCTTAATGGCTTCCCTGAACTTCCCTTCACCCCAAAGTCAGCTTACTAGGAATGAATACATTTTATTGATAAGCTCAAAAGGACGTTTATCTCGTTTACTGCTGGGTGACCGAAGTCTCAAGGCCTGCAGGATGTGTAGGAGATAAATCATTAATTCTACAAGACTTTAACTGCCTTATATCTGAAAAAGTATCTGGGAATTCCCCTGTTAATTGCAAGGACTATTGATAATTAACAGAGAGACCCTAGGGGCCTCTTCTTGGTATCTGCTAGGCAGAAGTCACTCAATGCAGAAATCACAAGTTTAACACACATTCTATATAAGGTGACATTAAAATGAATATACCAGATTGAACTTTCCTGCCATAACACGTTACTTTAATCCTTCAAATAATTCAAATAATACTTCTGTGTGTCTGTGTGTATGTGTATGTGTATGTGTATGTGTGTGTGTGTGTGTGTGTGTGTGTGTGTGTGTGTGTGTGTGTGTGTGTGTGTGTGTGGTTAAAACACACCAGCCTGCGGTCGCTCTTTAGCCTTACTAATGATTATTTCTGAAGGTACACAGTGAAGGCGGTGCGTGAAAGGCACTGTGCGGCGCGCTCGTCTTCTCAGAGGCTGAGTTAACCCTCCCGCTGCCTCCTGGTGCTGCAGAGATTTCATGAAGTGAAGGAGGTTTTCCTTCTATAAAACAGCTGTGGGCAGCAGATAGTGTCACGGACATGAATTCATAGATCAAGGCAGACTGGTGCACACACTTTCCTCTCCCGTTTTGCCAATCCGGTGCTTAAACAAATATAGCTCTACACCCCTGGCCGAAATGTCCTTAAAATGAAGTCCGAGTTCCACATTTTAATTCATGTCCTGCCAACACTGGCAGGTAGGGTGACCACCTGCTAAGAAGCCCAAGGGGGGACAAGGGGTATGTTTCTGAGGGACAATGTGGGACACTGCCCGGCGCGGAAGTGGTTTACCTATTTCTAGCACATACCATCTTACATAGTACATTAATAGTGCCCTATTCCACTAGACATGTGTAATATCTGATGTATGTCCATCAATAGGCCACCAATGTGTATTTCTTTCTAAATAAAGATTCATAACATTTTGAACAATGAATTGGCAAATGCTATTTAACTTAAGCAATTTATTCACTTCAAGCAACATTCATGAGAAGGTTCCAAATGTTTTTTCAGTATAGACACAGGAGTGCGAACCCATCAACATCACAAGGTGACAACAATGCAAAAAGTTGCCAACATAAAATCCTATGCAGAACAATGACATTTTCACCTAAAAGGCAACTGTAACCTAAAAATGGTAAATTTTCAACCCTGTAAACAGTCCACCAATGTTCAAAATCAATCAAACTACATCTTAGAGAAATGGGATATTAACTAGTTTTCTTCAGGTTTCTTCTTGAACTTGTATTTCTTGTTGGAGCGTACAGCATTGAGGAGAGCCTTCTCTTTCACTACATAAGAGTAGAAGTCCTTGCAACTGAATGTGAAGTTGCTCTTCACCTGGATTTCTGACTTGATGAGGTTTACCGAACATCTGTTCCTTGTGTCTGTCCAGCATCCTGTCATCAGTGAAAAGACCCTCTCCACTGAAGCATTGGTGATTGGTACACTCAAGAGGAAAGAAGCTAATGCTGTCATGTTTGGTGTGTGTGTGTGCTTGAGTAAGGTGGCCCACTTCTCAACGACTGAAGCTTCTGACTGCACAATGGCCTGTTGGTGTGGCAGAACAACACAATACTCATCATATAGTGCATCCATGTCCAATTGCTTGCTTAGCTGCAGGACTTCTACAGCTTCACAGAGATGGGTGAAGTTGAATGGGCTCTTCTGTAGTGCCAGGCTAGCCACTTTCTTCTGGTAGTTGGAGTCTGAGAAGTCATAGCGCTGCTCCAGGTAAGTGAGAGAGGACTGGTAGAAGTTGCACATATCCTCTCTGAGCACAGCTGCCTGCCTGTCTGGAAACTCCTGGAAGAGTACACCCGTCTGGGCCCCAAAGAAACCATCACTCTGTCGTTGCTGTAGCTTGGTTTTTAGGGTGAACATCATATCGTAGAGCTCACAGACAGTCCCATCTTCTCGCTCCAGCACCAGCACAGTGTCGTGGAAAATCTTCAGCGCATTGCTGAGGAAGGACAGGTAAACCTAAAAGAAGTAAGATGAGTCAATGATCACTCTTTGCATTATCATAATTTCTCTTATCCCTGTTGAATGCAATTCAAAATAATTACCTGTAATTCAAGGGGGTTGCCCTCACCATCCTGGTCATCCCTGAACAGCCGCCATAGTGACTTTGGGCACTGTTCCTCTCCCAATGAGAGAAAATAGGCCTTGATAGGAGCCCAGCAGTCATGAAGCCTCTTCACTGCAGGCCACAGGCTCAGCCATCTTGTGGGCACATATCTAAGCAGGGACTGGTACTCTATCTCCACAAAGGTGTGAACTGACTTAAGTTCCTCAACGCGTTTGGCAGATGAGGAGAAGTGGCTAAAGGTCTTGTTGACAACATTTTCTATGTCGATATTTAGCCGATCTCCTGCGTGTTTTGCACTGTTGTGAACGATGTGGGCCACACAGTTTGCCTTCAAAATAGAACTGTTGTTCTCTTTCAGTTTCTGGAAGACAGAGTTGTATCTCCCATAATTCACACTAGCATTGTCAGCACTATACGCAGATATCATGTCTAGTCCCAGTCCGTTTTCCTCCAGCTTGGTGACTATCTGGTTGTGGATCGCGTAAGATGTTTCATCACTGTCATCATAGAAATCAATGACCTTCGTCTGTACTCCCAAGTCTGGCGTCCAGTAACGCACTGACAGTGGGAAGAGCTTGGTGGTCCCATGATTGGAGGCATCTGAAGCCACTGAGAAGAATGGCGTGTGGGCTGTGGAGACACACACAGATGGGGTGAACTTGAGAGAGATTCTCTAAAAACAGATTATTACAAAAATACAAGACACTACTTTACTGTTTTGATCATTATTGATTTTATATAAATATAATCTATACAATTATTTAGGCCTACATCTTTTCAAAAATCATAGTTGCTTTTTTTTGTGAAATCATATAAGGTACACAGAGCCTGGTTTCACAAAGGCACGGAAGAGCCTTTAGCCTTTATGTTTGCGTTGGCTACTGATGCTATTTAATTTCATTGAAGTGAAGGAAACGTTGACTTTTAACATAGTAGAAGAATATCAATATGATTAGACATCAGTTAGCTAACGTCAGATAAATAGCTAACACAATATTACATCCATGAACATAACTTTAAATGTACCTTTAGTTGTTGCCTCTCGTTGCTCATGTAGTGGTCTTTTGAGGACTTTGAAACAATCTTCGACAGAGGCAGGGGCAAGCACATCAGTGACAATAGCTTCTGCCTTCGTCCGACCACAGGCCATCCTCTTGGCAATGTCCGAGTCCGGATAAATCGTTGGGGCTAGCTTTATGCCACAATCTCCTGCTCGATATGATGTAGCGTGTTGGACAGTGTGATACACACTCGTCACCTCTGCAGCAGTGACTTTGTCAGCTAGACAGTCGTTTTTGGGTCGGAGGAAAGCATCCATAGATTTCGATGTCTCTTTTTGTTGGACATTTTTCTTGTGTGTGTCAGTCAGTCTGTGTCGTTTGACATCGTATTCGCCTCCATGTCCGATTGAGAAGGACGTTTTGCAAATGTCACAGAAAACCCTCTCACTATCCCCCTCAACAGCCTTCAGCCACACATATTCCCTCTCCCACTCTTTCCTGTACCCACACCTTCTCTTTTTACTTACTGGTGCTTCAGACGCCATTTTCTATAGACAAGTTCACGCGACAAAACCACGGGTAGCGCGGCATAACCCTACACAAATGCACTTCATTTCCGCCGGAAGTCTTTTGCACAGCGTCTGTCGCCGCGCGTGCGGCCGTTTGCTGTCATGACGACGACGCAAAATTTGACAACCTAGTCAGCAGTTATACTGGGGGGTGGGTGTGGCAACTGTAGCGTGCTGAACTAGTCTCAAGTAATGCTAGTTTGGCTGCCAAGAGCTCAAGAAGCTAGAGCGAGCAATTCTTTTTTGAGCAAGCATTGATTATGCGTGACATGGTCTCAATTTGCGGGACGCATGAATTGGGGTTCAAACGCTGTGCGTGCACGCGCTACGCGGGACGGGTGGTCACCCTACTGGCAGGTGTGTGTGTGCAGTGGCAGCACATATCAGACCCGGGCCGGGGGGCGGGGCCACATGACCGGGCCCTTTAAACCCAATAAAGTTTGACATAATATCGGGAGTCCGGGGTGTTCATTTGACGCTCGTGCGTAAAAAGTAGCTCAGTCAAGATTACAATTTAAAACAACGTTTGAAAGAAAAGTAACCAAAGAAAAGGTGTAATATTTAAGATTTCGTTTCTACAAAGGGTATAGAAACGAAATATATATCAGATAATAATATAATATGACCAAGTCCAACAAAACCACAAGGACAACGAAAACATAGCCTAATAATATGACTACATATCTGACACACCATCATCATGGATAGCCACCAGCCATCATGAGATGAAAGAGCAGTGTATAGTCAAATTGGCACGGCGGCCCACATTAAATTCGGCACGGCGGCCCACATTAAAATCGGCACGGCGGCCCACATTAAAATTGGCACGGCGGCCCACATTAAAATTGTGTGTGTGTGTGTGTGTGTGTGTGTGTGTGTGTGTGTGTGTGTGTGTGTGTGTGTGGGGGGGGGGGGGGGGGTGTGTGGGTGTGTGTGGTTTCACAACTACCAATATTTACTAGTCGACACGTTTTTCAAAATAGCAGTCGACTAGTCGTTATGTGATAATAAAGACACACAAAGAGAGGTGTACAACTGTATTTTATATTGGAACTCATACAGTAACATTAAACACTGCATTTTAATTTGTGTTACATGGCTGAGTAAATAACAAACAATAACTGGACTCACCAAAATCGACAGCAAAAAACTCTTGTTTACATAAATGCCACGTAAATCCAGTGCGCAACAGAGCATTGTGCAACACTTCCCTGTCCTCCACGATAACGTCCACCTTTCCATATTTTTGGTTTGGTTTGAACACCAACGCATCGACATGTGAGGGAAGGAGGCTTGACTGCTTTCGGGTGACAGTGTTGCCTGCCAGGGAAAAAACCCTCTCACTCGGGGTGCTTGTGGCTGGAATAGCCAGGTAGCCCCTCGAAAGCGGGGGAAGCGGTGCACGTTTTCTGCCCATCACTCCAGTGGATTATCCATTGTGGGGATATGCGGTGTCCGCTGGCAGTAATCCCGTAGCTCATCATCCGCATCACTGTTGACCCGTGTTTTCTTGCTGTTCGTTTGCCTCTGTTCAGTGCTGACGCCGGTCCGTTGCTCAAGGGTGCTAGCATTACTGCTAGTGCTAGCTGTCGGCAGCGGGTGTTTCATCTTCAGATGGTTGCGCATAGCAGATGCATTTGTATTGTACTTCAGTACAGCTGTACACAACTGACACTTCACTGTGGAGTTGGTTACATCTTCGTTGAAGTACTGCCATACATAAGAATGTCGGACGTGTTTTGGAGCATTTTGCAGCAGCTCGTTTACCTCCATTTTTTTCACGACTAGTTGACTAGGGCCTACAGCGCCGACTAGTGGTAAAGGTAGTCGACTAGTCGATTAGTTGGTGAAACCCCTAGTGTGTGTGTATAATTTGTGTGTGTGTAGCTAAAGTGAGACCTGGGAGTGGAAGAAGGAGAGAAGTGACGAGGAGAGATAGAGAAGAGGAGGATATTTTTGTCTGTGTGACCCAATGCGACAATTAATGTGACACTTGAATCATATTCAATCATAACTAATCATATACATTATAATAGCCATTGTTTAAAGACTTAAACAAAAAGTAAGGTAAATCACCAATTAATGTGACACTTGAGCCTGTTTCTCCCTCATCCGTTTTGTGAGTCTGGGGGAGATTGTTGCAACAGCTGTGACCAGGTTATTCTCCAAGTTGAGTCTGTTCCTGTGTTTAGTCTTGATGTGGGTCATGGCGGGAATGCTGCTGTTAATGCACGTCACAAAAGGATTACGCACCCAGTCCAGTGTGGATGACTTGTTGTCAATATCAGGGAAGTAGGAGTTGAACTCATTCTTGAGCTTGGACAAATGTGTGTGTACTATTTTCACAATTGGAGCTCTGTCACATTCACCAGTTGCAATGTATGCGTTCAGCTGCAGGAAACAACTTGTATCCCCTTTTTCACATTTGCTCTGCCAGAGCTTGATCTTCTCTATGAATCCACACACTTTGTCATACAAGCTAAGAACATTTGTGTCTTTACCTTGAAGAGAGAGATTCAGCTGGTTGAGTTTGCTGAAAATATCAGAGAGGTATCCCAGCCGAGCTACCCAGTCAGCGTCGTCGAACATAGCCACAAGTGGGTGTGTGTGCTCCGACAGAAATGCCCTCACTTCATAGCGTAGCTCGAACAGCCGCTGTAACGTCTTCCCTCGGGATAACCAGCGGACGTCAGTGTGAAGCAGGAGCTGTTTATGTTCTGACCCACCGTCTTCACAAAGTGACTGAAACAGTCTATGATTCAAAGGCCTGGACTGTATGAAGTTGATCACTTTTACGGCATCATTCAAAACATCGTTTAACTCTGGACTCATTCTCTTGCTAGCTAATGCTTCTCGGTGAATCATGCAGTGCGTCCATGTAACGTCAGGGTTTACCTTTTTTATGTGGGCCATTAATACATTTACTCTGCCGGTCAGCGCCGCAGAGCCGTCTGTGCACACATGAGAGCAGGATTTCCAATCCAGCTTGTGTTGAGAGAAAAAAAGGTCAATAACGTTAAAAACGTCCTGTCCGGTAGTTCTCCCCGTGAGTTTCTTGCAAAACAGAATGTGCTCGTTCATCTCCAAAGTGTCTTTGTAACGCACAAACGCAATCAGTTGTGCTTCCTGAAGGATTATTTGAATTATTTGAAGTATTAAAGTAACGTGTTATGGCAGGAAAGTTAAATCTGGTATATTCATTTTAATGTCACCTTATATAGAATGTGTGTTAAATTTGAAGGGACAAAGTATATTTTCCCTCCCCAATATATTGAGGTGAAGTCTTTGTGTTTAGAGAGGGATGCAAGCAGGGGACATCCTAATTTGGGGATAGCTCCAAAACTCTGGAATGTTTCCCTCATAAAAGAAGAGTGTGCGTTACACATGCTTAGGGCAAATGTGTGTGTGTTTTCATTGCAGTAAATATATGTGCTACATGATTACTGTTCAACTATACCTCTGTTCTTATTCTTTCATGTGTGGGTACTAAATGGCTACAAACATTGTGGAGAAATTAGCTTAAACATGTTTTATTACTCTATATGAAATGGAAGCAGTTTTTTATGATAGGGACGAGAGAGCATTTTCAGCATGTCAATTATCAGGGAAATCTACTTGTTTTCAATAGACGTGTGTGGTTAATTACTTTGTATTAATAATAACAGTATGTGTAAAGGAAGCTGGAAATATACAATGTGAAACCTTTTATTTGAAGTAAAGATGTGAACAATAGCTCAAACAAATGGAAAGGCGGTAAGACAAATGAGTGTGTTCTCTATATTAGGCCTGTGTGAAGTTTGACTATTTGAAAAGCATCTCTAATACTGCTTAAGAGCACAGGTAATGTGTTCCTCGTTATTATTGATATGAAAGTGATTTACATGTATTACGTATAGTTAGCCAACTATAACAACTATATCTTAAAACATACTTTTAACTTGTGTGTGGCAGCCTGAGGCGGGAAGATGGACACAGGGACAAAGGGCCATAAAGGGGATGTGTGTGAGCTGGCTGCAAGATGTGAAATAAGATAAGGAAACTTGTTTAGAGCAGGTTCGTACCAGACACCAAAAGGTGTCTGGTCTTCGTCAAACTGAAAGAGACTTTTTGTTTCCGGGTTTCTTCTGCTGTGTCGCACTGATTGGGTGCGACAGGCCATGTGTTGGTCTCTCCCAATAAGATGACCTCTGGGGGAAAGCACGCACACACCTCCTCCTGTGTTTTAGTATGAAAGCCTGTGTTTTCCTTTGGTTCGCGCTCTTGTTTTTGACCGGCCGTTCCTGAGACCTGTCTCACACGTGGTAGAACCTGAGCCCGGAGTACTCTGCAGAGTGCTTCGTGATTCCTTTGTATTTGTATTGTTACCTTGTATCATTAAAACAAGATTATTGTTTCACTTGCATTCTGGTGTTTCTTAATCCCTTCCTTTTTACGAATTTACCCAGCTTATCAAACGACATGCGGAGACGAGGTTGGTTTTAAACATCCTCCAAATCTCCAACATTCCCCACTGACATCTGTTGATTCGTCCAACTGCAAAGCGAACGTACCAGACGCTTTACATTTTTCCACCACTTGGTCAATAATGTCAATTCCCATGTCGTCGATCCGATGGCACACAGTATTATTTGACAACGGCACTTTCTTCAGGACATCAGCTGCTTTCTTATCGAGCATAGTTTCTGCGAGAATTATAGCAGCAGGCAAGATTAGCTCTTCGGCTATGGTAAATGGTTTTTTCGATTTAGCAACGAGTAGCGACACGGCATAAGATGCCTCCAAGGCCTTAGTTGAGACCGATGTCGCTTTCTTTCGTTTTTCTTGGCTTCCCTTAAATTCAGCCAGCTTTTGGTGGAAAAACTCTGCAGGCTTGCCCACACAGGCGGGATGTCTAGGACTAAGGTGCCGATGTAAATGGGATGGTTTCATGCTATTATTAGAAAGCACGTCGCCACAGATGAAAACACATTGGCTGTGGTGGCTCTGTAGTTGTGACCGTAAACCCGGAGAGCACATAATGTTCACCAAACAGACGATTCTTCACCTTCTGTGTTTTCATTTTCTTGAGAACGGGTTCTCCTGATTCAGCAGTATCACCTGTGCTGTTGTTTCTGGATGAACCAGCTCGACTCAGCCATTGATCCATAATGATTATGTTAACAGAAATGTTGATCTCAATAAACACCAGCGCATTCACTTGATAGGATGTTGATATTTTGCTAGCTAGCAAGAAAACCAGTGCGCCACTACAATGACGATGATGATGTAACACCTGACAGTCCGGCGGGAAGCTGAACGCCGCGCCAATAATAATATATAGCCGGTGTCGGTACCAGATGTGTTCGGGGTACCATATGTGTTCGGGGTCCGTCTCTTACCAGTGACGTCACGACGTCACGACGTAATGACGTCACGCATTGTGATTGGCTGTACGGTAATTTACCCACGCTGTCTAGACTAGTATAGAGGGGTTTTTTGATCATTACATTACATTGTATTTAGCTGACGCTTAAGTGCATTCGACCAACAAGATAAAAACTTGAAGAAATACAATAAAACTTGAAGAAAAACAAAGACGAATGAGGAGAAGAACAAGAGAAATCGAAGGTAAGAAGTATATAACGTAATATGGTAGGTAATATGTAATATGTTCATTGCCGTTGGTACGTTAGTTCAAACGGTAACAACGGACTATTTTTCTTAGCGTATGCATGTCAATTTAAATCAATACATACAACTATTTCACATGTACAATATTTTCTTAGCCCTAATACTTAATAATACTTATTTCGTTTTGATTGTTATATTTGATTATATTATATATTATCAATAAATTATATATTATATATCAATATGATATACTTTTCTATATAATAGATTATCAAAAAAAGTATTTATTAAGTAAGGGATAATGTGCAGCAATCACAATCAAGTCCACAATCGAATCCATAAAGACAAAGTAAATCTGTTTACAGTTGTTTCATATGGATGTTGAGAGGTATCCATATATCTCTTCATTTTGCTCTCAAAGTGCACCAGATTGATGAATTTAACTTCAATATTTAAAAAAAATCACTCCACAGGGAGTGCTTGTTCTTCCTTCTGTCTGTCTGAATCTGTGTATTCTCATGTTCCGATTAACCCAGCCAAATTTTTCTTCTTTTGTGTCTTGATGTGATCTTGAGTCGAGGCTGATCCTCTTGCTGTGGTCCCGCATCCTGGATCCTCTATCCTGAGTTCTGGATTAAGTCGTGGACTTCGGGTCGTGGCTGAACCTGTCTCTGCGGTCCTGCCTGGGTCTCGTCGTGCTGCCTCCCTGAAGGCTCCCACAGGATTGTTGACATCTTCGTGGATTCATCCTATTATTATAGAAGCATGCATTTCCTAACATACGGTCTACCTATGTTTCAAATGTATTATCTCTTCGATTTACACACGGCATCTATTGCACGTCTGTCCGTCCTGGGAGAGGGATCCCTCTTCTGTTGCTCTCCCCGAGGTTTCTCCCATTTTTCCCTTTAAACTGTGGGTTTTCTCTTGAAGTTTTTCCTTGTACGATGTGAGGGTCTAAGGACAAAGGGTGTCGTTTTCTTCTCATATTGATATTCTGAACAAACTGCTGTTGTATTAGCTGTAAAATGTCTTTACTGTAGGGTATTTTTATTATTTGTACAGCACTTTGGCTCGACCAAAAATCGTTTATAAATGTGCTATATAAATAAAACTTGATTTGATTGATTTGATTTGAAAGGGTGTGCGCCAAGGTTCCATATTAGGACCAATAATTTCACCATATACTGTATGTAAATAATCTCTAATAATCTTTCAAATGCTGCTTTCTATTTCTATGCAGATGATACTGTTATTTATTGTTCATCCTCTTCTATAGAGCAAGTCTTGATTTCCTCCAGTCTGCCTTTGATGTTATTCCATCCCATTTATCTCAACTCAAGTTAGTATTAAATGCAGACAACTCCAAACTCATGATATTCTCAAATCGCAAAAAGTTAACTTCTTTTCTCCCCAACATTTGTACTGTTCAAGGGACTGACATTGACATTGAAAGGGTCACTACATACACATACCAAGGTTTTATTATTGATCAGAACTTATCTTTCAAGTCACACACTGAAAATGTTGTTTTAAAATTAGGTTTCTCCTTTCAGACAAGGAAACATTTGATCTCTGCAACGTTTTTACCAGTATTGGATTCTGGTGATCTGCTTTACATGAATGCCTCTGACCAGTTCCTAAAGAGTTTGGATACTGTGTACCATTGTGCATTATGTTTTATTATATATTATATAATATATATATATATATATATATATATATATATATATATATTGTGAGTTTGGAATAAATATGCACTTCATGAAAATTATTAGTTGGTTACTGTTAGTAAAAAAACAGTAAGGTTAATACTGGATGTTTGTTACACTTGGATATGTTTTCTGTAACACTTGTAACATAATTATTCTCCAGTTTATGCATTTGAGTGACTTGCAGTTAATGCTCGACATTCAATTCAAAACCTTTATTTATCCAGGTAAAATCCCATTGAGATCAATGATCTATTTTTCGGGGGAGACCTGCAGCAGTAGGTTCCACATGAAGACATAAAAACTTAAACAACAGAACAACAAAAGGACATCATACAGCAAAAAATACAGGGATTACAATTTACATATCTATCCACATGTACAGGTACCAACAGCATCTGACTGTGGAGCATCCAACCGAGCTTTAAAAACATGTAGTGGTACCAGCTTGGTAATTTTACATTCTTTTTGCAGACTGTTCCAAGTTAGTGGAGCTGCACATCTAAAAGCTTTCTTCCCTAAGACAGTCCTAGCACTTGGCACATTTAATAAAACCACAGCATGAGATCTCAGGCAATAAGTACTTTCAATTTGCCGAGAGATCAGGGAGCAGATATAAGATGGTACTTTATCCAACATGGCTTTGTAAATGAAAATGTACCAGTGACTGAGCCTCAGTACAGTAAGTGATGGCAAAACCGCCTTGGTTTACAGTGTACAGTGATGCGTAAGTGCTTTACAGTTTGTCACAAATCTCAGTGCACTGTGATAGTAAAACCTTATTGTGGTGTAATTATATATCCAAAGCAGTCAGAAGTCAGAAAATCTTTAGTGATGTTTAACCACTCAGAAGACAGCCCATCAAAATTAACACATTGGGACCTTTCAGAGAGGTAGTTCATCTTCTACATATAATAACGGACAAAGTAAAGAATGAAGTGTAGGCTATGTTTAAATGTTCGGAATTTGACCGTGTATGATGGTCCTCTTGAGTTGCCGTACAGCCAATGGCGTACAGCCATTGCTCCGTTTTCATGTTTTTTTAACATGTTTTTCACAAACATTTTCACACGCTAGGAGCATAGGAATAATTCAATTCGGTTCGTCATGATCTGTAGATGTGATTTGCCCCCGAGCACCCCTGGGTAAATTACCGTACAGCCAATCACAATGCGTACAATGCGTGACGTCATTAGTAAGAGACGGCCCCCGAACACATATGGTACCCCGAACACATCTGGTACCGACACCGGCAAATTATTACTTAATTTGAATGCCCCCAATTTTGGTTACATTATTACAGATTATGCATTATTCATTATTTGGGTACAGTTTTTCTGTACAAATTTTAATTAAAAAAAATCTAAAATCTATTTTTTTTTTTACTTTTCAAAATCTTTTCACATACCCCCTGGGGACCACCCACGTACCACTAGGGGTACGCGTACCCCAGATTGGGAAACACTGCCTTAAACAAACAGCAGGTAGGCCTATATATGTAAAGTACCATGTGTACAAACAATATAACTGATTATCTTCTGCTGAACATGTTGGATTGTGTATTGTCCGAGTCAGGGCGCTTTTTATTTTACTGTAACTTTGGAAGTTGTGTTACCAATGCTTACTGTTTATTTGATACCAATTTGGTAATGCAATTAATAAAAACAACAAGGTTTGGGTTTGTTCTTCAGATGACCATTTGTGCAGATAGCATGAAGTACAAAAGATCGGCAATCGCTGATGCTAGCATTAGCATTTCTCCCCCGGGCTTAAATTGTGTATTATAGAATGATCACACCGGTGACAGTACTCTTCAAAGGGTTCACGAAATATGACTACTACTCTTACTGTTTAACATTTTAGTTTACTTAATGTTACTTCATATTAAGGCTAATACAAATGACAAGGCTGTAATGCTAAGTAACGTGCTAGCTACTGGCTAGGTAGCTAACTTGATCCAGCCACTCCTGGGTTGTTATGGCTAGAAAGGATCCGTCTTCTCGGAAACACATCTACAGCATTAACATGCAACATACACATTAATGCAGCAGCAATATTGATAGAGAAACATAATAGTACAACACTGAAAAGGAACATTTTATTGCACCAGGAGCTATCTTGGGACTTTTACTGCGACAACGTTGACTTGCCTGTGAATAAAAAATAAACCATAGTGTTGGTGATCTACAGCAGTGGTTCCCAAACTTTTTGGGCCCAAGGCACACCAAAGGACAAGTAAAAATCTCAAGGCACACCTACCCTAAAATAGCCCTTATAACACGTGTTATCACTCATATCATGTAAAATATCTGTAAATGTGCATACTTATTTACTAATGGCAAATAAAATGTGACAAAGACAACTATATTACTCATGAAATATTTATTTACGAAACATTTTTTAAATTAATTTATAAATATATATATATATATTATATATATATATATAATATATATATTATATAATTTATTAAACTTTAGCAAATTAGGCTTCATCAAAGCAGCAACACACTCATTTAAACCAGACAGGTCACACAATTAAAAATGAGGCAACGGAAACTCAGCAGAAACTCAGCACAGAGAACTGTCAATGCAAGGAAACATGGTCCTGAACTACAAATTATGAATATAACATTTCACCAATCAGCATTGAAACATGTGCTATTTTAAAATTTGCCTATTTACAGATTAATGGGATACATGTGCCTGTCGGGGCGCGCAGATTTTTTTAATCCTCGGTGGCACTGAAGAGAGGGCAACTCGCAAGTCCTGTTCAACAGACAGCCGTGACCTGCTGTTGTTCTTCATATAAGTCAGAGTAGAGAACGCCAGCTCACACAGGTAGGTAGTGGGAAAATGAAGTAGTTGCTCAATCGCGTGGTGGGAGATGCTTGGGTACTCCGATGCAGAAGCCAACCAAAACTGATCCAGTGGGAGCTCACTGAATTTGAGTTTCAGTGTGCGGTCCACACGGAGCTCTGCGCACTCCTCTCTCTCTTTCATGGAGAGCTTCTCTGTGGAGGATTCCTGGTGGAATGGGTCTTGGATCCAGTCATAGTCCTCGATGTCAGCCACACGTGGAAAATACTGCTCAAACCTCTCTTTTAAGGTCTGAAGGTGTTCCGCATACACAGCGCGCTCCTTAGCTGCCTGCGGCGCAGCTGATGTCAGCGGGAACATGTCCATGGAGCCCTGCTCCAAAGCCTCCTGCCACAGGAGAAGTTTGCCCATAAACCCCCGAATCTTATCTGTGGACGATAAAATGTTTTCATTCCTTCCCTGAAGCTTGGCGTTTAACTCGTTCAGATGCCCAAATATGTCTGCGAGGTAAGCCAGCCTGGCGCACCACCTCTCATCCGCGAGCTTGTCTTTATGTGGGACAGCGTTTTCACCTGAAAACTCCAAAAGCTGTTCCCGAAGCTCATAAAGACGGGATAGGACTTTCCCCCGTGACAGCCAACGTACCTCTGTGTGCAGGATCAGGCTTTGGTGGTCGGCTCCCATCTCGGCGCACAGCTGGGAGAAGAGGCGAGATTTCAGGGGCCTTGATTTTATGTAATTCACCATCTGCACGGCCTGATTCAGCACCTCAGTCAACTCCGGGGGCATGGTTTTGGCAACCAATGCCTCTCGGTGCAGAATGCAGTGGTTTGTCACGATATGTGGGTTTTGTGCCCTCACCTTAGCAATGAATCCTTTCACTCTCCCCGTCATGCTCGCCGCACCATCTGTGCAAAGACCGACGCACATATTCCAGGTCAGACTGTTCTCTTTAAAATAGTCATTAGTTACCCTGAATATTTCCTCTCCCGTGGTGTGGCTTTCCATTTCTTTGCAGAATAAAAATGTCTCTTTGATGGAGTCAGCATCAACATATCTGACGTTTGCCAGAAGTTGGGCAGCCCCACTGATGTCCGTAGATTCATCTATTTGGAGGGAAAATCTGCCGCTCGCCTGCAGTTTCTCTGCCAAATGTTCCTCAATGTCTTCGGACATGTCGTCGATTCTTCTTTTGATCGTATTATCAGACGACGGCACTTTCGATAGCTCATTTGCGGCATCTGGACCCAGCATGACACCTGCAAGTATTTTGCAAGCAGGGAGGATGAGTGTCTCCGCTATTGTGTGAGGCTTCTTCTGCTTTGCAATGAGCTCCGCTAGCATGTAACTCGCCTCCATTGCCTTATCAGACACTTTCACAGAATCCAACAAACGTCCTTGCTGCCTCTGGTTCAGATCCCGCGCTCTTCTGAAGTAGTCCAAGTTACTGTGAACATGGGCGGGATGTTTGGTTTCCAAGTGCCTCTTCAGCTTGCTTGGAACCATGTTAGCATTAGCTAACTTCTCCCGACAGACGACGCACTCGGGCTGAGGATTGTTCACATCCCCGGTCCAAATGAAGCCATAAGACAGATAACTGTCATGGTAGCCTACTGTCTGCTGACAGTTTTTTTCCTCTTCTCTTTCGGTGGTGGGTTGTCGGCAGTCTCTACACTGGTGGTTGCTGGTTTGCTCCGCACAAGAAAGCGCTCCATTTTCCCGCTTGCTTGTTTCTCAGTTTTAATATTGTCCTTCAGCCTTTGATGTGTCACAGTCTTATAAATCCCACCTGCGCAACTGCGTTAACAGCGGAATACGGGGTTCTGTGAGGATTATTTTTTAAATAATCGTTTTTAGGTATAGAGTTTGCCTCTGTATTATGAAATGTGTGCATACAAAGTACTGATATAGTAAATACAAAAATAATTATTTTTGTGTAGTTGTATATTGCAATAATAACGTATGTTTGTCACAAAATCCCACGGCACACCTGGACTTGCCTCACGGCACACCAGTGTGCCGCGGCACACCGTTTGGGAACCACTGATCTACAGTCTTGTTATTCTTCATTGAACAGCAAGACCGCTAACACCCTATTTCAACAATCACACTCCCTGTAATTGACATCATTAATAGATAGTTTAGCTTCTCACTAGGGGTGTAACGGTTCACAAACATTTCGGTTCGGTACATACCTCGGTTTTTAGGTCACGGTTCGGTTCGGTACGTTTTCGGTACAGCGGAATAAATTATCACAAACATAAAACATTTATTTTTTATTTTTATTATTATTAAATTGTGAATAATGTATTCACTCAAATAAATACAAAATATAATAAAATAAACATTAAGGTGCAGCATTTCGATGAACTGAAATAATCTGTATTTGAACTGTACTAGCACCTAAGCAGCCAGTTTGACATTATGACTTGCTTGTCATTGTATTTTCTCCTGCTGTGGAGAACACCCTCTCGCTAGGGACAGAGGTAGCAGATACAGCCAGGTAGCGCTTTGCTAACATGCCAACATAAGAATATTTGGCGTTTGTAATAGCTTTGGCTCGTTCTGAACTTTTTGCGAGTGGTGGAGGCTTAAATGCTAGTGGGAGTTGGGTTTGCACTTCAGTCTTTTTTCTTTTGGTACCGGTGATATTCACGTTCGGGTGATGCCTTTTCAAATGAGTGTGCAAGTTTGATGTATTGCCAGCCGCGTAACCAATTGTGGTTTAACAATGCCGACAAAATGCTTTGGTTCGGTCCACCTGTCTTTGTCCGTCATCCTTGTACGCAGTACGCATTTTTTTACTGGGTAGACGGGGTGGTGGGTGGACGGGAGACACTCGGGCTCGTGAACTGTCAACGGGAGGGGGGCTTGGGGGACCTCTGTGTCGCCTGTCAGCGCAATTTACATGATGCCGTTTAGACAATATAATAATAAAGGGCGGTGCCGGCTGTCAGCGAACCGATCCGGCCTTTCTGCGCGACTATCACTCAAATGCGGGACATAGTCTCAATGTGTGGGACGCGGGACAAATAATAAAAATGCTGTGTGTGCAGTCCCGAACAGTGCGGGACACCTGGTCACCCTACACACACGGTTCTGCCCCTCACACACACACGCTTCAAATCAAGTTGCATAAATGCTTGAGCTACGTTTTTATTATAATTACTGTGAAATCTGCCTATTATGTTTTCGTCATTAATACAACAAATACACACTTGCAACTGATAACACTGGCAATGATTTTAGGTGTATTAATTAGACTATTAAAAAAAGAAATCATGCTTCAAATAAGCAGGGGTACGGCGTACCCCCGGGTCCAACGCCCACTACACCACTGCTTGTACGTAACTGCGAAACCAAAATGTTCCCAAACCGGAGACTTCAATGATGCTGGAGAATTTTCGAGCTCAACTTTATCTGCGTTCGCCATTTCGACAGTTTCTCAAATTACCGACTACATTTGAACGCATCCCTGTGACCAGCTCTCACAGTATGCCTCTCGTCCAATGAAATGACTTGCTCGCTCTATGATGCGTTGAACTCAATGTGAGCAAATTGTGAGGTTTCTCCCATTTTTCCCTTTAAACTGTGGGGTTTTCTCTGGAAGTTTTTCCTTGTACGATGTGAGGGTCTAAGGACAGAGGGTGTCGTATTGTCATACTGATATTCTGTACAAACTGTGAAGTCCACTGAGACAAATGTAACATTTGTGATATTGGGCTATATAAATAAACATTGATTGATTGATTGATTGAATTACTCTGAATGCTGCGACGCAGCACCTGAGATTACTTCCAAAAAGTTGTTCACGTTCTCAATTGTTTACGTTTAACGTTATATTCGTTCGGTACACTTCGGTACACACGTGTACCAAACCGAAGGGCCCGTACCGATTACACCCCCTACTTCTCAACATCATTTGCTGTGGCCCACTGATGTTAACGATCGTAACTGAAAGGCTGCCTGCCAAACGTAAACATTCAGCCACGGATCCTTTCTTGCCATAACCACACTCCTGGGCTGCGGTCGGATAGTTTAAAAATCAGCTCCTAAGTTCTAACCCTATCTCCTATTCCTTGACCTCTGAGTGAAACGTCACAGGGTTAAGGGATAGTGGATAGGAGAATTCAAAAGGATTTAGGAGAAGAGACTGCTGTACATTAGACAATCCGAATGCACTTTCACTATCCGACATGTTTATGATGCGCCAGTGGACGTCATTGTGTGCGTCTGCTGCTGTGGTGAAACAATGGAAACTACAGTGTTCTATACAACGGACTAACATGGATGTTTAATAAGAACGACGGACTCATCTCTGCACCGTACTCTGATGCTGTTGTTTTATGCTTTATGAACGTGGACAACAGAGAAACATATTCTTCATGACCAAAGTTGGAATTGAAATAAAAAAGGAAAATGAGACTTATGCTCGTCACCCTCTCCCTCCGGTCCACATTAATACAAATGATCCCAATACGTATGATTGTATGAAAATATCTTAAAAATAAATACAAATGTATTTATTATAAACTTTAGTCCTTAACATCTATCACTGTGTATATCACCATTCAAACATCTTTTAAAAGTTGAACAAACCCCACACAGCTCAGTGAAATGTTGACTTTATTTGACAATTTCAGTAAAAACTAATGTTCATATTTCTGTTTTTGATTATAATAAGATGTTATATATCGAAAGATGAACGTTCAAAACAAAGCACTTTGGCAAGTTACCACATACGTTTTAAAATACTTAATAAGCACCGTAACTTTCATGATATAACTTCTCCGTCATAATCGTTTGTTTCCGTGAACGGCCGACTGTTTTGTGGCAAAATGCTGCGGCTGCAAGGCATTGTGGGGCAGCATTTTCTCCTCTGCTTTCGGTTAGGGAGGTCCAGTGGTTCCTAAGCTAAAGGAGTTTATAAAGGAAGTTTGAAACCTCCTTTCCTATCATTCTAGAGAATTCGAACGGCACTTATCATGGCTGCCAATGAGGGACTTCCGGGTCATTTCACTCCGTTAGGAAGGTTCCTAAGCTAAATGGACTATTCGACTTCAGCCCTGGTCCTTTCATCAGACGGGAAGTGAAAGAACGAGCAAGACCCATTGCTGGTATGATAACAACCTGCTACTAAGCACACAGGCATCTTGTTAAAGTTATCTTATCTTAGCCAGCGCCATATAGATAGATTATATTTATAAGGCGCTGATTTTAGCTATCTCTTAGTGGAGGAAAACAAATGTGACATCACTTACGCGACTCACGGATTTGTTGTCTTTCTAGTTGTGTATTTTTCATAGTCTTATATTTCAACAGTTTTACGACAAACTGTGACTTTTTTGACATGGAAATTATTTTTTAAGATAGACCAACATCATATGTGTAATTCATGGAACAATTCAAACGGGATCGAAAGATTCGTTTTCTCTCTCCATTGACTTCGATACATTATTTTTCCGAAATAAGGTCCCATGGACCGGAAGTAGATGGTCCACTCTAGTCCTTTCCGGGGGACCTCCATGGGACCTTATTTTCGGAAAAATCATGTGTTGAAGTCAATGGAGAGAGAAAGATTATCTTTTGATCATGTTTGAATTGTGCAACGAATTACACATATGATGTTTGTCAATTTAAAAGATAATTTTGCAAGTCAAAAAAAGAAAAAAATGTCTCGTAAAACTGTGAAGTAACAAAAATGTTTGTGTGAAGCACTCAATGAACTACATCTCCCGTCTCGCAGGACACACCAAGACGGCCGTCACGTTAGCACATTTCACCTCTTTCTTTCAGAATGAAGTGAAAAGTATTAAAAGAGGTGAAAATCACTAAAAGTCTGGCCATGTTGAGAACTGTACATACACAAAAGGGGAGTTAGTCGTTTCCGTAAGAGCCAGCATGCGGGACCGGGATTCTGGGATTTGTAGTCTTTCTAGTTGCATATTTTTCATAGTCTTATATTTCAACAGTTTTACGACAAACTGTGACTTTTTTGACATGGAAATTATTTTTTAAGATTGACAAACATCATATGTGTAATTCATGGCACAATTCAAACGGGATTGAAAAATACGTTTTTTCTCTCCATTGACTTCAATACATAATTTTTCAGAAATAAGGTCCCATGGGGCGGAAGTAGATGGGCGTGACTTCGCCACTATATATAAATAAAAGGGTCGCGTTAGAAAACAATTCACTCACAGATTCAAAATCATGAAGGTGGAATCCTCCTATATACTTAATAATATTTATTGCAGCCAGGGGTAGAAACATGTTTTTTTCTGCTGTAAAGTTGGGCATTTTAACATGGGGCTCTATGGAAATTGCTCCTTTCTGCAGTCATCGCCTATCGGCCAATATATGAACTGCAGTGTGTGGCACTTCCGTATTGGCGTCCCGTATGGAATCAAATTAGGGTCAATAATATTCACAAATTATTTCACAGTCTGCAGTTGTATATCACCTGTTGTGCGCATGTGAAAAGATTTTGTGCATGTGTAAAAAAGTTTTGTGCACACAGATATAATTTGCTCGTGTAAAAACATGTTGCAGCTGTAGAAATATTTTGTGCGTGTGTGAAAAGTTTTTGCAGATATAATTTGCACGTGTAAAAAAGTTTTGCAGGTGTAGAAATATTTTGTGCAAGGATATTTACAACAGTGAGGTTTCACAAAGTCTGAGATACGGACACACACATTTCCTATCTGTGTGTGCGAACCTGAAGTTACAAGCTACAAGCTGCTATTTACGAGTACGAATTTTGACCCTGTTTTTACGCCTGAGTATGCTAGCCAATCAGCACGTTGCCCACTGACTAGCCAATCGGGACGTAGCCCACTGACCATCCAATCATAGGACACAAGGTTCTAACGCGTTCGTTTTGCTGACCTGCGCCACTTGGAGCGTGCTTGCGGGAGTCAACATGGAGGAGCCCGAGGCGAACTCTTGTGGGACACAGGTGGGTTAATTACATGCTACCACGGAACATGCCACTACAGTTTTAATTAACTGACGTTACATCGTAATTAACTAAATATATCAAGACAGCTGTGCGTGCATCCCGGAGTTACTTAAATTGTATATTTAACGCTAGCTAGTTGATGTGGTCTTTGCTAATACTACTTTGTGCCACCCTCCTTTTTTGGGCTCAGTACTATCCCAACAAAGTATTTCCATTTACCTATATATAAAACAACATGGTAAAGCAGTAAAATACAGCTCATCTTTAAAAACGCAAATGTCATTTATTTGATGTATTTCCACAACCTCTTGTTGTCTTTGAATGCAGCCTCTCCATCCCAACTCGAACAGCTGACAAAATTCTGGGTAGGGTGGGAAATCCCTACAGACACCTTGAAGGTCCGAGTTGTGAAGGGGGCGTACCTGAAGTCTTCCACATGTTTTGGCACATTGCATGTACCTGGGCACTTCCAAAACTATGAGGACTTTTCCAAGCATGTGGAGAGCTGCATTGCAACCTATGTTACAGGCTTTGGTGTAGTTTAGATACTGCTCATCAGTATGATTCTGTTGCAAAAAAAACATTGTTTCAGTGTTATGGAGCTTCTGCTTTTGTTCATTGGTGTAAAAAGGGATTTTGTCTTTGGTATTCTTTCACCTGAAAAGAGATCTCCATTTTAAGAATATCGACTCACAGAAACGAAACCTTTTGAGATTATTACTACTTCATTTGTTCCAGTGGTCAGCTCAAAATTGAACTTGAACATGACATTTTGTGACAGATACTATAACCTTTGCCTGGTACTCTTTTTGTACTGCATTTTGTTGGAAGGGCTGTTTGGATTGTGCCATATGTAGTTCTGGCACCTGGTTCAGGTAGTTGTAACCAATGGCATCATTCATTCTGTTAATAGTCAATATTTAGAAAATGGTCTATTACAGTACTTGTTATTGCTGATGTATTTACTTGAATCCTACAGCTCTTGTATCCAAAGATTCTAAGAAATAAACCATTGACCAGTGACTTTGGATGTTTGCTTCATTTCAATTTACCCACATTTTACATTTTTCACAACAATCAAAATTTGAATTATTATATTATATACCTTAAAATGTTCTTCGGCTAAAAAAGTAATTTCCATTCATAAACCACAGAACTGATCATTTGCTGTGTAAACATTTCCCCGGGGACTATTTTGAATGCAGGTTGAAGTCTCTGAAAATGATTTTTTCAAGTCGTAGCGGAATGAACAGAAGTCAATGTCAGGATGAAAGGTAGGGACATTATTGTGAGTTCTAAAATAGAACATTATACTACTACTGTAGTATCTTTCATGTAACAAGGAACTGCATTAGCTAGTGGAAAGCCATGTTATTCTAAGAGTAACATTTCAGGTTACTACAAATAAAGTAGGCCTCTAAAATTGAAATACATTTATTTTCCCTTTTCAAAATGAGAATATAACAGTCATGCCCTATATATATATATATATTCCATCATCCTCTACCCAACCACCCCCACAAAAGTACCACGTATCTCCAGATGTGTTGGTGTTGAATGTTTGTGATCAACTGAAGGATGAAGTGTTACTTAAATTCTTCTTCAGCTAAATAAACTCTTTAAAAAGCCTCTTGGATCAGCTTGAAAAGTAGTCGTCACAAAGCTGAAAACAGGCTGTTTTTCTGACTTTGTAGAGATACGTGGTTTTCACAGGACAGAGACAAAGATACAAACACATGATGATCTTATAGAATATGATGCATTGATGGAGATTAAACTAGCCAACAGGATATAAAGGATTTATATGCAACCAATTACTGAATACTTCTTCCACTGCTGAAAGTTAGTATGCATTGTGCCTTATGCTTCCTGACTTGATTCAAGGACACCCTCTATGTAGTGAACTACAGCACTATAGATGTCTGCCCCAAAACACAATGAAGGAGCAGTAGGATTAAAAAGTTGATTCAGTCCTTCCAGTTCTTCGATGCCCAGGGGAGATGCCAGTTCAGGAACTTGTACTCCAATTTGATCCATGTCTGCAATTTCCACATCTGGAAAATGGATCCCCTGAAATAAAAAAGTAATCGGGTTTGTTAAAATAATTACATGGGATGACACCCTAAAACAGTGGTCAGGAACCTTTTCTAGAAATCATTTGGCTCCCAACAAATACAAATTCTAAATTACTAATACAGTCCATTATTTATTATTAAATTATTTCCACCCCACTGATTAAATTGTTGTTTTGTCAATCTTGACATGAACACTAAACTAGATTTCAATCACTTGACATGCATTACTGAACTGTCATTTATTAAGCCATTTATTTAGTTTAAATGTTATCCTTGTACAGACTAAATAGACTAGTGCACTGCATATTCATTGCAGTTTTCAGGTGTTAATTTACCAGTGAAAGAAGTCAGCATCTTTTTTTCCTGCAATATTCTTTTTGAGGCCTACAAATTCAAAGAAAAATAAAATGAAAACAACTACAACAGTAGTTGTTTTCATTAGTTTTACATTTTTCGGATTGTGGCCTATGTCTTTGTATATCAACAAAACTATTCTATGCAACTGAAACTCAATGTTACATTGTGTTGCATAGCCCATTGTTGGCTTGGACACAAATTGTAATTCTGCTGTAGCCTGATTATGCATATGGTTATTGCTGTGTACTATTGGAAGATGCCTGGTAAAGTGAAACACAGTGGTCCTGGTAGGCTAAATTCCAGTTCCTGTGTGTTGCATTTTCATTATAATATTAAGAACAGTGTAAGGATTTTGTCAAATAAACCTATAACCAAATACTAACATTGTTATGACTTCTAAAAGAAAGCAAGGTGTGCTAACATTGGCTTCCTCCACAATGGTGAATAAAACACAGAACTACAAAACAGTTTTTCCCCTTTACCTCAAAGTTGTCAGGAGGGCCGACAGGGCTCTGACTCTTCCCGATTTCCCACAGCTGGTTAGGAGTGAGGTTACGTTCTGTTCGGAGTGAATGGTTATTCCAGCCATCTGTGAATGTGTCAAGATCTTCCTGAATTCGGGGCAGAAAGACATACTGAGCACAGAAAAGGTGTGTGCAATTTGCTGGGTCGAGCAGGCCATCCTCCTCTAGGCTGTGGAGCAGATCGTAATAAATACTTGACACGACATTCCACACGTCACGCCACAGGCGCTCTATCCTGAAAGACAGTTGACAAAAATAAATGAATAAATGCAGTCCGTAAACAATTATCACACCGTTACGTTGCAAAAAATGCAAATAGTAACTCAATGGATTTTTCCCCATCCCTAATAACACTAATATGTACATTAATCTCAGCAACAACTTTTAGCACCATAATTAATGGCAGCACGTCACTACTAAGCGATACACTAGCAAAAGATATTTTGACCAAAGAAAGCTTTATGACAGAAGCTACAACCATACACTGATATTACCTTTGATTATGAACACTTTTCCCTGAGATGAAGCTTCCCCTGCCGCACCCACGAACGTCAAACATATGTCTGGCAATGTCCACATTTTCCACACCTTGGTCTCCTCTGACCCTTGACATGTACAACCATACAGATACCATGTTAAGTAATTTGACAATGTGAAATTTGAATCTATGTACTCTTAGAGCTGGCTGTATCTCCAGTTTTCTAAGTACAGCTATAGCCATTTAACAAGCTTCACTATTGGCTCCTGGCTAATCCCCCAGGGAACCAGCAGTTTTAAAGATTTTGTTACCACAGAAACAAGAGGTTTTAGTATGAGACTGAAACATTCTTTATGGGCACATCACTGGAAAGACCTACACATAATATTGGGAATATGTCATGAGGTCATGTAAAGTAATATAAACAAGGAATGAATAATCCAATCTCATTCTATGGCCATACCCATAAGTGTCATCACTGGTAAAGTGTTGTTTCAGAAATTACATATAGGGGGTGCTAGGGCTTCCTGGGCCTTTGCTTAATAGGCACTATATCCCCAACTATCAATTTACAACTTTTCTTGTAAAACTTAGTGAAAAATCTGTTGATCATGTAGGCCTATAGACCTTTTTGAAAAGCAGCCATTTTGACATAAAATAGTAGGGTAAACACAGGTGTTACCAGTGATACTAATTAATGTTCTGTTCCATTCAGATCAAACAGTCAGGGTGCTGCTATTGTGCATGTTGGCTCACTGGAAAGGCTCTACTGCACTAAATAGAATGGAACCTTAATCAACTTAATTAATTTAACCTGTATTTACCTGCTAGTTCATGTCAATACGGCTGCCGTAACAAAAGTCTACCTTATTTTTATAAAATGGCCTAGACTGATACAAATCAGTGTTCTTTTAACTGTATCAAGTGCACCTGACATTTTTCTTCATATTCAGTATTTCCAATAATCCAATGTTTACATGTAAAAAAAAACACACACAAAACAAGAAATAGCCTGTTACCTGGATGGAAATCCGTGTTTGTCCACAGCCTCAAGGAAGAACTGCAGAGCTGTTGAAGCCTTGTTGTTATTGGCTACTTGTAGGTACATGATCTATGAGAGCATTTATAGAAAGGAAAAAGTAAGCACCACAGAAACACAGTACTCAAATAACCTATTAATGAATTAAATACTGACCCCATACTGTATGTGCGTGATAATTAACTTTAAAAAATGGCATTTAATATCAATTCACTTTTGGTCAATTGTAAAATAAACTCCAGGAAGCACTAACCTTTCTTGAAAATCCATCAATTCCACCAAATATTACCATACCATATCTGCAAAATAAAAAGGTATTAATTGCTTGATGTATCCACACCACATCTTGTCCCACCAAGTCCTTTGATGATTGAAATAATCTTCGTGTCCATCGCCAGACCCCTTTTTGTGGTGTTGTGCTGAATAACATGATGTGATCGGCGCCTACATAAGATGACCCGCACAATGTATAGTGAAATGTTTATCTTTGGCTACAATACTGCTTGTGTTTACATTATATAAAACATAGCTGAGGAAGAGCATTTATTGTTATAAATATGTTATTTGTGTCCTAAATATTGCTGATTGGTCTTTTAAATGAATGAAGTAAGGCTAATTTTGGCCTGAACTCGAGCAGTGAGGCATGTGTTTCAGGTTAAAGCTTTTGAAGTTCTGCCCTTTTCATGCAAAAAAGTATAATGCATGGACTGTAGAGTATATGAAAAAAATATAGAATTATATTTAAACAAATAAAATAATTAATACATAAATCAATCATATACTGTAGAGTATATGATTGATTGATTTTTAAGAAAACATGAATTGCTCATCGTCTATTGCAGCGGGTTGTAAGGAGCATTTGTGTTGAGTAGGCCATACAGTTATTTATTATTGATTATGAAGATCGTATGGTTAGCCCACTTTACCGTTCCTTTTCTGTTCACTTGCTTTATTTTCCAGCTGACGTGAACACAAGTCGGATTGGAAACTGAACCTTTTCGACCTTTGGCTAACTAACGTTACGTTACCTTCCTCTCCATATTAAATGCCCGGGGCATTATGTCAGGAAGCACCCGACAAAAGTGTTGCATTAATTTCTTTAACATTAACGTTACTCATTCAAACGGCACAACAACAACAAACGTTAATTTAGCCAACAGACTGTAGCTAGCTAAGACAATAGCAAAGACCACATCAACTAGTTAGCGTTAAATATAAAATATAAGTAACTCAGGGATGCACGCACAGCTGTCTTGATATATTTAGTTAATTACGATGTAACGTTAGTTAATTAAAACTGTAGTGGCATGTTCCGTGGTAGCATGTAATTAACCCACCTGTGTCCCACACGAGTTCGCCTCGGGCTCCTCCATGTTGACTCCCGCAAGCACGCTCCAAGTGGCGCAGGTCAGCAAAACGAACGCGTTAGAACCTTGTGTCCTATGATTGGATGGTCAGTGGGCTACGTCCCGATTGGCTAGTCAGTGGGCAACGTGCTGATTGGCTAGCATACTCAGGCGTAAAAACAGGGTCAAAATTCGTACTCGTAAATAGCAGCTTGTAGCTTGTAACTTCAGGTTCGCACACACAGATAGGAAATGTGTGTGTCCGTATCTCAGACTTTGTGAAACCTCACTGTTGTAAATATCCTTACACAAAATATTTCTACACCTGCAAAACTTTTTTACACGTGCAAATTATATCTGCAAAAACTTTTCACACACGCACAAAATATTTCTACAGCTGCAAAATGTTTTTACACGAGCAAATTATATCTGTGATATATAAATATATAAACTTTTTTACACATGCACAAAATCTTTTCACATGCGCACAACAGGTGATATACAACTGCAGACTGTGAAATAATTTGTGAATATTATTGACCCTAATTTGATTCCATAGTCCCGGCTCTTCCCCAGAGTTTGCCGCTTGGGCGTGCCCCACAATTTGAGAAACGCTGATTTAGAGCAACAATGCTTATCTATCTTAAACAATCAACAAGAAATGTGTTTCCTGTCTTAGGAAATCTTTGTATTATCTGACAAACAAAGAAAAAACACTCACCTCAGCACAATTCAGGACTAAATGAATATATTAGTGTGAAGTATAAACGATTCCATTTAGCTTATTGTGAATGTAGTTTACAGGCACATTTTTTGAGAAGTTCAATCAAAATGTCACATTGACGCCACAAAGGGGCAGTCTATACAAGCCGACATTTCAACATTCAGACAAGGTTCATGGTATAGAGTAAATGGTCTTTTATCCTCATCTAAAATTAATCATGATATGAAATCTGCCGAATTAATACATGATTCAATTTGTGTTTTTACTTTGTCTTGTCTGACAGAAATATTTTCATTTTATTTTTATTAGCTTATTTTTTAAATATATATATTATTCTGAAATTGGCCGATCTGTATAATAAGTACTTTTAGTTTTTCGTGCGTATATATTGATTCTAATACTTGTGATTGCAGGACTTTTACTTTAACTGAGTATTTCTACACTCTGGTTCATCTACTTTTACTCAAGTACGAGATCTAAGTACTTCTCCCACCTCTGTGTACGAGTATGGCTGCATTATTATACACAACAATGAATTGGTGACCAAATTATTTTGGAAAGAAAGTTTGCTTTGGAAAATATATGAATCAAAAGTGCATGTTCAAATAAACATACATTGGAAACATTGTAACTTCAGTTCCTTATCAAGGTTTTTTAAAAGATAGTAGAAAGTAGCCTTCAGGAAAAACGATTAAATATCAACACCTGGCATTTGTCATTTCCCCTGTATGGTAGTAACATCCTTCAGTTGAGGTTGTACACCTTTTAATTTTTCTCACACCTACAGTATGATACCTACGCATGGCAACTGTTGGGAAAATACTAAGCTTGTTCTAACAGAATCAATGTCAGAAATCCATTTTGTTTATCTCTTGACACATTTTTAAATGCATCCATCTTTACTATAATTATGATTTGCCATCTATTGGGATCTTTTTATTCTTATAAAAAGCAGCAAGTTACAAAAATAAAACTTTTAACAATAGGGGTGCACCGAATGGGAAATTCTTGGCCGAAACCGATACCGAAAATAGGAAACAGTTGGCCGAAAACCGAATGCCGAAAGGCCGAAAATGATTAATAGAAATATATATATATATATATATATATATTGTATACATTTTTTACCAATGTTGTTCAGCTGCCTGATTATGGAAAAACACATGATTATGGCAAAACTTAACTTAAATAATAATCACTATTATGGGTCCATAAAACATTTATTCAGCACTTTTGAATGCATTGCATACAGTACATTAATTCCAAGTCAAGTGCATTTTCTTTTCTCTGTTGGATAACTACAATAAAGTGCATTCAGAACAAAGCCAAGGTGCTCTAAAACTGCATAAACATCTAGGCCAGTGGGCCTACAACAAAATAGTGTAAATAAAGACTGTAACAGCCAGGCCTTCAACAACAAAAAATGCACCTATAAGTGCATGCATACAAATGTGCAAACTGGATAAATCCACATGAATGTAACTATTTACAAATGAAATTACAATTCAATTTCAAAAATCTGTAAATAAGGCTGTCTGTCCTCATAAGCAAAGTAGTAAACATTGTATAAAGATACATAACGTGAAAACTGGATACAAAATCCACAATCAATTACAAATTAAATTACAATTTCAAGAATCTGCAAATAAGGTGGTCTGTCCCATAGGTCTGTCCTCATGAGCAATGTAAACAACATTGTATCATTTAGATACCAAAAGTACAATATATTGAACACTGTGCTGCTGTAATTTCCCACTAATGATAACCTGAGATGGTGAATTATAACTCACAATGAAAATTGTTCAGGAAAGTGGGTATAGAGTAGACATGTAGAACTAGATAAGCTTATGATAAGCCAGCCTTGTCTACTTATTAAGGAAAAGTGGGAGGTTATTTTTAATGAACAGTAGCTTCTCTGCTTTGTCAGCCATAAGTCTTTTCCTCTTCTCGTCAAGCACATGAGAGGCAGCGCTGAACAGTCTCTCGCTGTCAGTGCTTTTGATTTGATCTTACTGCGCATATTTGTCCGGGTGTTTTGATTTCAAGTGGTGGAGTAATTTCCCGAAGTGGTAAAAGTCTTTGCAGTTACACCCCCTCGAGAAATGTCAGCTGAACACGTTTTACAAATCGCAATCCGCGTCTCTTTCGCTGATATTTTTAAATATCTCCAAGCGCCAGACATGTTGGCTGTGAGCCAGCCGCGAGCATGGTCGCGCGCCGTGCTTGTCGCTGCGTTTTGATTACGTCATCACAACAACACGTTAGCTTACCAACGTAACCCTGTTCCATGACATTCGGTGATATTTTTTCGGTGCTAAAACCCTTTCGGCCGAAAGCCGAAAGGGCCTTTTTAACCATTTCCGGCCGATCGTTTTCGGCGGTCGAATATTCGGTGCATCCCTATTTAACATTGTATAAAACATCTCACTTTTGTGCCAGACACACTAAATTGCCATTCATATTTACAGTGACGCATAGCTGTCACCCTACAAACTACACAAACTACAATAAAACATGTTAAATAGCAGCTATTCCTGTTTAGTAATTAAAAGTCCCCTATCATACCCTTTGTCAACAATATATTATCCAGCTATAGATGAGAGTAACACCTACGCCACTTCCGGGCAAACATTTGAGTTACGTGTTTCTGTACTTCCTCTAAGAAGAAAGGACAGTAACAGAAGATCTCTGTTGCCTCAGGCTCGATCGCCATTCAAATGACAGCCGTTGTTTCCCCCAAAAGTGGGCGGGGCCGTAAAGTGACGTAGATGTTACTCTCATCTATGAAAATCGATAGCGTACTGCTATATTTAACCATATATCGAGCCCGATCGTCTATTTCTAATGGCTTAATGCAATTGTTTGCCTGTCTGGCCATTGGAATCGGGCTTTTTGAAGATCCAAAAATCTCCGGTTTTCTTACATTTCTGATCGGATTGGCAAAAACTTCAGAATTTGTATTGACCGCCGTTCAACTGACAGCATTGTTTTCCCCCAAAAGTGGGAGGAGCCGTTATTTTTGCCCGGAAGGGACGCATTTTTTACTCTCATCTATATACAAAACATGTCTCTGAAGTGATTGGCTGAAATACCAAACAGATCATGCATTGTAGCATCACATAAACCCCTCTGTTTCCGCCCCCTGTTTCAAAAGTACTGATTATCTGTCTGTAGCTTTAAATGAACTGCTGCTGGCCACGCCCCTCTGCAAGATGTTTGGTTTGAAAAAACATAAAAGCCACTGTGTGAGGTGTCCTTCTTGGGTCGCCGTCCGGAGTTCTCCAATTTGGCGGACCATCTCGCACATGCGCACTGCAGATCGGGTAGTTGTCACCATAGACATATAAAGAGTAGACGCCGCATCGACCGCTACTGCCTATTGGCGCTGACGAGCCGTGGGGCCGCCATCTTGGACCGGTCACCCGCTCTACTTAGTGTAATCTGTCTGGCAGGCGCAATGAAGTGTCAGCGTATTTAATCAATCATAACTCGCTGAATACAAAACTGATTTTCACGGGGTTTTTTTTCTGCAAACGTCATATATGTAGGCATGATACCGGACACATGATTCGGCGTATTTTAATATTCATAGTAGGCTTAACAGCAATAGAATATTCTGGTATTTGATAGCCTATGTTATGTATGATAGGTATTTTGCAAAAGACACACAATATATAATATAGGCTAATATATACACACACACACACATATAAAAAAAAAACTAATGGTCTATATGATAGAGAAGCAGAAGCAAATTGTGTAGGCCTACTACTCAGCTATTTTAATAAGTTGAAAAATAAAGAAACAATAATACATTATACATAGACAGAAGTTATATATCAGTAAAAATGAATATCTATGTCAGAAAAAATGAAAATCTATATCTATATAAAAAATGTAAATGTTCAAGTTAAACACAAGAACATGACACCACCCCGCCCCAAACCATATTTACACAAAGTTGCTCATGAAAGTTTAAATGAGCTAAAAGCCCTGAAAGAGGACTGTTTTGCAGAGCTTCTTTCTCGTGCTCCCTTTCTGTAGGTCAAGAGAGGTGAGTTTGGCAATGTGGTGTAGTCTTATTTTCAGAAACACAGACACAACCAATGACAACAAGTTGGAATAATGGTTGTCAATGCCAAACTGCGTCTCCTCAATGTGTTCCCCAAGCTGAAAAACATCCTCCGTTCCAATCTCCTCCCGGACGATGTAGGTGGCTGTCGACACCTATGGAGCTTGCCTTGTTGAAGCTTGGCGAACCACCCTCTCTGCAGCTCTCAGCACCTTCACTGTGCCTTGTGATGGAATCACTAGGCCACCGTTGTTTTTCAGGGCTAGAAGGTGGTAGCTCTCATCAAATGATGAAGGTACAGCATCTCTGACCAAGCTTGCACGGCACACATCACAGGACAGCTTTCGCAGAATCTGCCGGACTACAAATCCTGCGATGTAGACCAGCGCATTTTCCACCAGACCACCAAACCGAGTGGGAAGATAGCTGTGGTCACTCACAACAGCCGAAATGTTGGCGAATGGAGATGGGTGCTCTTCAGCAGTTTCAGCAGAGGACATCTCTACCGCAGACAGGGACACAGTGTGATCTTGGGCTGCCACATTGCCTGTCTCACTAGGTGAAACACCACACCGAACCATCAGACGGCGGAAGATGGCCTGGAACTGGCGTGCAGATGGATTGTTATTCCAGCCACCTTGTATGGAAAACAGGCACACAATACATACATTAGTCATAAGTCATTTTCAGAATTTATAGCAATTAAAAGAACATCAACCCTACCTGACGCTCTGATGGAATTAAATAGGAGCTCCAAGTGATCCTTGCTGAACCTGTAGGTGAGAACATACCGCTGAACTTGGAGCAGTTCAGGAATCATCAGCATCAACGTGTCGATGTTAATGACAAATCCGATGACTGACAAGTACCTGCAAAAGAAAAACATTTTATTACTCTGATCATGGCAAAACATATACAGTATACTTGTAGGACACTTAGCTAACTAGGAACAATGTAATTGCAGAACTGGGATAACTTGAGAACAAGAACACATGCAAGAACACATGCAATACATACCATTTTGACACCTACATGTGCTTGATGTTGTGTAATACGTACCATTAGAACCATCTGGGACCTCAAAAACACTGAATACAAGATCATTCAAATAGAAACAAAACTGCAGATTGAAAAACAGTGAAACAAGAGAACATAATTTCAACATACATACCCTCCTTCTTACACCTGCAAAACTTGATGTTGTGTAATACATACTATTTAGAAGCATCTGGGACCTCAAAAACAATGAATACAAGATAATTCCAACAAACAAAACTGAACACAGAAAAATATTGAAATAAAAGAGCATCATGTTAGCAGACAAAACTAAAGGAAAAAACATTGTAACAGTAGCATCATATGAACCTGATGTAGAGAACAGAGCATCTTATGAACTCGATGCATAACGGAACCGAGTATCGTTGAACTCATGTCGTGAACTTTTCATGCATGAATAACAAGCACTATTTTAATAGACCTCTTAGATCGGTGAAATGGTGTTCCATCTTTTGTTACCAAAGTGAGCAAGTACTCCCTGGCTCTTGACAAAAATGCTTTCCTCTCTATCCAATTCAAAGCACCCAAGGGAGATTTGAATCCTTTGGCACGAGGATTGCGTCCATTCATTGTGTCAAACAGCCTGTCAATAATCTATAAAGAAATATCGGCATCTAAATCACTATCATTACAGTGTTTCATTAGGTATCAGATAGTTGTAATCAATACTCATCTATTCAAGATATAAAGAGAACAGAGTACTTATTTCTAAACTGTATGTTCAACATGCAACATGCAAACTTAGTATTTGCTTGACTTCCTTCTCTCCATAGGCCTGCTTTGTGCTACAGCAAATTTCACACAGAGCTTTACCACTCTAAAATGTGTGAAGGTATGTGTAAGGTTATATACAAACTTTTGTATTAATGAATATGCAATATCACGGTTCATGAAAATATTTGCATGTTGAAGTTAGAGAATTATCAACAAATTGTTCCTGAGGCTCAAATCACATTTTGATCTATTACTTAAAAAAAAACACGTACTTGGTTCTATAATCACTAACTGTTTACCTCAATGAATTCTGCCGTTGCCTCAAAGTCTTTAAACTGAGAGTACCTAAGATCCCTCATTGTGTGGAGAGCAACTGACACGGAGCGACTCAGTGTTTGTGCAGCCAGGGACACCCTCATCTTGTGATTCTCAAAGTAGACATGTTTGTCTGTGATTTTATTGGCAGCATGCAGTCCGTCTTTTCTTTGCACATCATTGAGATGATTGATGAACCTCCACTTGATCTGTCCGGTGGTCGTTGCAATTGGACTGTATGCCTGCAGAGAAAGATTCAGTCACTGCTCAAACAAGTACAAAGAGCAAAATGTTGATCATCACGTCCAGCCATAACTGTGCAAATGAACAGACAACAATATTTAGATACAACTTTTAGCAGCAGAGACATAACTTGTACAAATAGGTCTACAACAATCATCATTTACCTGCAACATATTACGTGCCAACTTCAGCATGTGGCATGCATCCATCATTACAAATACTTTGTCACCAGTCAAGGGATGCGGGAAACTGGTTTCAAGTGGCTCCTGTGGTTTTCCCTTCAGCTCACACCCAAGTTGGTTGCACATGCTGACGTTGGAGGCATGCCCATCCATCGTGACAGATACCACCCGAATGCCCCGTGCATGCAGCTCCTCCAAAGCATGACTGAGAAGGACCCTTTGTGTTTCAGGTGACAGAGACTTCGTCAGGTAATATGCAATGGGAGCCCTCCGATGTCCTTGTAGGCCAACCACCATGAACACAAGAGCCTCATTAGCAACATCGGTCTCATTGTTTCCATCACCCATGTCTACAAAACCAGACATTGACTGGTTATGTGGATTATATTGCACATGTTTTCTGATGGCCATGGCATCCAACATGAGTGCAACACATCCGGGTCTTCCTGGCATCTTCTCTCCAGCATATCAAGCATCATCTTGTTCAGGCCAGGCTTGCCATCCACCGAACACAGCCACCTGTAAAAAAATTGAGAAGTAGCTATTTAACGTATTTGCAACTGTAATTTCCAAAAATGAAATTGAACAACATTAAGACTACCTTTGTAATGTATGTGGATGAGGGAGGGGAACATTTTTAGTCTCTCTGAGGTATTTGTATGCCTTTGGACCATGTAGATCAGTGACCACCAACTGGCGGCCCGCGGGCCACATCCCGCCCGCCAGACAATTCTCATCCGGCCCGAGCGACGGGGGTGACTGTGGCGTTGGCGGAGTGGTTACTGCGTTCGGCCCCCACCCATTTTTTTTTGTACAACGTCTTGTGAGTAAGAGGCAGTACCGGAGTCCAACAGAGAAGCAGCAGCTGCGGGTCAGTAGACTGCATACTGCGAAACCTTCCCTGCCTTGAAGAAGACGTGATCCTTCGTCGTGAAGAGTCTGGTTAATGCACTCCACACCACAGCAGTTTTCCTGCTGTGACAGAGTCCAACAGAGAGGCAGGAGCTGCGGGACAGTAGCCTCGAAGCAGGGTTGGGTTGTAATGGAATACAATTAACGGCGTTACGTAATCAGAATACAAAAATCAAGTAGGCTAACTGTATTCAGCTGGCGTTACATTTGAAAAACAAGTAATCTGATTACAGTCACTGTCGTAAACCTGAAGTGAATATATTTTGGAATACTTATTGGAATTATTGGTGGAAAAGTTTCCTCATAAAATGTAATATTCATTACCGGCAGAACTGTGTGCACACTGCACAGCGCTGCAGCATGTCTGTGAGCGAGAGAGAGATGCAGCGTGTCTGTGAGGCCCCGCCCCCGCACGCAGATGAAAGAGAGAGACCTCTTTTAAAATATATTGAAAGTTAGAAACGGAGATGGTTAGATAAAATGTGCAAGATAACGTTTATGTAGCATTTATTTATTGTCGAAATGATGACATTTCATAACGGGATCAAATAAATGGCCTGCTGCTGCTGAATGCATGGGGCAAGTGAGTGGAAAAAGTTTTAAAAGTTATTACATCGTTTCAGATAATATTAATAATAATAATGATAATTAGTAGTAAGATTCATCCCGCTTTCGTCTCATTAGTATGCATAAAAAAGTGACAGGTCACACCTCCCCCCATTATGCAAATTAGCTAAGTCCCGCCTCCCCTTTGATTGAGGTGTGAGATCTCAAGTAGGTGTGATATCCCAAGTAGGTGTGAGATCCGTCGATAGGAGGGGGTTGATGTGTATTCACAGGTGTGAAAAGCCCCCACTGTTGCGCCTTATGGTGTATCATAAAAAATGTTTCAATCACATTAGTATGCATAAAAAGTGACAGGTGGGCCCGCCCCCAAGTCTATTAAAACAAAATGCCGCTTCCATCACATTAGTATGCATAAAAGTGACAGAAGGGCCCGCCCCAATTATGTGATGTCAGAAGACCGAGGGGATGGAAAAAAAAAGAACCCTGTGCAGATAAAAAGTCAGTCATTTCCAATCATCAAGTCATCTTTCCAAAAAGAAAAAATGGCCAAGAGACGCCTCGATATGGGTTTAATCAGCGAGACGCCTGTGACAACTTACCGCCATCCGTCCGGAGCGCCAATCAAGAAACGGATGCAGTATCTGTGCCGGGTTCAAACACCTCCGGTCGAAGATCTTGAAGAAAAATGGCTTCTGGAAAATGAACATGTTTGGGGATACGTATTCAACTATATGGCGAATGAACTGCATTTCTACAATCTGAAGAATGGAGAAACGTATGGACCCCACAGTGTTAAAGCGACGTTGACCTCAACAGATTGGGCTGTGTTAACTCTGGTGTCTTCCAGAGATCTCCACGCAACCATTGTATCGGAAGAAGTAGTGCATCAAGAAAATACTGTGAAACCAGCGGTGTACAAGATATTTGCAACAAAAAGCAAAGAAACGCAAACAAAAAGCGAGATCAGAGAAGAGTTTTCACCGTTACCCCTCAATGTGGAGGAAGAAGAAGGAAATATCCCCCCGCCGCCAGAAGTGAAAAGAGTCCTGACAAGCACCGTCTGGGAAACTAAAAGCGGACCATCTGGACGATGGTATTACCGCGCAAGCCGTTTGCTGACGCAGGGGGGAGGGGTTCTCTCTAAAACACAGTGTCCTGCCATCTCTCTCTGTTTCTGCTGATGTGTAAAATATACAAAATAACGTTTTATATACTTACTCTCTTGTTAAAAGGTGATGAAGTTTGTAGCGTAAGCCAGCCATCAGTGTTCTAGTTTTAAGGATCGAAGGATCCAATATATTTTTAAATGGAGCAGAAATAGAACTAGTCTCCCAGTGCAAGTATCTTGAACAGAGAGTGTCATATTGGACTCGCACTTGACTTTTTAAGAAACATATCCAGAAAGTATCCAATACCATGAAATTCAACTTGCAACATTTTAAAACAAATTAGACCTTTTTCTTAACTGTCAATGCTGCAAAGTCATACCTCCACTGTATGATTCTATCCCACATTGAATACTGTTTTACAAACTGGTCATTTGCTTGTGCCACACACCTGAAACCCATAGAACAGCTGTTCAAGAGAGCTATCCAGGTGTTTGACAGAAAGCCACAGTCATACCACCACTGTACCATCCTTGAATATGCTGCTCATGCTCTTTCTGCATATCATGTATTTATTTTTGCTGTATGTATATATATAAATGTCATGTTCTTATATGCTGTATGTGACGGGACTATAGATGGAAATTAGCTCAAAGCTAAAATCAGGCTCATTTACACTTGTAAGCATTATATTTGTTTTAAAGTGTTCATCAATGTGCACTACGGTAGCCCTGAAGAAAATTAAACATTAAAATATGTTATCGATGTCCCCATTCCCAGTTTATTTTGGGAATAATTGCGATGTTTACTATGTTTTGGTAGCTCTTAACAAAACAGAATTTTCGTAAAAGACTGCGACTCTAAAAGGCAAGTTTGTGATTTTAACACTGTTTCGATGAAACAATACATTATACAATATTACGACTTTTTGCCATATTTTTAACACAATCTTTTTTTTTGTGGTTGTAGGGCTTCAAGATATTTTGCATGTCATGCATAAACACGGTGTCATCTTTTCCTTGACACTGACGTGCTGCCCGTTTTACAAAACAAGTTATTTTTCTGCTTCTTCATCCTCTGAATTTTCCTCCCCCCGTCCCTCTTCCTTCAGCCAGCACAACAAGAATCAAGGTGGATCTGTGAAATGAAACACCTCTTCCCAAAGCGTGACTTCCCTATTGAGAGCATGCGTCTAGGGCAGTAGGGTCTAAACCAATTGGCCAGATATACTAACATGCAGAACGTATGGTATGTTTGAAAACTAACCATTTATCCAGTTCAAGCTGTCTTTAAGATGTGACAATGCACTCTGACTATCCCCCGTAAAATCGTGACAAACTATTACTTATTCTTAAATTTGACCTCTTGCTGCTTGGTTGAAAATGATAGATGAAAAAATTACTTTAAAAAAAAAAGACTCAAACAGCGAGGGACATTATACTGGTGAAAAAACTCTCAACGACGATGTTCAGTTCAAACGATCAATCAAAATCGAAGGATCCAATGTATTTTTAAATGGAGCAGAAATGGAACTAGACTCCCAGTGCAAGTATCTTGAACAGAGAGTGTCATATTGGAACTCGCACTTGACTTTTTAAGAAACATATCCAGAAAGTATCCAATACCATTAAATTCAACTTGCAACATTTTAAACAAATTAGACCTTTTTCTTAACTGTCAATGCTGGAAAGTCATACCTCCACTGTATGATTCTATCCCACATTGAATACTGTTTTACAAACTGGTCGTTTGCTTGTGCCACACACCTGAAACCCATAGAACAGCTGTTCAAGAGAGCTATCCAGGTGTTTGACAGAAAGCCACAGTCATACCAGCACTGTACCTTCCTTGAAAATCACAATTTCTTGAGTTTTTGACATTTTTTACGTCTTTTAAAAGTATGTGTTTTTAAAAAAATAATATTTACATGGGCTGGCCCCCCTCCCCTTGGGGGAATTCATCCACAGAAAACACACTGGACGCAGCACTAGGTCAGAAACCAGAGGAGACTGTGAAGTCCACCACAGACGGACCACCTTTGGGCAAAAGGTCCTCTCCATTAAAGGCAGCTCATTCTGGAATAGCCCCCCCCCCCCCCCAACTGAGATACGGGATTGTCCCACTCTCAATAGTTTTAAAGGTCAACTTAAAGAATGGTTGAGCAACAAACAGACGTGTAATCACCGCTAAATAAATGCACTTTAACACAGGGGTATCTCCTCTTGCACTTTATGTAGCGCTTTTATCTTATCTTGCACTTTATATATCATAGCTGCTACATTGTACTGCCATGTGGTAAATGCTTGTATGCTGCTCATGCTCTTTCTGCATATCATGTATTTTATTTTTGCTGTGTATATATATATATATATATATATATATATATATATATATATATATATATAAATGTCATGTTCTTATATGCTGTATGTGACGGGACTACAGATGGAAATTAGTTCAAAGCTAAAATCCGGCTCATTTACACTTGTAAGCATTATTTCTGTTTTAAAGTGTTCATCAATGTGCACTACGGTAGCCCTGAAGAAAATTAAACATTAAAATATGTTATCGATGTCCCCATTCCCAGTTTGTTTTGGGAATAATTGCGATGTTTACTATGTTTTGGTAGCTCTTAACAAAACAGCATTTTTGTAAAAGACTGCGACTCTAAAAGGCAAGTTTGTGATTTTAACACTGTTTCGATGAAACAATACATTATACAATATTACGACTTTTTGCCATATTTTTAACACAATATACTTGTACCTTTTTTTTTTTGTGGTTGTAGGGCTTCTAGATATTTAGCATGTCATGCATAAACACGGTGTCATCTCTTCCTTGAAACTGACGTGCTTTACAAAACAAGTTATTTTTCTGCTTCTTCATCCTCTGAATTTTCCTCCCCCCGTCCCTCTTCCTTCAGCCAGCACAACAAGAATCAAGGTGGATCTGTGAAATGAAACACCTCTTCCCAAAGCGTGACTTCCCTATTGAGAGCATGCGTCTAGGGCAGTAGGGTCTAAACCAATTGGCCAGATATACTAACATGCAGAACGTACGGTATGTTTGAAGACTAACCATTTATCCAGTTCAAGCTGTCTTTAAGATGTGACATTGCGCTATGACTATTTCTCGTAAAATGGTGACAAACTATTACTTATTCTTAAATTTGACCTCTTGCTGCTTGGTTGAAAATGATAGATGAAAAATAACTTTTAAAAAAAAGACTCAAACAGCGAAGGACATTATACTGGTGAAAAAACTCTCAATTCTACAGATGACTCCCCCCATTCAACGCAATAAGTCCCTCCCTCCACTCAGCAAAGCATCTAAAACTAAGGACCCCAACTAAGACGACAGTTTGAAAACTAGCCATGGATCTGAGAAAAAACAAGTCTCCCCCCCCCGTGAGTTGCAGCCAGGAACAAACTCCTGTTCTACCATCATCACCACCATTCTGGACACCCGAATCTTGCAGTAATACTGCTGCTTATTTTGCTCCTTGGGCCAAGACGTCTCTGTTTATGTTTATGTTGATATTGTGGAGGGGGTGATACATCGGTACAGAGAAGAAATATGCAACGGATGCCGAGTCAGTCACTCCGGCCATAGGCAACACAATTGTCTGAATGACATGCCCGATTTTTTCTTCAGAAACAATTCCAACGCGTTAATGAAAAGACTCTGGCTCACCGACTTCATTACTGAGATCGACCAGTCTCTTAATGATAAAGACATTTTCACGGATGATTGGAGGATCCAAGGCGCTTCGGAGGCTTTTCTGCACAATCTCAAAAATTGCAGATGCCTCAAGGAGAGACTTGAAAAGATCCATGCCGAGCTGGATGGAGAAGAAGAAGACTAATAACCTGTGGTTGATTGAAGCCAGGGATTTTTCTTTTTCGATACATTGACTTTTTCTTTAAAGTAAAATAAAAATGGGGAACTACTATGCAAAACGCTCCGTATATATTGATCAGAATGTAGTCAATACCCTTTTAATAAGTGTGGTGATGAGGACGATTGAAAACAGAGTGAATAGTGACCCCCGTGTAAACAGAATGGCTGAAGTTTGTAAACTAGAAGACATTTTGGATATCGTTCGTTCTGGCAGTACTATTCCTGGTCATTGGGAAACGATTGTAAACGAAACATTTAAAGTGGTCCTGGAATCTTCATTTTCCGAAACATTCTGTAACATTACCGAAGAAATGAAACAAACATCCAAAGTGTATCATGTGCTCTCATTGTATGCTCTGTTTGTAGATGTAATGCATCTTTGTGTCAAAAACAGCATACAAATGAATATTTTGACTGAAGTGAAAAAATTCCATCATGATATTTCCAGTAATCTGGGGAATTCTAAGCTGGAGACGGTCCTGGGGATGTTACAATCAGTATAACTATTGATTTTGTGTGTGAAAAAATGTAAATGTAAATGGAAAAATATTTTTAAAAAAATGTTTTTTACATTTTTAAAAACTGTTGTCTTCATTATAGCAAGGGGATATTGCTGATACATGTGTGTTGAAACGTGCGTATTATACCCCCACAGAAACACGGAAACACAGAAACACAGAAAACACTGAAACACTGAAACACAAAAACACAGAAACACAAAAACACAAAAACACAGAAACACAAAAACACAAAAACACAAAAGCACTGAAACACTGAAACACTGAAACACCGACACACAGAAACACGGAAACACAGAAACACGGAAACACAGAAACACAAAAACACAAAAACACTGAAACACAGAAACACAGAAACACAGAAAACACAGAAACACAAAGATTTATCTTGTTCAGATAAATCTTTAACTGCAGACACTTATACTTTACATAAACCTGCCAGGATGAATTTAGTCAGAAAAACAGAGTGTTTGTACTTTGCCCTCCCTGTATCTTTGTTTCATTTTAAAAAGTCAAATTGTATCAGTCCCCCTTGACTTTTTAAAATACTGATGTGTTTATTCAAAAACCATACTAGCACACAAGCCTGTTTTTTTGTGTTTTCAGTGTTTTCGGTGTTTTTGTGTTTTCTGTGTTTTTGTGTTTCTGTGTTTCTGTGTTTCTGTGTTTCTGTGTTTTCTGCGTTTCTGTGTTTTTGTGTTTCTGTGTTTCAGTGTTTTGTGTTTCTGTGTTTCCGTGTTTCCGTGTTTCTGTGTCTCTGTGTTTCGGTGTTTCTGTGTGTCGGTGTTTCTGTGTTTTTGTGTTTCAGTGTTTTTGTGTTTTCTGTGTTTTTGTGTTTCTGTGATTTTTCAGTGTTTCAGTGGTTTCAGTGTTTTCTGTGTTTCTGTGTTTCTGTGGGGGTATAATACGCACGTTTCAATACACATGTATCATACATCTTCCCTGTTACCCTCCCCTTGTTATAATGAAGACAAAAGTGCATCTGAAGGACTGTAATACACATGTATCAGACACGCTCCCCTTGCTATAATGAAGACAACAGTTTTTAAAATGTAAAAAACACTTTATTTTTAAAAAATATTGACCATTTACATTTTAATTTTTTCACACACAAAATCAATAGTTATACTGATTGTAACATCCCCAGGACCGCCTCCAGCTTAGAATTCCCCAGATTACTGGAAATATCATGATGGAGTTTTTTCACTTCAGTCAAAATATTCATGTGTATGCTGTTTTTGACACAAAGATGCATTACATCTACAAACAGACCATACAATGAGAACACATGATACACTTTGGATGTCTGTTTCATTTCTTCGGTAATGTTACAGAAAGTTTCGGAAAATGAAGATTCCAGGACCCATTTAAATGTTTCCTTTACAATCGTTTCCCAATGACCAGGAATAGTACTGCCAGAACGAACGATATCCAAAATGTCTTCTAGTTTACAAACTTCAGCCATTCTGTTTACACGGGGGTCACTATTCACTCTTTTTTCAATCGTCCTCATCATCACACTTATTAAAAGGGTATTGACTACATTCTGATCAATATATACCGAGCGTTTTGCATAGTAGTTCCCCATTTTTATTTTACTTTAAAGAAAAAGTCAATGTATCGAAAAAGAAAAAATCCCAGGCTTCAATCAACCGCATGTTATTAGTCTTCTTCTTCTCCATCCAACTCGGCATGGATCTTTTCAAGTCTCTCCTTGAGGCGTCTGCAATTTTTGAGATTGTGCAGAAAAGCCTCCGAAGCGCCTTGGACCCTCCAATCATCCGTGAAAATGTCTTTATCAATAAGAGACTGGTCGATCTCAGTGATGAAGTCGGTGAGCCAGAGTCTTTTCATTAACGCGTTGTAATTGTTTCTGAAGAAAAAATCGGGCATGTCATTCAGACAATCGTGTTGCCTCTGGCCGGGGTGACTGACTCGGCATCCGTTGCATATTTCTTCTCTGTACCGATGTATCACCCCCTCCACAATATCAACCAACACAGATTTCACTGTGTCCATAAACAGAGATGTCTTGGCCCAAGGAGCAAAATAAGCAGCAGTAGTACTGCAAGATTCGGGTGTCCAGAATGGTGGTGATGATGGTAGTCCAGGAGTTTGTTCCTGGCTGCAACTCGCGGGGGGAGACTTGGTTTTTCTCAGATCCATGGCTAGTTTTCAAACTGTCGTCTTAGTTGGGGTCCTTAGTTTTAGATGCTTTGCTGAGTGGAGGGAGGGACTTATTGCGTTGAATGGGGGGAGTCATCTGTAGAATTGAGAGTTTTTTCACCAGTATAATGTCCCTCGCTGTTTGAGTCTTTTTTTTAAAAGTTATTTTTCATCTATCATTTTCAACCAAGCAGCAAGAGGTCAAATTTAAGAATAAGTAATAGTTTGTCACCATTTTACGGGAAATAGTCAGAGCGCAATGTCACATCTTAAAGACAGCTTGAACTGGATAAATTGTTAGTCTTCAAACATACCGCACGTTCTGCATGTTAGTATATCTGGCCAATTGGTTTAGACCCTATTGCCCTAGACGCATGCTCTCAATAGGGAAGTCACGCTTTGGGAAGAGGTGTTTCATTTCACAGATCCACCTTGATTCTTGTTGTGCTGGCTGAAGGAAGAGGGACGGGGGAGGGAAATTCAGAGGATGAAGAAGCAGAAAAATAAATTGGTTTGTAAAACGGACAGCACGTCAGTTTCAAGAAAAGATGATACCGTGTTTATGCATGACATGCAAAATATCTTGAAGCCCTACAACCACAAAAAAAAGGTACAAGTATATTGTGTTGAAAATATCGCAAAAAGTCGTAATATTGTATAATGTATTAGTTGCATGTTGTATTTTGCTAATAACCACTATGTAGTTTTTCAAAAATATAATGGAAAAAGGAGAGAAAGACAAAAACAGAATATCACAGTATGTTGAAAAATATGAAAAAAGTAATGCTGTGTTAAAATAACATGAAAGAAATCAAAGTAAAGCATCTAAAACATATATTTAGAAAAGGAATGTTAGTCAAGTCAAGTTATCAAGACTGCATTTTTTCATCGAAACAGTGTTAAAATCACAAACTTGCCTTTTAGAGTCACAGTCTTTTAAGAAAATAAAAGTTTTACACAGTGACTGACATTCTGTATGGGGGTTTCACACCTGAGCTGCTGCAGGGGGGCGATGAAAAGGGGATGAGTATGTCTGGCTCTCGGGGGGATGGTGTGTTAAGAGTCACAGTCTTAAAGAAAATCTGTTCAGAAAAAGTACTTAACTTTCTATCAGTTGTAAAGTTGTCATACAGATGTAGCACTGAATTTCAGACTCCAGCTTACAGCTTCCTGCCTACGACCATCCAAAGACCAGTATCGAGGAATGTTAAGCCCTCCCACTATTTTCCAAGAGGGCGTTGCCAGATTTTCAATTTCAGGTTTTAACCAGGAGATGGCGCTTCATTCACAAATACAGAAAGTCAAGTTTCATGGACTTGCAGTTGTGTTTTGAAGAGCATTTGAACACATCAATATTTTAGATCAACTAAAGTATATCTAATCTTGTAATTCAATAATATATAGTCTTTATATATTAAATAATCATAATAATAATGTAAATGTTTACATTACACTTCTTTATTTGTTATGCTCATACTTTTACCTTTACAATCGTTTGCTTTAATATGCAGTATATTTTTGGTATATTTTTGTGTTTGCTTCCTCTTTCTCCCTTTCGGACACATACTGTACGATTTATTATTATTATTAATATGAAGATATTATTAAGATAAGATGTTACTTTATTGATTGAACATTTTACTTTAGAATGTGCTGTCCCACGGTAATTCAGAAGGCTCACATGTCACATTCCGACCATTATTTAAAACAATAGGTGCTTTCACACCGTCTACAGTTTGATTTGTATAGAGGGAGCTCTGTGGCTGAATGGCCAGCGATTAGGTGTGGCGCATTTATCATAGGTGATCAGAGCTAACTGCCTGGCGTCAGATTTCATTTAAAAAACAGATCTGATTTTAAGACTATTTCTGCGCTCATAAAGAATGATAAGAATAAGAATAATGCGTATTGAACTGGTTTCATTAATTAGTGAGTTTATTTAACACTAAAACCGCCAATCGGGTCAATTTGTGTGATGTGTGTTTTGTGTGTGCAATGTAACTTTTTTTCAATAAAATATTAAAGTCTCCTAGTCTGTGACTTTTCCTGAAAGTGTGTTATGTAGCACCCTATGTTGTTAAAAATTGCATTCTAATAGCGGGATTTGACGGGTTTAGATAGGCCTATACAAAAACCTCTGGCGGTTCTAGTGTTAAGGTAATTAGGTACAGTAGAAGCCCTTTTTTATAAGTAAAAGTTGAATATATAAATATTATTATGAATATGGATAAATACTAGGCTATTTATTATTATAAACATTAGTTCTTAACATCTATCACTGTTTATATCACCATTCTTTAATTAAATGTTTGATAAGTGCATGCAGATAAGTACAGTAAAACACGTACACAGATACATTATTTTGTATTTTTATTGAACAATGACAATTTCACTTTCCACTATGTCCACCTTTATTTTGCACAACCAATGGCAGAACTTTATTGAGTCCTGTAATCAGTCGACTACAGGTGTCTTGGGTCAGTCTTGTCTTCCAAAAATCCTCTATCGCTTGCATCAGCTCCTGCTTCGAGCCTGGTTTAGTCTCCTTCCGAATGTAGTCTTTCATCAAGTGCCAGACCAACTCGATGGGATTCAAATCCGGAGATTCGGGTGGAGTTTTAACCCAGTTTATTCCCTCCGCCGCAATTCCAGCTGCAGCCGCGCTGTGTTTCGGGTCATTGTCTTGGAAGAAGCGGTGATCTGACCCAAAATGTTCCCTGATGTATGGACCTGCAACTTCCTTGATGATACTGTTTTCAAAGTAGATTCTGTCCATGATTCCTTCAAAGATAACCAAAGGGCCTGGACCGTGGCGTGAAATCAATCCCCAGACATGCAACTTTATTGGATGTTTCGGTTCAGGCTTTGCAACAGAATGGTCCTTTTTGTTGAAACTGAACCTTGCAAAGTGTTCCAGAGCTATTGTGGATTCATCCGTAAAAAGCACATCATGCCACGTTTCCCCAGACTCGATCCACCGGACGGCTTGTCTCAGCCTTGCTTCTTTGTTGTGATCTCTGATCATTGGAGTGAAACGGGTCCTGCCATATTTCCAGCCAAGTTTTCTCCTGGCCTTGCGTATGCTGCTCAGTCCTAGCGAAACCCCAAAGTCCGCCTGAATTTTCCGCTTTACACCATGAGCCGTGAGCTCGTCGTCAGCTTTTGTCGCATTCTCGATCGCAGTCACGATATTGCCCTAAAAGAAAAAGACAAAAGCCATCAGGGAAATGCAGAACTGTCACATACAGTATCAGCTGTTTACGATACGTGCTATACTATTAAATAAGGTAGGCTACTTACTGTTGGAGTGTTCTTGGACCCAGAGGCGCGGGAAGGTATTTTGAGTGGGGGTGCTGGACTCCAGTGAACACTATTACGGGCACTATAGAGCACGCACAAAAAAACTCCCCACACGCAAACACACAGTAAACCCGCGACTGTTACAATGAAGGCTCGATAATCAGCTCACGGCATATAGGCAGGGGTAATGTGCTATTTTTTTACGAGTGGGGAGTGGACCTCACGTCCTCTAGGGGGGTCCGGGGGGATGCTCCCCCGGGAAGATTTTTTTTAAATATTGAAGTTAAAAGCATCAATCTGGTGCACTTTGAGAGCAACATTAAGAGATTTATGGATACATCTCTCAACACCCAGATGAAACACAACTGTAAGCAGATATTCTTTTTCTTTATGGATATTTTACAAATCACTCCCCTTTCAAACTGTATTCTTCTTTTACTGCCATATAGTATTTCATAACTGTTTTTCCTTTATTCTCTTGTTTTTTTTATAACTATAATGATCATATGAAGGTGTGCCGCGGAAATAATCTTTTGAATAATTTTTGACCAAACCGTTTGAGTCCCACTGAGATAACTTAGACTAAAGTTAACTATCTAAACACTCAGAGTCCTTTAGCTCACCTGAGCCCCTCAGTCTGAGAGGAGAGCTCTCCTCCAGCTTGTTGTGGAACAAACAGCTCCGTATGTCCGTTAGTGCAGCTAGCTAACCAGATGCTAACAACACGGTCCCTGCTGCTGGCACCGGTCCCTCTCTCTCTCCCCCTCTCTCACACACACTAAATGCGCAGAGCCGCGAGCTTGAATGACACAAGCACACTTTTATTTCCATGCAACTCTCTGATTGGTCTGGTGTCTTGCCTCTGTTGCATTCACTGATAACGGGAAATGCCGTCCTTTCTAGTGTCTTGATGAGGTTCACGTAAAGCACGGTTAATGTATTATATTATTGAGGTAGAATTGTCCGGGGCTACAGAAAAAACATTCGGGGCAGGCCAAAATATTATTTTACCAACAATGTGGAATTTATTGGCTACATATTACACAGATTATGCACATCGGGAGCAGCAATAACCGTCAAATAATAATTCAGACAGGGGAGCTCCGCACCCCCTGCCTGCCGCTAGGGGGTGCTGCAGCGCCCTCAGCACCCCCCTTCCCGCGCCCATGCTTGGACCTGAGCGGCGGGGTGGTTTCTCCTGAAAGTGGTTTCGCAGATTGCTTTGTGAAACTTCTATGCCAAGGCTTGCAAAAAGTTCTTGGATTTCTCTTGTTGATTTTCCATTTGCCCGCATGACACGAACCTCCTGGGACCTCTCTCGGTTGATGCGCGTCATCCTTGCTGTAATAGTAATACGTAATAAGCCGGTTACGCAAATTAGTAGCCGACAAAAGTAGGTGCGGCTGTATACAGCTATCCTATTGGTGCGTCTATAGACGCACCAATAGCAATCCAGGTGCACGAACACCATGTACGATTCACAGATAAATAGAGTGTATAACTTGCTTTTGGCACAACGTCTTTTTTGTGAATCAAGGAAGAACGCACGACCTCTTTTTTTTAAGAATGGATTCCAGCAATTTTTACCAGACCCGGAGAAAACGTCTTGCACAGGTGAGCTGACAGATTGTAAATAGGCCTAACCTATACTCTGCCCTTTAGACCTACTGTATGTGTGATTATTTGTGAATTTAACTTGTGCTTATGTCTAATTGTGTTATATTCTTTATTCCTAATTCCTATAGTCCGCCCCGCAGGTGGCTGCAAAAAAAGGGAAGCCGTCTCCTGCGCCAAAAAAAACAAGCAAAGTCAGACTTGTTAAAAAGAAAGCGGTACGTACTATTGGCCCTCATTGTCAATCATTAATACTTACACCATCTCTCTGCTATACAATATATTGTTTATTTCCATGTGACCACTGGTATTCATATTTTTTCTTGTTTCCTATCAGGCCATCACACTTGCTCTGCTCCCGGCGTCTGCTTCGTGCACGGCTAGATTGGGTGACGCAGAAATTTGTGCACTTAAAATCCGGTTGACCGCCACGGAGGCACAAGTGTCCGACCTGACTCAAGAGCGGGATGGCATGAGGATTATGCAGCAGAGTCGGAGCGAGCTGCCATTACGTTGGCACAGAAGACTGCAGAGTCGGAGCGGGCTGCCATTACGTTGGCACAGAAGACTGCAGAGTCGGAGCGGGCTGCCATTACGTTGGCACAGAAGACTGCAGAGTCGGAGCGGGCTGCCATGAGGTTGGAACTGCAGCAGCTGAACACGAGCGCCTACCAACCCAGGCGACTGTTTGGGTTCGATGTGGAAGACGCAGACCCACAGCCTATGCAGCCAGATGTGCCAATTCCGGCCGCTCCCATACGGACAGTGTCAGCGGCCAATCCAGCGGTCACTCCGGGGTCCGCAGCAACACCACGACCGTCGGCCACACCTGATGCGCCCACACCTGATGCACCCACCCCTGATGCGCGCCCACCTGATGCGCCCACCATCACCAGGGCAGTTTCCTCGGATCGCGAGGACATGTTCTTCGAGGACTGCTTCCAAAAGGGACAGCGTCACCCTGAGAAATTTGCGGGGGATATGTTCATGGCCATGTTGCCATTTGAAACATTTGAGAACATGGTCAGAATAACTAACTGGAGCGGGAGCAAAGGGAAAATGCCCCTTCCCCTCAATGTAAGGCAGACACTTGAGTCCCGTTTCTCCCGTCGGTTCCCAGGCCTGACCACGGACCAGTGGCATAAAATTAGGAACCGGGTAAACGAGAGACTGAGGAGCCCACGGAAAACGGATCCAGAAACACCTCACCCTGGTTTCCGCCGCAGATAGGCATAGATAGGCCGCAGATAGCCTATGTATATGTTTGTATATATTATAAGATTCAGATTTTTTACGATATAATATTTTGTTAAATAAAAACATGGTGATGTTATGTAAATGTATGATCCTATCTGTGACATATCTTAATAATATTACACTCGTAAAAATAAATGGTAGACATATACAATTGTTTCCTCTTTTTATTTCTTCTGTACTGTATGGTGAATTGCCCTAATGTGGGACATTTTTTGCATTTCAGACTTCTGGAATATAGGCTATTGCGATATGAAGCCAATACAATAAATCAAAATCCAGTAACATTCTGAAATCCCCAGTATGTGTCCTAATCAGGGTTGGGTTGTAACGGAATACATAAATCAGAATACTAAAATCAAGTAGGCTAACTGTATTCAGCTCGCGTTACATTTGAAAAACGAGTAATCTGATTACAGTTACTTTCGTAAACCTGAAGTGAATACATTTTGGATTACTTATTGGAATTATTGGTGGAAAGATTTCCTCACAACATTTAATATTCATTACTAAAGGAACAGCCGAATCATCACAGCGCACAAAACCTAATAATTATAAGCCTGAATTATATAACATTTTATACCTGAAACATAAAAGCCACAATAAATAAATCACAATTATTCTAGTTGTTTTTACCTCCCGTATTGCTTTCAACCCACCAGCTTTTATAGTGTTGTTACGTCACTAACTGTAAGCTTGTCACTCAGAGTAACCTACAGTTGATTTAGCTGCTGGAGAAGAAAGATCAGGGGGGGATGGGGGGAGAGAGCTGTGGTTGATGGGCCATTAGTTATGTCTTGCCTTTACTGAAAGGAGGGGAGGCAACTATTTTAAATAACTATAGGCCAATCTCTAAATGGTCAGTTCTGGCTAAAGTGCTCGAACGAGTGAGTGAGCAAGTAAAGGAGTTTTTATGTAAAAATGATATCCTGTCTAAACATCAGTCAGGCTTCAGAACGAAACATAGCACCATCACTGCGACAATGAAAGTGGTGAATTACATTACTAGTATTTTAGATGATAAGCAGAGTTATGCAGCTCTGTTTATTGACCTTTCCAAAGCGTTTGACATCGTTGATCATCGATCTTAAAGCAGAGGCTACTCAGTATTGGCATATCCAGCCATGCAGTGGGGTGGTTTGTGAACTCTCTGAAAGGTCCCAATGTGTTCATTTTGATGGGCTGTCTTCTGAGTGGTTAAACATTTCTAATGGTGTACCACAAGGTTCTGTTTTAGGTCCACCTTTCTTCTCCATATATATCAACAGGTTAGGTGAAAATGTGGATGAAGCTACTTTACATTTTTATGCGGATGATACCGTGATGTATTGTGCAGGTACCTCCATTAAGGTTGTTAAATTACAGGCTGTTTTTAACACTGTTCAGACTCAGCTCTCTGAACTAAAGCTTCTTTTTAATGTGGATAAAACCAAGGTAATGCTCTTTTCAAAAGCTAAAAAGACACAAAATGAATCGCTACATCTGTACATAAAAATTCAGTTTTGTTAAGAGCTACCAAAACATAGCAAACATCGCAATTATTCCCAAATAAACTGGGAATGGGGACATTGATAACATATTTTAATGTTTAATTTTCTTCAGGGCCACCGTAGTGCACATTGATGAACACTTTAAAACAAAAATAATGCTTACAAGTGTAAATGAGCCGGATTTTAGCTCTGAGCTAATTTCCATCTGTAGTCCCGTCACATACATCGTATGAACATGACATTTACATATACAGCTAAAATAAATACTTGATATGCAGAACGAGCATGAGCAGCATACAAGCATTTACCACATGGCAGTACAATGTAGCAGCTATGATATATAAAGTGCAAGATAAGATAAAAGCGCTACATAAAGTGCAAGAGGAGATACCCCTGTGTTAAAGTGCATTTATTTAGCGGTGATTACACGTCTGTTTGTTGCTCAACCATTCTTTAAGTTGACCTTTAAAACTATTGAGAGTGGGACAATCCCATATCTCAGTTGGGGGGCTATTCCACAATGAGCTGCCTTTAATGGAGAGGACATTTTGTCCAAAGGTGGTCCGTCTGTGGTGGACTTCACAGTCTCCTCTGGTTTCTGACCTAGTGCTGCGTCCAGTGTGTTTTCTGTGGATGAATTCCCCTAAGGGGAGGGGGGGCCAGCTCATGTAAATATTATTTTTTAAAAAACACATACTTTTAAAAAGACTTAAAATTGTCAAAACTCAAGAAATTGTGATTTTCAAGGATGCTACAGTGGTGGTATGACTGTGGCTTTCTGTCAAATACCTGGATAGCTCTCTTGAACAGCTTTTCTATGGGTTTCAGGTGTGTGGCACAAGCAAACGACCAGTTTGTAAAAAAGTATTCAATGTGGGGTAGAATCATACAGTGGAGGTATGACTTTGCAGCATTGACAGTTAAGAAAAGGCCTAATTTGTTTAAAATGTTGCAAGTTGAATTTAATGGTATTGGATACTTTCTTGATATGTTTCTTAAAAGTCAAGTTCGAGTCCAATATGACACTCCCTGTTCAAGATACTTGAACTGGGAGACTAGTTCTATTTCTGCTCCAATTAAAAATACATTGGATCCTTCGATTTTGATTGATCGTTTACTGAACATCGTCGTTTGCATCAACATGCATACTGTTTTTGTTGTACTCATACTGTCAATACGTAGATTGTGTTATCTAGCTTTAGATAGAATGTTTTTTCTTCCTCTTTGCATAATTTGCATCCGCAATAATTTGCCAGTTGGTGTTTCCACAGTCCTTGCGATTTTCCAATTGTTCAACTAATTGGGAGCTACTGTAAGCTATTTGTATTTGCATTTTAGCACAATACTTCCTGCAGTGATTCAGAAAGTATTGTGTTTGGGCTTTTATTGTGAAAGGGAGAACACTACTCAGAGCCAGACATAATTTCATAGAGAAAGCTAGTCTTATAGGGAGCCAATTTAAATGCTAATGTCGTCTTTATTCTACATCCATTACAAATTTGTGCATTCAACTACTTCATTATGATAAGTTGTCTAGAGCCACTTTAAATGCAATCAAATGTATATTTCTAAGTGCTTACAACTTAAAAAATCTTTACGTACAAATGACTGTATATTGAATATATTTCTGTACCCAGTGTTGAACAGGACCCAAACCTTTGAGAGATGAAAAAGGATAAATCTGCTTTAATCAACTGCCAAGTAGTCAAGTCTGCATTTGTGTCTGTTCGTTTGTAAAACTTGGAATTCGGTTTCTTTTTAATGGCCTAGGCGGATTTTGGCATTTTTCTCTTGCCAAGATACTTTTAGACACACTTTGAGGTATGCAAAACCTTAAAACTAGAACACTGATGGCTGGCTTACGCTGCAAACTTCATCACCTTTTAACAATATTTTGTATATTTTACACATCAGCAGAAACAGAGAGATGGCAGGAAGGGGGGAGACAGTCTCCCCCACCTTTACAGACACTGTGTTTTAGAGAGAACAAATACAAGTGTAAGGTAACTGTTTTCAAATTCCATCCCCCCTCTGTCTAGTGATAAGATGGCAGGAAGGGGGGAGGAGGGGGCAGGGCCAGGCTCACACAGTCACACACACACACACACACACACACACACACACACACACACACACACACACACACACACACACACACACACACACACACACACACACACACACACACACACACACACACACACACACACACACACACACACACACACACACACACACACACACACACACACACACACACACACACACTGTGCTGTAAACTCATGTTTGTGCTGGGTGTATGAGGGTTCAATTAATGGGGTTCAGTTTATGTGTGTGATACTGTAAATCTGGGTGGAGCTTCACAGGGTTTATTGATGTGTAGAGGGGATACATAAATGAACGTCATTGAGATTGAGGAATCAGGAGAGGCCACTAGTAAGTGTGATTATTATATTGAATTTGATTTAAGTTGTATGGGATATGTGTGATCCTAATTGTTGTATTGTTGTTGTCCTTTTTTCTTCTAAGGTTAACAACCTATTTGGATTTGATTAAATTATCAAACCTAGGAGTTGTTTCCGTCCATCTTGATTCCACCCATACTGTCGGGAGATAGACAGTACAGTTGTTAACTAACTGCATCGGGAGGAATAAAGGTTTCAACCGATGGCGAGAGACAGCTAGGAAGATAGACTACAGCAACGGTCGGCGGGAAGTGAATGCCCGAGGCTAGCAAAGCTATCAAGGACCGTCGAAGCTAGCGGAGCGGAGCTAACGAAGCTAGCGAAGCTAACGAAGCTAGCGAAGCTAACGGAGCTAGTGAAGCTAGCGGAGCTAACGAAGCTAGCGGAGCTCGCGAAGCACCGAGGGACGCCGGTCCGCAAGTAGAGCTGACGATCGGACGACTAGGAAACCCCGTGGTCGCAACGGTCGGCGGAAAGTGAAGGCCTGAGGCTAGCAAAGCTAGCGGAGCTAACGTGGTCGGAAAACGTGAGTGACAAGGCTATTTTCGGCGCTATCTAGCCAAAGAAGCTAGCGGTAGCATAGCAAAGACGAAGCAGTAGCTAGACAGCAGACTGAAGGTTGCCAGGAAACAAAGCTAACCAGCAAGAAGACAATAACTAGCTAGCTAGCACACTGAAGGGTGCTAGCATACGAAACCAAGCTAGCTATCCAAGTCAAAGACACCAAGCTATTGGCTAGAAAACGAAGCCAACCAGCTAGGTATCCAGCTAGCTAGCCAGGATAAGACAGATTGAGCTAAACTCAGCCTTAAATTCAGAGAGATGATTAAGTGGGAGGAAACAGTGAAGCATCTGAAAGACCTGCGGACGAGGGCGAAGGTGGCTCTAGGTCGTAAGGTGAACTCAGTAACAAAGATGGTGAACACTATGTCAGAGGAGGAGTTGATGAAAGAATATGGTGAAGTCCACAAGGCCGCCACCAAAGTCACAGAGGCCAACAGTGAATACCTGATGAAATTAATTCTGAACGCTGATAGCGACGAGGACCAAGTATCAGAAGAGCTGAGGGCAGACGTGGAAAAGACGGATGGAGAAACCAGCCAAAGGCTTGAAGAGATCAGTGAAGTGATTAAAGCAAACCTTTGGTCTAGGCATGGAGAAAGGAAAGTGATGTTTGCTGTCGGGGAAGCTGAAAAGGTCTATGAGGAGGCAGAAGCGACACAAATTGACCTAGTAAGCTATGAGAGTTACGAAAAGCAGCTAAATAATTTAGAAATACTCATTAAGGAATTAAAAGAAGTGCACAGCACCTGGAGGGGATGGGCTCCTGAGACTGCTAAAACAGATGTGGAAGAGATAGTGCGGCAGCTGGAGACAAGAAAAAATGCACTCAAGCGTCAAAAGGAAGCTGAGTTTAACAAAGCACGCGGTGCAGCAGAGTTGGCACGCACCGCAGCAGAGGATGAGCGCGCCCAGTTCGCCCTGGTTCAGCTAAGACAAGACCAGGCCCAACGCTCTAAATTGGCCGAGGCTCAGATTGCAGCAGAAGAAGCACGGTTTGAACTCATGAAAGCGCAGCACAAAGCAGTGGAAGAGGCGCACACTACTGGCGTGGCAGGCACGGAACCCAGAGACAACCCGATGGGAGCGATATCAAAGATACGACTCAAGCCGGTAAGCCTTCCCAAGTTCAGTGGCAGTATGAGGGAGTTTCACCGCTGGAAAAAGGACTGGGAATCTTTGCAGAAGCAGGGAGAACCGTCCGGGTCGCCTGAAGTCAAGAAGTTCCAGCTTCTAGACAGCATGGAAGAGAAGGTAAAAAAGGATGTCACATTGGCCAGCTACAGTACAGTCGAAGACATGTTCAGGGTTCTGGAGAACCGTTACGGGAACAGGTCCACGATTGCACTGCAGATCGTCGCAGAACTGGAGAAGATACCAGCTGTGAAAGGAGACCAGCCGAGGAAGGTGATAGACCTCATCCAAGCTGTGGAAAAGGCTTTGGCAGACCTCACAGACCTCGGGAACCCTGGAGCCATCAACCACCCGCTGATGATTAGGTCTATAGAAAGCAAGCTGCCCGACCAGGTGAAGCGAGAGTGGGTCATCTTCAAGGCTAAGCCCGAAAACGGTGTCACCCCAGTCAACCATTTCAATGCGCTTCTGAAGTTCCTGAAGGAGCAAGAAAAAATTCTAGAGAGCTTGGAACAACTGAAAATAACAGAGACATCTGAAAAAATGGAAAAGCCGCAAAACAGGTTCGAGAGGAAGTATGCCTACACAAAAGCCACCAGAAGGGACACTCCAGAAGGGGAGTGCGTCGTGTGTGGAGAGGAGAAACACAATAACAAATTATTCTTCTGCAAGAAGTTCAAGGGGTTTGGCTTGGCTGAGAGAAAGACTGCTGTGAAGAAGGTAGGAGCATGCCGCGTTTGTCTTGGATGTCACGACGTGGTAGAAGAGTGCACAGACAGGTTCCTCTGCAACAGGGAAGACTGCCAAGAGGGGACCTCCTCGGACCACCACTACCTCCTCTGTCCAAAATGGGAACAGCTACCAAAGGGGAAACTTGGAAAAGGCAGTGAGAGGGTAAGGGAGCTAACAGAAGAACAAAAGCTAGCCTTGTCCAAATGTTCCCCAGAGGCGGCGGCGGAGATCATGAAAGCTTTCAGTAACAGCAACAAGACTTCAGTGACAAGGAGCGCTAGGAAGGATGAAGGTGGACTTCTGGAAGAAAATAGACTGACCAAGCACCCTGTCATCATGATGCTGTTGGAAGTCACTGCCAACGCGGGGCAAAAGATCGGAGCTCTGATTGACCTCGCATCAGACACCAACTACATCACTCATGCAGCGGCTGACAGGCTCGGTCTGAGCAGAGAAGAAGTCACTCTGATTGTGCATGGAGTTGGAGGAATGACCGTGACAGTCAAGACGAAGAGGTACCTCCTGCGAGTAAGAGTCAAGACCCCCAAAGGTACTGTGAGGGCTCACAAGCTGGTTTGTTATGGCCTGGAGGAGATCGCTAAAGTGCATCGGAGCGTCAGACCTGAACAGCTAAAGAGGTTCTTTCCGGAGGTTGCAACGGAGGAACTGAAGAGACCAGACCATGTCGAGCTTCTCATCAGTCACAGAGAGGGGAGACTCGCTCCACAAAGACTGAGGATAGTTGGAGACCTCGTCTTATGGGAGGGCCCACTGGGTAAAACCGTGGGCGGAGCACATCCCAGTCTGTTCGAGGATGTAAAAGTGGCAATGCACCAGTCTGACACGCACTTCGCTCGCTCGATGAGGACAGCTGCAGTGGGGTACAGAGAAGTAGTTGAGAGTCCTGAGATTCTGAGGGAAGAGGAGACCAAGAGCCTGACTCAGGAAGTAAAGGCGGAGACCAGGAATACAACTGCAACAAGGAGAGAAGTTCTCGAGCGGTGGAAGTGGGACAGCATCGGTGCGGCCTGTGAACCCAGGTGTGGTGGGTGTCGCTGCGGGACATGCCAGCCAGGAGGAAAGGAAATGACCCTGGCAGAAGAAAGGGAGCTGGAAGTGATTAAAGAGGGGCTGTCCTACATGGCCAAAGATGAACACTGCCTGACTCCGCACTGGGACGCATCTTACCCATGGACCGAGGACCCAGCCTCACTTCCAAACAACAGAAGAGGAGTGGAGGCCACCTTCCTGAAAACAGAGAAGCAGCTCAGGAAGGAAACTGAGTGGCAGTCCGCCTACAAAGGTCAGATTCACGAGATGGTGGAGAGAGGCGCGGCAGTAAAACTCACCACGGAGATGATAGACGGCTGGAGAGGACCAGTGTGGTACGTGAGCCACATGGTCGCGCCGAACCCCCACTCAGTGACGACACCAGTGAGACTGGTCTGGAACAGCAGTCAACAGTTCAGGAGGGTCAGCATGAACGACCTTCTGCTTAAGGGGCCGGATGTGCTGAACCCCATCAGATCGGTCTTACTCCGATTCAGGGCGGGAGAGCATGCAGTCCTAGGAGACATCCGAAAGATGTACAACTCAGTCTGGCTAAAAGAGCGCGAAGTCCACCTGCACAGGTTCCTCTGGAGAGACACCCCAGAAGAGGACATCGGTGAGTACGCCATCACCAGGGTAAATATTGGCGACCGACCCGCTGGGTGCATCGCACAGTTGGTAATGAGGGAGACTGCTCGGCTGCCCAGGTTCGCGCATATGGTGGAAGAACGCAGGGTCCTGGAGGAGGACAGTTATGTGGACAATATCTTAACATCCCACAATGATCAAAAGAGACTGGAGGAAATCACAGAGGGGGTAGAAGAGATCCTGAGCGCCGGAGGCTTCTCCCTCAAACCATGGGTCAGGTCAGGCCAAAGTGGGAGGCAGAGGACTGCAGAGCAGGTCCAAGCTGGAGCAGTAGCAGACTGGTGGTGGATCCCAGGGCCACTTAACATCGCCGACATCGTAACAAAAGGAGCAACTCCTGAAGACCTGGGAGAGGGCTCAGAGTGGCAGAGGGGACCAGAGTTCCTGGTGAGGCCGCTAGAAGAATGGCCCATGAAGTCGGCCGCTGAGGTGGCAACTGGTGCCAGAGAGAGTGTGGGCAAGCTTCAAAGAAAAGCATTCTCGGCAATACTCACCAGAGCCCAGTCAACCAAAACCCCTATCCCTGACGACACCAGTGGAAAGGACGCAGAGGCTGAGGAGTCCCTAGTTAAGGTTGGTGGATCCCCAGAAACCTCCGAAAGGGAAGAAGCTTCAGTCTTGACAGAGAGAAGACCGGAAGGAAAGTTTCGAAGCATTGCTGTTGTGAACCTGGTAAAACCAGAGAGGTTCAGCAGTCTGGCTAGGCTATGTGGAGTGGTCGCATGGGTCCGGCGAGCTGCAGAGAAATGGCTGACTAGAAGAGGCCGAGCGACGGGTCAAGCAAAGTGGGAGGCAAGAGTCCTGGACAAAAGAAAAGGCAAACCTGTGCCTCTGCGGGGGGACCTGGCTTCGGGGTCGTGGAAGATTCCGAAGTAGAGAACTAAGGAGAAGAACCTCCTCAGACACCACCACCAGAGCAAGGTTATTTAGGTTGGTGGCCTCCTTGGGTCATCCGACCAGGGTGCCAAGTGGGAGGTGTGCTGTAAACTCATGTTTGTGCTGGGTGTATGAGGGTTCAATTAATGGGGTTCAGTTTATGTGTGTGATACTGTAAATCTGGGTGGAGCTTCACAGGGTTTATTGATGTGTAGAGGGGATACATAAATGAACGTCATTGAGATTGAGGAATCAGGAGAGGCCACTAGTAAGTGTGATTATTATATTGAATTTGATTTAAGTTGTATGGGATATGTGTGATCCTAATTGTTGTATTGTTGTTGTCCTTTTTTCTTCTAAGGTTAACAACCTATTTGGATTTGATTAAATTATCAAACCTAGGAGTTGTTTCCGTCCATCTTGATTCCACCCATACTGTCGGGAGATAGACAGTACACACACACACACACACACACACACACACACACACACACACACACACACACACACCCCCACACACACACACACACACACACACACACACACACACACACACACACACACACACACACACACACACACACACACACACACACACACACACACACACACACACACACACACACACACACACACACACACACACACACACACACACACACACACACACACACACACACACACACACTGCCTAGACAGCAAAAGGCCTGACAGCCATAGGAAGAGGAAAGTGTGACAGTAAGGGAGTGTGTGCAGACTAACTTAATCAACATTTTTGACTAGGTATAGCAAAAGGTGCTTTCTTTGTTCTGATCAGACCTAATTCGCATACTCTGTCTGAAATACATTGAGAGTTACTTTTGACTCTAACAGTGTTCCACTGGAGTCAGAGCTTTCTGAACTTATTTCTTAGCAGCACAGGGCATTTTTTTGTGTTGTATTGTGTACAGTTGAAAGTGCACAGATAAACAGTCAAGCATGGGCGGTAAAAATGTGTCTCCTCAGGCTCTCTAATACACACAGTCATCTCTCAAACCCCCCTCCCTGCCTGCCTGCTTTCCAGGACTTTTACAGCCTCTGGCCGACTGCAGGGCCATGGGGTGTTAAGACAGGCACCTATAGCTCAGAAGTGAAGGTCCCCCCCCCCCCCCACACACACACACACACACACACACACACACACACACACACACACACACACACACACACACACACACACACACACACACACACACACACACACACACACACACATGGGGGCGGGCCCACCTGTCACTTTTTGTGCATACTAATGTGCTTGAAACAGCATTTTTTTTTTAAATTAATTTTAATTTTTTGTATTATACACCATAAGGCGCAACAGTGGGGGCTTTTCAAACCTGTGAATACATATCACCCCCCCTCCTATCGACGGATCTCACACCTACTTGGGATATCACACCTACTTGGGATATCACACCTACTTGGGATCTCACACCTCGAACAAAGGGGAGGCGGGACTTAGCTCATTTGCATAATTGGGGGAGGTGTGACCTTTCACTTTTTATGCATACCAATGAAACGAATGCGGCATCATTATTACTACTTATATATATATATATTGGGCAACAAAGTATTTAGTCAGCCACCAATTGTGCAAGTTCTCCCACTTAAAAAGATGAGAGAGGCCTGTAATTTTCATCCTAGGTACACTTCAACTATGAGAGATAGAATGGGGGGAAAGAATCCAGGAAATCACATTGTCGGATTTTTAATGAATTAATTGGTAAATTCCTCGGTAAAATAAGTATTTGGTCACCTACAAACAAACAAGATTTCTGGCTCTCACAGACCTGTAACTTCTTCTTTAAGAGCCTCCTCTGTCCTCCACTTGTTAACTGTATTAATGGCACCTGTTTGAACTCGTTATCAGTATAAAAGACACCTGTCCACAACCTCAAACAGTCACACTCCAAACTCCACTATGGCCAAGACCAAAGAGCTGTCAAAGGACACCAGAAACACAATTGTAGACCTGCACCAGGCTGGGAAGAGTGAATCTGCAATAGGTAAGCAGCTTGGTGTGAAGAAATCAACTGTGGGAGCAATTATTAGAAAATGGAAGACATACAAGACCACTGATCATCTCCCTCGATCTAGGGCTCCACGCAAGATCTCACCCCGTGGGGTCAAAATGATCACAAGAACGGTGAGCAAAAATCCCAGAACCACACGGGGGGACCTAGTCAATGACCTACAGAGAGCTGGGACCAAAGTAACAAAGGCTACCATCAGTAACACACTACGCCGCCAGGGACTCAAATCCTGCAGTGCCAGACGTGTCCCCCTGCTTAAGCCAGTACATGTCCAGGCCCGTCTGAAGTTTGCTAGAGAGCATTTCGATGATCCAGAAGAGGATTGGGAGAATGTCATATGGTCAGATGAAACCAAAATAGAACTTTTTGGTTAAAACCTCAACTAGACGTGTTTGGAGGAGAAAGAATGCTGAGTTGCATCCAAAGAACACCATACGTACTGTGAAACATGGGGGTGATCATGCTTTGGGGCTGTTTTTCTGCAAAGGGACCAGGACGACTGATCCGTGTAAAGGAAAGAATGAATGGGGCCATGTATCGTGAGATTTTGAGTGACAACCTCCTTCCATCAGCAAGGGCATTGAAGATGAAACGTGGCTGGGTCTTTCAGCATGACAATGATCCCAAAAACACCGCCCGGGCAACGAAGGAGTGGCTTCGTAAGAAGCATTTCAAGGTCCTGGAGTGGCCTAGCCAGTCTCCAGATCTCAACCCCATAGAAAATCTTTGGAGGGAGTTCAAAGTCCGTGTTGCCCAGCGACAGCCCCAAAACATCACTGATTTAGAGGAGATCTGCATGGAGGAATGGGCCAAAATACCAGCAATAGTGTGTGAAAACCTTGTGAAGACTTACAGAAAACGTTTGACCTCTGTCATTGCCAACAAAGGGTGTATAACGAAGTATTGAGATGAACTTTTGTTATTGACCAAATACTTATTTTCCACCATCATTTGCAAAAGAATTCTTTAAAGATCAGACAATGTGATTTTCTGGATTTTTTTTCTTCTCATTTTGTCTCTCATAGTTGAAGTATACCTAGGATGAAAATTACAGGCCTCTCTCATCTTTTTAAGTGGGAGAACTTGTACAATTGGTGGCCGACTAAATATTTTTTTGCCCCACTGTATATATATACACACACACACGCACAAACAGGGATAGGTATTTCACCCTGCCCTGTTATTGATAATAGAATATTTACATTTATGAATGCTAATAGCCTTATGATGATACACCTACTCTTTGGAGGTGAACCGGGAAGCTGAAGATGGAGGGAATAACACCATCTCTGAGTCGGACAATCTGTCCTGTCCCGTCAAACTCGTCCTGCTTAAAATGCTCACTGCAAATCACGGATGACTCGCTTGCAGTGAACCCTTCCCTCCTCAAAGCAACTTCCCACTTCTTCCTCATATCTTTGTCTTTGGGAAACCTTGAAAAATAAAAACGGGAGATTTAAGAGAGTCAATACAAAACATTTTTAAGAAGGAGGTCAAGCTTATTTTCTTCCCTTTTCTTCCTAGATAGATTAGATTAGATTTTACTTTATTCATCCCACAACGGGGAAATTCACTTGTTACAGCAGCATATGATTTATAAAGTCTCAGTTGGCTATAAACATAATGTTTGCTGGCTACGATTTCGCTGGCAGACATCAATACAGTACAATAATATTACATTTTACAAAATACAACCAATAATAATGTTGAATCTTACTTGTGAAAAGTAATCCCCCGACCCCTGTTCGCAATCGTCCGCCGATTTGCACAGCAATACACCGCACAGTGCTCTGGCATCTTGAAACCTCTGCTGTCTATGGGTAGAATGTCTGTACAATATTGGTAGGATGACCGGTCCAAGATGGCGGCCGTATTTCTTGCGCCCCAGCAGCCAATGCGGCGTCTACTCTTTATATGTCTATGGTTGTCACCATAGGTTGTCACCATAGACTATATGGTTGTCACCATAGATATATATAAACACTAGATGACTCACCCGCGCTGCTGGCCAATGGAGACCGACGTTGCCACATGGCCGCCATCTTGCTACAGGCAGTGCTCTCATTCATAACATTATGGTTTACTATGTAAATAACCATAGCTTGCTCAATTTTCAACCAATTTTCAAACGGTTTGGTTTTTTATAAACATCAAAGATGTAGTTATGATACTGCATACTTATAATCATGGACTTTCTTATGAAAATAACATTAAGCAGATACAGCAATAGCTATACACACACACAAGGTATTTATATAAAATATTTGCCGGTGTATATATTTCCATTTATTTTATTGTATTGTTAATATTTAAAATAAATTATAAAATTTAAATATATTTATATTTTATATATAAAAATCGTTCTCATGTTAACACTCTGTAAGCCAAGAGTTGTTAATTTAGCAATGCCTTAGCTTGAAGAACAGGGACACAACCAATGACAATGGTGGTATATTATTTAGATATTCACACCTTTTATCAGAAGAACCAAACCAACATAAAATGAGCTCACAGACAGGCCAGTTCTGTCTCATTTATCACAATTATTTTTGACATCAGATCTTCATATCGTCCTAGATTTGTATTTAGTGTCTTGATTTGTAAACAAATCCAGAACCTTTGAAATACGTTACCACTTCACAGCACGGTGCGCTGAGTTCTTGTCGTCGAAAAAAGCCCAAGAATAATATAAACTGTAGGCCCTGTGTCCTTTTGTGTCCTTCTGTAGTCCATTTACTGTTGTTTGTCTTTTCTTACCCCGGCTGATATCTCACTAAATCTACTGTTTTAATTGTTCCCTATATTGCCCCTATGCCCTGTAAGGTGTCCTTGGGTGTTATGAAAGGCGGCCCCCCAAAATAAATGTATTATTATTATTATTATTATTATTATTAACAGTGATGCAAACACAGGTATGGTGAAAAAAGAGAGAACTATTCGAGGCAGAAAAAAAACAGCTTAATAAACCATCTGACAAAGGCCTGTGCTATAATGCTTCAATTAACTGGCTATTCTTTATAATACTTTGATCAATAGGAGACAGAGATGTTAAGTTATAAATCAAGGGGTTTTATTATTATTTACAGCAGGGGTGGGGAACCTTTTTCCTTTCAATTTTTACAACATCCTCCGAGGGCCGTACAAATGATTGAACTCAACCTCTGCTTAAAAAAAACTAAAATCACGGCCCATTCATTTCGCCTTTCTTTCATTCTGTGCAAAGAAAAAGCAATCTCTTAATCCAGATATCTTACCATGACTCGCGCATGCATGCATGTGTACGGGTGTGGCATGACCACCCAAACAGAAAGATATGGACACAAGATGTGTGCAAATGTATTTAGTATCTTATCCATGTGAACATGATTTAAGTGGGGGGGGGGACGTAACCTCCTCTACGGGGGTATGCTCCCCCGGGAAGATTTTGTTTTAAATATTGAAGTTAAAAGCATCAATCTGGTGCACTTTGAGAGCAACATTGGGAGATCTACAGTATGGATACATCTCAACACCCATATGAAACAGAACTGTAAGCAGATTCTTATTTTTGGATATTTTCAAATCACTCCCCTTTTAAACTCTATTCTTGTTATTTTTTAAAACTTTTTTGTTACTGTCATATAGTATTTTATACCTGTTTTTCATTTAGTCTCTAATGTCTCATTAATAACTATAATGATCATATCAAAGTGTGCCTTAACCTCAATGAGCTGAGGTTATTTGAGCCTCTCAGGAGAGAGCTCTCTTCCACCTGGTTGTAGAAAAGCTCTTTAACACAAGAACCGCCAGAGGTCGCTGTATACCTAAAACCGCCAACGGGTAAAATGTACCCGCTATAGATTTTCAAGGTACAATGTTATTTTATTTATCATACAGAACAGTGAGTTTTGATCGCACAGGGATGAAACTTATACCAATAGAATCTGTGGACTCTCAGCTTTTCATATGATATAGGTTGTGCAGATAGCATGAAGTTTAAAATATCGCTAAGAGTGCTGATTTAAACGATTGGTGTTAGACTTGTGTTTTGTTTAGGTACAAATCTCTCTATCCCTCTCTATCGATATATCTGTAATGTTCTGTTCTATGAACATATAATTGTCTACATAAATAGACGACGCGGACTACTTCTCTCATTCCGAGTGTCCATCTTTCTTCAACCAGGCACGTAACCTGCACACATGCATTACGTCCTCAACGTGAGCTCAGTCATCCAAGATCTTGTATTCTCCAAGATGTTACACTATCTATAGCTATCTATCTGTCTATCTCTCTCTCTATCCATCTATCAATATATCTATATCTATCTATCTCTCTCAATATATCTCTCTATCTATAAGGAACCGCAGTAGACAAAAGGCGTTGCTATAGCAACACGTCATGTTTACGCTGCATTTTCTATGAGGTAAATATTACCCGCTGGCGGATATAGGTATAAATTAGGGTTGCCAGAAACTGACCATGATCAAAATCGATTAATCGGCAGCCCTGGCGAATAATAATTGATTATTCAACCAACCCCCCCCCCCCCCCCCCTCCCCGCCGAAAAGCGACTAATTTGCATCACTTTATTAAGAAGAACAACTTGGTGTGGTGTGGGGGGGATGTAGGAAGCAGGGGCAGGTGGGGAGAGATGGGGCCTCAAGGTTCAAGGTTATTTAGTTTGAAATGTGTCTTGGAGATAAGGACCAGCTACACACAATAAAATACAGTATAACACAAAACCAATAAGACACACGGTGACACATGGCACACCAACAATCAATCATCGTCTAGCCTCATCTTTGGTATTCTCTCACAACCATTTTATGGGTTTATTAGACAGACTGAGCAAACATAAACATATGTGGGGAACATAGTGCTGCGTATCAGGGCTGCGAAGTGCAGAAAAAGGCAAAGGAGGTAGAGGGATACAAAGTTTCATATGCTGAAGCAACAGAAAAGAAAAAACACCAAACGGACCCTAGAGATACCCGACATTTTAGTCTAAAAACAAAGGGTCTGGTTCAACCTCCGTTGACTGTCCAGCTGCAGGTGGAGAGGATGGGTGGGGTTATCCATGATGGACAACAGCCTGTTCAGTGTCCTCCTCTCCACCACAGCTTCAAAGGGGTCCAGCTTGATGCCGATGACAGACCCAGCTTTCCTGATCAGTTTATTGATCCTGCTGGTGTCACCGGCTCTTATGCCGGTGACACCAGCTATCAGCTATCATACTGAATACATATTTAGTGTGAATGTATGCAAAAATGTATGGCATATAGCTGTCTAACAGAAGTTAAATTCATTTCTCACTTATTCTGACAATCTACTTAACCCCAAATAAAAGAACCCAATAAAAAGAGTTGTTAAATAATAGTGAAGTCACGTTGTAATAACAATAACTCATCTCTCTCGAGTTTTATTTTTGAGCTTTGCCAAAAGCCACTGTGTCAATGTTGTCCTACTTGGGTTGCCGTCCGGAGTTGTCCAATATGGCGGACCATCTCGCACATGCGCACTGCAGATCGGGCAGAGCTGCAGATCGGTTATGGCTAGAAAGGATCCGTCTAGTGTAAATATGACGACAAGACGGATCCTTTCTAGCCATAACCCTGCAGATCGCGTAGTAACAGTGACAAACACAATAGAGTGGTGGTGCAGTGACGCATCCTAAAAACCGGAAGTAAGCTGCGCATGGGTTCCCTCGACAAAAAAGCAATGGGATTTCTCCATAGGATTTCACATGTCTTCCCTATTTTTATAATTTTCTAATCATAAATCTAATCGATAGATTTATGATCGATAGATTTATGATTAGAAAATTATGAAAGTAGGGTAGACATGTTGATATTCTCCGGCTGAACAAAAAGTGCATTTATCTAATAGGTTCATTTCCCACAGATCTTATTTCGAGCTATTTTCCAAAATCCTATGGAGAAATCCCATTGCTTTTTTGATCGAAAATAAATAATGAGTCAACTAAATAACAAGAAGGAGTAATATTTAGTTTTAGAATATAAACAGATATGCACACATATGAAAGTATTTTCAAAAACAAATAACCTGGTGATGTAGTGTTTCAACATAGACTGGATTTTCTTGGGTTTGTTTATTTATCCTTTGTTTTCATTTTATCACACTTAATAATACAAATTACTTGCATTTATATAGTGCCTTTCATATACCCAAGGTCGCTTAAGGTACATACAGTATATCCATGAAGGTAACTTACATAGATAATAATAAGTTTAAATGGTTATTTACAGTTTCTTGTTGGAAGTGCAGGTGTGTTAAACAGTTGGTATATTAACACTATGCCTTCCTATTGAACATAAGTAAAAAGCAAAAGTAAAGTTAAAGCAATTAATAAAGCAATGAATACAAATATAACTGATGGTAATTATTGATAAAATATATATCTTTGTTGCTCCTGAGCACATCATCAGCACATCATTGGGTACAAATGTGACCTAGAAATGAGAGGATGATCACAGCGGTGCATGCTGTTCATATGGCTAACTGTTTATGTAAATGTCATTGCAGTAGATATCCTCTGATGTGGAGATGTTGCGGTACACAGAGTCTTGTTGGTCTTTACCACTCATTGCGTTGACAGGCACGCCGCTGTTTGGTAGGCAACTTTTCTGAGAGTACCAACTCTTGGTTTGCATAAATCTAAAAAAGAATCAACAAATATAAAAAGAGAATTTATACTCTGATCAAAATTCATATTATTATGCACATAAAAATAGGTATTTTAAATGTGATCAGTAGTTCAAGAATTCCTTCTATTTATGGGTTTAATTGAAGTGAAATGTGATATACATATTCATTGGCTGATTAGAATAATTATTAATCATTTTAATGTCCCCCCGGCCTTTCATCTGCCACCATGATGTCACAATAAGCAGATTCTACACTAATGCTCACCGTGCTTTGAGCTAAATGCTAACATCTGCATGCTAACATGATCAATGTCAATACTGACATGCTACAACATTTGCTCATCAGAACTAAGGCTGATGGGGATGTCATGAGTTTTGCCAGTATTTAACCTCAGTATTGGACAAATTAAATTCTGACCTGATGATGGTGCTAGATGAAAACTCGGAAGGTCACCAAACTCAATAGGATGCAGCCTCTTGGGACCATATTACAACATTTCATGGCAGGAATCATTTTCATGAGTTTGGTGACCACCTGACCTTTTCTCTGATTCCATAATCATACCACATTTTCCACTTGTTCCCAATAAATATCTAAATCTTGAGAAGGTATCTTATTCTCAAATTCTCAAAATGTAATCATGCTCCCAGGAGGACGAACACTTGTTGTCAGATCCATAACTTTTCTCAAACAGCCTTATAAATGATGTCTAAAGATCATTGAATATATTCTAGGCCAACTGCAGTGATGTGCAATACATCCTTTTCATAACACCCAAAAACTATACTTTACATAATTATATTTAAGTTATCTTACATCTGCTTCACCCAGCACTTCCTCTATTGCTGCTTCATTGGTGTTGTCTCTGTTGACATTGGCTCTTGTTCCTGGAAACACACAACATAAGAAATGGTTACACAACTTGTTGATGCGGTTGCCTGTGTGTGTTCATGCTTTGTGAATCCTTCTGACATACCTCTCCGTTTGTCCATTCTGCATTTACAAACTATAACCAGGGCGAATGTCAGTGTGAGCAGCAGAGCAGGGATGATGTAGACCACTGGGTGAAAGAGAACTGCTTCAGGGGGAAAAAGCAGACGAGAGTCAAAAGATAAACCTCCTGAAAAAACACATCTGCTTCCCAATCACACTTACACATTCTGTTGATAGGTTTTCCAGTGATATTTGTCAGTTGTGATCCAACAGTGCTGGTGGAGACCACAGTGATGGAAGAGACCACAGTTCTGGCAGTCTGATGCTCAAACGCTGTAAGAGAACATTTTCTTATTACTACACTTAATAAATATTCTTATTTTTAGCATTGCTTGGTGTGGAACTTTAAGGATGGCATTTTTGTTGGTCAGTTGGTCGGCCCACCAACTTGATCTGGACTGAAATATCTCAACAACTATTTAAAGAATTGACATGAGATTCTGTCAATACATTCAATTTCCCCAAAGGATGAACATTTACTGGATAAATTGGCTCAAAACTTTGGTTCAGGTGATGTATCCTGACACTTTCTTGACAGTGGTGTTCTCAAGTGGATAACATTTAATAATTCTGGTGATTCCCAAATGTGTATGTACCGCAATCATCAGGTCCTATTTAAAATATGTCCAGTCCTATACTTTATGGTGAGTAAAATGTTTCTTCAGCACTTTTTATGTTAAGTGCTATTTAGCTAATATTTGCATGTTATCAAGGTGTGTCAAACTCAATATCACTGGAGCTACGCTAGGGCATGGGAATCATACCATACCGTTTAATGATATGCTTTTATTTATATGAAAATCTAAAACAAAATCAAATATAATGTTTGTAGCATATCCCATTATAAAGGTGTGCCTTGGAAATATTTGTTTACATAAATTGTGATAAAACCGTTTGAGACCCAACTTGACTAAAGTGAACCATCAAAACACTCAGAGTCCTTTACCTCACTGAGCCTCTCAGGGCAAATGGAAAATGTAACCGGGGTGAAAAAGGTGCTATCTTTACTTAATTATGAATGTGAACAGTTGTATCAACAGCTTTTGCAATGTGCTGCTGACTGCTGGAAAGTGGTTTTACTTTAATGCATTTGTTTCGTCCATTGTGTTTACCTGATAATGCAGGTGGGGCCGACCAGTTATACAAGAGATAGATAATATGAATAATATCCCAGATGTCAGGAGAACAAATACCAGTTTACCATAAATAATCATATCATCGAACATAGTATGAGTTACACCTACCTCGGTTTAACCATAACAGCATCAGGAAGTTTCAACATGGCAGTGAATGCACTCAAAGAAAAAGCCAGAAGAGCTCTTAATGCAATTAAGAGAACATTTTATAATGTCCAAATTCCAATTAAAATCTGGCTCAAAATCTTTGATAGTGTGATCCAGCCCATTGCGCTGTACGGTAGTGAAGTATGGGGTCCACTCAGTCACCAGAGCTATACCCGCTGGGACAAACATCCAACAGAGTCTTTCCATGCAGAATTCTGCAGATACATTTTACGTGTTCAGAGAAAAACACCAACAAATGCATGTAGAGCAGAATTAGGCAGATACCCACTGATCATTAACACTCAAAAGAGAGCACTGACATTCTTTAACCACCTTAGATCCAGCTCCCGAGACACCCTCCACTCCAAAGCCCTCCAAAGCCAAGAGCTAACCCCAGAGAAGAGTCCCCTATGTCAGCTGGTGCTGAGGCTAACTGCCCCCTCTCAGAGCCACTCTGACCAGTCTCTCAACAACACTGCTCTCCAAACACCAATCACAGTCAAACGCATTATAACACAATGTAAAGACAACTATTTACAACATTGGGAAGAAGAAACTAGAAGCCAAAGTAGATTAGAATGTTACCTGGCTCTAAACAGAGAGTATGAGCTGGCAGAGTATCTCTCTACTGTCAGAGATAGAAAGCAGAGACAGATCCTAACCAAGTACAGGCTCAGTGACCACAAACTGGCAATCGAAACAGGAAGACTCAAAAGATCCTGGCAACCAAAAGAGAACAGAACATGTGGTCACTGTACGACAGGTGAGACTGAGACAGAGATGCACTTCCTCCTGAAGTGCCAAACATTCAACAAAGTAAGGAGCATTTATTGGAACAAGTTGAACTCTGTAATCCCAGGTTTCAAGGAGGTTGATGACCTCTCAAGACTGAGAGTACTCCTAGGAGAAGGAGACAAGGCACACCTTGCTGCCCAATATGTATACACATGCCACAACCTGAGGGACAGTGAATGAGACTCACACACACACACACACACACACACACACACACACACACACACACACACACACACACACACACACACACACACACACACACACACACACACACACACACACACACACACACACACACACACACACACACACACACACACACACACACACACGTGTTGAAATGTAATTGTATCACTGTATATATATATCATCAATAATATGTAAAAATTTGAAATGTCTGTTAATGTTGTTAATTATTTTGTATTGTGATGCTTTGGCAACATTGTTTAATTTAACTTTCATGCCAATAAAGCCCCATTGAATTGAATTGAATTGAATTAATAGCTGTACACATTTTTTAATGGGCCACATGCCATGATGCACCAACATCATTGTATTATTTATACTGACATTAAGAAGTTGAATCAACTCATTACAAGGAGAGAGAGAGAGAGAGAGAGAGAGAGAGAGAGAGAGAGAGAGAGAGAGAGAGAGAGAGAGAGAGAGAGAGAGAGAGAGAGAGAGAGAGAGAGAAAGAGTACTCCTAGGATTGGGCCTGAAAATAGGCTATTTCTGAATGGAGAGCTTCAAAAATGTCTTCTTCAAAATAAGGAGAATCCGTGAGAGTACTCCTAGGAGAAGGAGACAAGGCACACCATGCTGCCCAATATGTATACACATGCCACAACCTGAGGGACAGTGAATGAGAGAGACACACACACACACACACACACACACACACACACACACACACACACACACACACACACACACACACACACACACACACACACACACACACACACACACACACACGTGTTGAAATGTAATTGTATCACTGTATAAATATATCATCAATAATATGTAAACATTTGAAATGTATGTTAATGTTGTTAATTATTTTGTATTGTGATGCTTTGGCAACACTGTTTAATTTAACTTTCATGCCAATAAAGCCCCTTTGAATTGAATTGAATTGAGAGAGAGAGAGAGAGAGAGAGAGAGAGAGAGAGAGAGAGAGAGAGAGAGAGAGAGAGATGTGTACTGATGGCAAACATAACATATTGGGTAACAAGTTCGACTGGATTTGATAGCGTGTACGGTAAACGTCCTCAACCAAAAAAAGAGCAGGACAGACCTGTCTGTCTACTCCTTACAGCTGTGAAAGAAACATATCTTTCCATTAAATGGAAAGCATGAGGATGCCAACAATATTATATTGATCTCATTTGAGATGAAAATCTTAGAGTGAAGCACAAGTCATGTATGGTTAAACCAAAGTAATTACAAGGCGAGAGAGAGAGAGAGAGAGAGAGAGAGAGAGAGAGAGAGAGAGAGTATACAGTACCTCACTATACAGGTTAATTTTGATTGTTTGTTTTTGAAAAAAAGATGCGTTCTTTTCATATAAACTGTTGGAATATTCAGGGACTCCACTCCTCAACCTTTGAGGTTAAGAGTGAGAATCCAGAGTTCTTAGAATCTATCAAAGATGTTGATCTAATTATATTAACAGAAACATGGTGTAAAAATGCTCTGCTCACTCACTGTCCTCCAGGTTATAATGAAGTAATGGTGCCCTCTATAAAATCAAAAAACATACGCAAGGGCAGAACATCGGGGGGGATCTTGGTGTGGTATAAAGGAGATCTTTGCCATCAGATCTCAGTAGTAAAACAAGGTAAATCACACATGTGGCTAAGGTTAGATCAAACCCTGGGCATAACTGACAGGAATCTATACGTGTGTGCTATTTATATACCCCCAGTAGATTCTCCTTATTTTGAAGAAGACATTTTTGAAGCTCTCCATTCAGAAATAGCCTATTTTCAGGCCCAGGGAAATGTGCTTCTAACTGGAGATCTGAACGGACGAACAGGAATTGAACCTGATGTCATAGACCAACAGGGCAGCCACCATGTATTTGATGAGCCCCCCCTGTTTACCACACCAACCGTCAGCCATCGGAACAGCCTTGACTCTGAAATCAATCAGAATGGCAAAGAGATAGTGCATCTCTGTCGGGCCTTAGGCCTGTACATAGTGAACGGGTGGTTCAGAGGGGACTCTTTAGGGAGATTCACATACTCCTCAGCTCTAGGGTCTAATGTAGTAGAATATGAAATCACTGACATGGACCCCTCCACTATCAGTGCATTCACTGTCAGACAGCAATCCCCCTTTTCAGACCACAACCAAATCAATGTGTTCTTTAAAGTCTCAGGTCCAATGAGTGACACAACAAGGGAACCCAGTAAGCTGTATACATTAAATCCGACTTACAGATGGGCCCCAGACAGTGGAGACAAATTCACCATGGCCTTGAACTCACCTGATCTGATGAATGACATGTCACTATTTGACCAAAATCAATATGTTCCTACCAAAGATGGTGTAAACATGGCCATTGATTATATCAATATGATATTTCACAAAGCAGCTATTAAAGCTGACCTTGTAAAACAAAAGCGGAAGCCTGTTAAAAGGCAAAACGCTGACAAATGGTTTGACCAGGAATGCAAGACCATCAGAAAAGACCTGAGAAAAATAGCAAATGAAAAACATCGGCAACCAAACAACCCAGCCTTACGTATTAGATACAATGACCTTTTAAACAAATATAAATGTACAATAAGGAACAAAAAAAAAAATTATACCCACATGAAACTTGAGGATATTGAGAAAGCCATTGATCAAAATCAATTCTGGGATCTGTGGAGCAACTTCAACACAAAACAACCGCAAGCATTACCCATCCAAAACGGTGACATCTGGAGAGAACATTTTGAAAGTTTGTACAAAGACATACCAATAAATCTAATGAATTCAGATCAATGTATTACAAAAGAGAAACTCCAAACATTAGAAGACACTATTAAAGACAACCAAAACCCCCTTGATTTCCCAATGACTTGGGAAGAATTGACCACACAGACACAATCTCTTCGGCCAAGGAAAGCTTGTGGCCCAGACAACATTAAAAACGAAATGCTCAGGTGCAGCACCCCAGAGATGCAGGGTACAGTGTTAAAGCTGTTCAATATCATATTGCAGTCAGGATGTTTTCCTGACATCTGGTGCAAAGGACTCATTTCCCCCATTCATAAGAGTGGAGACAAATCAGACCCTAATAACTACCGTGGCATCTGTGTCAGCAGCTGTCCGGGGAAATTATTCTGTAGTATTCTAAATAAAAGAATACAAGATTTCCTTAACCAACAATCCATATTGAGTAAAAATCAAATTGGCTTCCTTCCAAAACACCGCACCACCAACCATGTATATACCCTTCACACTTTAGTTAACAAACATGTACACCAAACAAAACATGGTAAGATATTCACTTGTTTCATTGATTTCAAAAAAGCTTTCGACTCTATTTGGCACGAAGGGCTCTATTATAGACTTCTACATTGTGGTATAATGTCGCAAAATGTACGATCTGGTTAAATCAATGTATTTAGGGAATAAGTGTGCTGTTAAAATTGGAGACAAACAAACTGAATTCTTCACCCAGAGAAGAGGTGTTCGTCAGGGTTGCAATTTAAGTCCCACTTTATTTAATATATATATAAATGAACTTGCTGTTCAGTTGGATCACTGTGCTGCTCCTGGCCTCTCCCTCCTAGATAGAGAGGTGAAGTGTCTGCTCTATTCTGATGACCTTGTCCTGCTGTCTCCTACTGAACAAGGACTACAACAACAGCTGGACATAGTAGACCAGTACTGTAAGAACTGGGCCCTGGCAGTCAATATGAAGAAAACTAATGTCATGGTTTTCCAAAAACGCCCCAGATGTCAGGAGAACAAATACCAGTTTACCATAAATAATCATATCATCGAACATAGTATGAGTTACACCTACCTCGGTTTAACGATAACAGCATAAGGAAGTTTCAACATGGCAGTGAATGCACTCAAAGAAAAAGCCAGAAGAGCTCTAAATGCAATTAAGAGAACATTTTATAATGTCCAAATTCCAATTAAAATCTGGCTCAAAATCTTTGATAGTGCGATCCAGCCCATTGCGCTGTACGGTAGTGAAGTATGGGGTCCACTCAGTCACCAGAGCTATACCCGCTGGGACAAACATCCAACAGAGTCTTTACATGCAGAATTCTGCAGATACATTTGACGTGTTCAGAGAAAAACACCAACAAATGCATGTAGAGCAGAATTAGGCAGAAACCCACTGATCATTAACACTCAAAAGAGAGCACTGACATTCTTTAACCACCTTAGGTCCAGCCCCCGAGACACCCTCCACTCCAAAGCCCTCCAAAGCCAAGAGCTAACCCCAGAGAACAGTCCCCTATGTCAGCTGGTGCTGAGGCTAACTGCCCCCTCTCAGAGCCACTCTGACCAGTCTCTCAACAACACTGCTCTCCAAACACCAATCACAGTCAAACGCATTATAACACAATGTAAAGACAACTATTTACAACATTGGGAAGAAGAAACTAAAAGCCAAAGTAGATTAGAATGTTACCTGGCTCTAAACAGGGAGTGTGAGCTGGCAGAGTATCTCTCTACTGTCAGAGATAGAAAGCAGAGACAGATCCTAACCAAGTAGAGGCTCAGTGACCACAAACTGGCAATCGAAACAGGAAGACTCAAAAGATCCTGGCAACCAAAAGAGAACAGAATATGTGGTCACTGTACGACAGGTGAGACTGAGACAGAGATGCACTTCCTCCTGAAGTGCCAAACTTTCAACGAAGTAAGGAGCATTTACTGGAACAAGCTGAACTCTGTAATCCCAGGTTTCAAGGAGGTTGATGACCTCTCAAGACTGAGAGTACTCCTAGGAGAAGGAGACAAGGCACACCTTGCTGCCCAATATGTATACACATGCCACAACCTGAGGGACAGTGAATGAGACACACACGCACGCACGCACGCACACACACACACACACACACACACACACACACACACACACACACACACACACACACACACACACACACACACACACACACACACACACACACACACACACACACACACACACACACACACACACACACACACACACTCACACACACACACACACACACACACACACACACACACACACACACACACACACGTGTTGAAATGTAATTGTATCAGTGTATATATATATCATCAATAATATGTAAACATTTGAAATGTATGTTAATGTTGTTAATTATTTTGTATTGTAATGCTTTGGCAACATTGTTTAATTTAACTTTCATGCCAATAAAGCCCCATTGAATTGAATTGAGAGAGAGAGAGAGAGAGAGAGAGAGAGAGAGAGAGAGAGAGAGAGAGAGAGAGAGAGAGAGAGAGAGAGAGAGAGAGAGAGAGATGTGTACTGATGGCAAACATAACCCATGAGTGCTATATTGGGTAACAAGTTCGACTGGATTTGATAGCGTGTACGGTAAACGTCCTCAACCAAAAAAAGAGCAGGACAGACCTGTCTGTCTACTCCTTACAGCTGTGAAAGAAACATATCTTTCCATTAAATGGAAAGCATGAGGATGCCAACAATATTATATTGATCTCATTTGAGATGAAAATCTTAAACTTAGAGTGAAGCACAAGTCATGTATGGTTAAACCAAAGTAATTACAAGGCGAGAAAGAGAGAGAGAGAGAGAGAGAGAGAGAGAGAGAGAGAGAGAGAGAGAGAGAGAGAGAGAGAGAGAGAGATGTGTACTGATGGCAAACATAACCCATGAGTGCTTTATTGGGTAACAAGTTCGACTGGATTTGATAGCGTGTACGGTAAACGTCCTCAACCAAAAAAAGAGCAGGACAGACCTGTCTGTCTACTCCTTACAGCTGTGAAAGAAACATATCTTTCCATTAAATGGAAAGCATGAGGATGCCAACAATATTATATTGATCTCATTTGAGATGAAAATCTTAAACTTAGAGTGAAGCACAAGTCATGTATGGTTAAACCAAAGTAATTACAAGGCGAGAGAGAGAGAGAGAGAGAGAGAGAGAGAGAGAGAGAGAGAGAGAGAGAGAGAGAGAGAGAGAGAGAGAGAGAAATGTGTACTGATGGCAAACATAACCCATGAGTGCTTTATTGGGTAAAAGTTCGACTGGATTTGATAGCGTGTACGGTAAACGTCCTCAACCAAAAAAGGAGCAGGACAGACCTGTCTGTCTACTCCTTACAGCTGTGAAAGAAGCATATCTTTCAATTAAATGGAAAGCATGAGGATGCCAACAATATTATATTGATCTCATTTGAGATGAAAATCTTAGAGTGAAGCACAAGTCATGTATGGTTAAACCAAAGTAATTAAAGATAAAGTCATTTTAACATTTATTTATTTATCCATATTTTGTAATCTCTCCAGTTTTAAAGGATATTGTTGGTTTACTGTCCTAATAGCTTATTAATGATTTATAAAGTGTTCACAACCTAATGAATAAATGAATTACAAACTATTCGTAAACCCTTTATAAGACTACATTGTGCATAACAAGATAGAATCATAACACCTCTATCAGCTGACGCCAACAGGCAGGAACAGGGAGACAAAACACTGAGAGCACAGCAGCCAAGGTTACAGGTGCGTGTGCTCAGTCAGGACAGTATGACCTGATAAACTGGGTCAAAGTTATGGGCTTTGGAAAATATTTCCCCAACAGTTTCTCTCTTTTTATCAATTTTGATAATCTAACCCTTAGTCTAATAATATTTTGTTCAATACTTAAATCAATGGGCGTCTTCAGATTTGAATGTGGACTTACACATCATCAATTACATCAATAACAATCACATTAAGAACAACATAATAAGATTGAAACATTCAATCACAATGATTGAGACAGCCAATCATAATAGAAAAATCATCTCTCGTCAGTGGATCATCTTTTGTCAAAAGCATAATAATGAACACATATAAAACACAGGTGCACAATAGCAAAATATTTGTTTTAAACTAATATCTTTTATCATTTACTCACAAGTTAATCTCACTTATCAAATTATAACATCAAAACCAGCTTGCAGTTTAAAGATTTACTTCAAGGCAATCACTAGTCAAAAGCATTTAAAACGTAGGATCATAAGAGATCCAGCTAAGGTATAAAAATGCACAGTTAAGGTATAAAATTCACACTCACATTTGATCAACCTGTAATCTGCAAAATTGCAGTGTCCTCAATTTTTAGGATTACTTTTACGTTTACGTCATTATGCTTTAGTCAAGAGTAAGGCACTTAGTCTTAGTAAAATCAATAAATTCATTTTATTAAAGTACATTGTTCAAAATCTGAAAAGGAAAAGTTAGGCAAATATTCAAAGAACTTTGTAAAAACCTGGAAAGGAAGGATTAAACAGTCTTAAAACTTGAATTATTACATTTGTAAATGCTACCACTGATCTGTACCAAATTAAGTCTATCAATTATTCTTATTAGTCATACTTACCTGAACATCTACTTATGGTACTTGGAAAGGGTTCTTCTGTGTTTATCTAATGTTGAATATAGAATATCAATTTCTTTAGATTATATTTCTCTAATTTGAGGATCAAATATGCTACATAATTGTTATATGAACTATTATAAATATTTGTTTTGGGCCAAAACTGAAATTAATCCAGTACTTTAAACATCATTTTAGGTCTGTCTGTGCATGGATAATTCATTAAAGAGTTGTGTTGTTAAGCCTGATTGCTGGACGATTAAAGATATTAACATTATCTGTAATATTAGAAATATCTTATTATTCAATACCTTATAATCTGAATATATGTATTTATTTATTTTTGTTTATTGCGAAACTGTAATCTGATCCGACAAAAATATATGAATCACCACTATTTAACACATTTCTGGTTATTGGAAATCTAAAAACAATCCTTAATTGTACATCTGTTAACATCTGGTTATTCAATTCAAAGTTCATCTTTATACGAGAGCTCGAAGAACATGTCCTCCTGACTCGTTCTCCTCCCCTCTTTATGACACTGAGTGTCTGGTGTGTAAAGGCATCCTGATACTGTAGATTAGCAATGAGGTGCTGATTGGCTCAAACTCTTCTTCATCAGAGCGTCATATTTCAACCCCCCCAATTGCTCTGCTTTTGTGTGGCTCATTCAGTGAGCAATGTAGTTGATCCCCCAGTGAACTGGAGGCTCATCTGCCTGCATTCCTTCTGCTATCTGCTTGAGAGGAGTGCAACTGCGTATTCCAAGTAGCACATCCAGGTGTCCCCCCGTGATGGGAGAGGTTAGGAAGACATCAAACTCCTCCAAGAAACAAGGAACCTTGTATTATAGAAGCCTCTGAAGCCCTCGCTCGTCCTGCAGGGTTGTCTGCTTGAGCCCACCGAGCAGAAAGGTGAAGAGAAGAACCCCCTCTCAGTAGAATGGTGAAGAGAAGAACCCCCTCTCATCTCGAACGACCTCGTGCTTCCTTGCCCGTGGCTGGGGGTGCTCTCTGCAGCCGGAGAGTGTGACCCTCTCTCTCTGACCCTTGGCCTTCAGAGCTGTCCTAGTTATTGGGTTAAAAACTGATAGGGATGTTTTCCCGAGTGAAGACAACTCAAAGTAATGGATTAGCACATTATAATTTAATTACAAAAATAGGATAGGCCCCTCAGAATTATTTGGGAGCCTTCCTGACACATGCACATTATCATTTTGAAGGTTTGTGTTAGTCATTTAACATGCAAGAATCATATACTCATCAGTCCATAGCAGAGACATTTTATTTTAAGTTAAAGGTGAGCTAGTCCCTGTGGATATAACCCCTTCTCAATGATTCTAAATGTTATATTAATTCACCATTTACCTTTTGATAACATATTAGTTTATCAGAAATACATTTTCTCTTCCATAAAACATAGGTTTGAGAAATAAATGACCAAATATAAAATAAATTACTCAATATAATTGACTCTTCCCTCCCTTTTCTTACATATGTTACATATGAAATAATAACTTAGGAGTCTATTTAAGCATGGTATAGTTTATAATCTATGAATCGAGAAGACTCAGTATAACCTGTGTGCAGATTACAAAAAACAATTGTGAGAAACATATATTATGCAGGAAATGTACACATTTATTGAAGAACAAAGCATATCTGATTTGGTAGGAAAAGCTTCATCCCCTTAACATCTGTGTTATTATTGAAGGCATAGCACTAATGGTAGTGGGTGTCTGAGGGTGTCATTACTGAGAAACGTCAAACAAAATCAAAACCCTAAATTTGAAAACAGGTTTGCATTCCTCCACTTAATGTGACATTATCATCGGAAACAATAAACGCTAATTGTTTTGATGTAGAATCTATAAATTGAATCGTTAGAGCAGAACAGAATGGTTGTATTGTAGCCTGAGTTTCGTGCAGCCTTTAGTTTGACTAGGCGGAAACATTGTCTATATAATGTGAATACATGTAGAACTAGACATTAAGAGGCCCTTGACATCAGGCCTATTTTAAACAATAGTAGGGGCTTTTACCAGCTCGCTAACTTACATGCATCCTCTGCATAGCAGTATGAATAGCCTTAAAAAAAAATACCCACTCTGCGGGAACGAGAGTCATGTATCTGAACCAAATGCCCTAAGTGATGCCGTTAGTCTCATCTGACTGACCCAAGGGTTGGTGCTGGTGTGAAAGGGATTTGGTTGATACGAGAAATAATTTTAAGCAGTTTAATAAAGAATGTTAAACTATATTTAAAACTGTAATTGAACTTCAATTTATATTAATTATCTGATTCCAGTGCCCAGTTGGAATAGATAATCAACAAAGTATCCATTTTGCAGCAGCAGGGCAAAATGTTTCAACAGTAATTCGTATTATGTCTGAGTCTAGTTCTATCTTATCAGCTTTGTTTCGGAATGTGTTCAATACTTTACGTTTTTATTTCTTATTACCATACAATACATAGATTTAAGAATAAATGAAATAAATAATACAACATTGACCTAAAAGAGCAGACAGATTTTGCAACTCTGACCTCCTCAGGCAGGTTTTTTACGACCAGCAGTGATGCCTCTGAGGGTGTCGGGGTGCAGGACGGGACATAGGGTTTATACAAGGTCACAAACATATCTTAACATACCAGCACTACAATTTAAGAATGTATTCTAAAAACAACCTAATCTTCTTTTCTTCTTAGCACACACCCTGAAAAGTGTGCCCTCTTGTTTACATTTTCCAGTCTTTACACTGGCTTCCTGTGTGTCAAAGAATAGATTTCAAAATACTGCTGCTGGTTTATAAAGCTTTGAATGGTTTAGGCCCAAAATACATTTCTGACCTACTGCTAAATTATGAACTATCCAGAACTCTCAGGTCTTCAGGGACTGGTCAGCTTTCTGTCCCCAGAGTCACAACTAAACATGGAAAAGCAGCATTTAGTTATTATGCTCCAAATATCTGGAACAAACTCCCAGAAACCTGCAGGTCCGCTGCAACTCTGACTTCTTTTAAATCCAGACTAAAGACTTTTCTTTTTGCCGCTGCTTTTAATTGAACTATTCACATCTTAAACTGCACTGTAACTTTTATCCATGTATTTTTTATTTTAATGTTTATTTGATTATCTTTTATTTTTAATAACTGATTGTAAATGCCATTTTCTTAATGTCTTTCATTTTTTGTAAAGTACTTTCAATTGCCTTGTGTTGAAAGGTGCTATATACAGATGCAGCGTTTCATTTCAGACGCCTACCCGTGCGGGTCCGTGATCTGCACGGGGTGGTCCCCTGCTGAAAAGGAAAAGCCCCCCGCAGACCTTGATACGCCCCCTTGATAAATAAATGTAATTTTAATGAAACCAGCTGCAATGGATCATGGATCCACCAGATCAGGTGTGTGTTTACCAGTGTTGGGACTAACGTGTTACAAACTAACGCACACAACTACCTTTTGCGGTAACTAATAACGTTACTAGTTAACTATTCCCATTCAGTAACGCCGTTATAGTTACTGCAGTGTTTCCCCTATATACAAATAGTGCTGAAATATGAGCGCCGCTGCTAGGGGGCGCCAGCCAGGTACCCAAAAAAAAAAAAAAAAAAAAGCCTTTTTCATTTTTGATTGTTTGTTATGTGGATTTGTAGTATTTGTATTACTGGCATAGCCGACACAGGCGGTCGCCAATGTAACACCCTTTTCACCCCGGTTACACGTTTAATTTGCCCTGTACGGTGGGCGCTGTAAGTATGAAAGTGGGGGATGTTGGCTTATCAGGCGCCCGCAGCTCACAGCCAAAGTGGTAGCGTGGTAGCGAGAGAGCGAGCAAGGGAGAGGGCGCACCGGTACCGGCGCTGATGTTATTAGAATCTGGTGCTAGCTGCGCTAACGGATATAAGAAGTAGATGTTTCTACAACCAGGGTGGAGGAGAGCTCTCCTGTCAGACTGAGAGGCTCAGTGAGGTAAAGGACTCTCTGAGTATTTAGATAGTTAATTTTAGTCTAAGTTATCTCAGTGGGTCTCAAACGTTTTGACCACAAATTATGTAAACACATATTTCCAAGGCACTCCTTTATAATTATTAGGATAAATAAAAACAGGTTTGAAATCATTCCAATGTATACTATAGGACAGTAAACCAAAAATATTGTTTAGAGTTGGAGAGATACAAAAATGTGCATAAATAAATAAATGTTAACTAGGTAAAATAAGATATGAATGAACAACAAAAATAAAATAAGCTACATTTATTTGTTATTGGCTATGGTAGGTTATTGGTTATGTTCACATACTTATTTGATTATTAAAATGTAAACCGATCTTTTTCATATGGGCGTTTTAGAGTTGTGCCCCCTAGATCAGGTCTCTAGTAATTGTGTGCTCAAAGTGCACCAGATTGAAGCATTTTACATACCCCCGTACCCCCCTAAAGGATGTGACGTCCATCCCCCAATTCAAACATGTTCATACAATACTGAATACATTTGAAGCCATTTTTACGTCTATTACTTATGTCAATAAGTTTCTGCAGTGTATTTGTCTTTTGTAGACATTTTTCATTTATTCTTTACACATAAGATATTGCCTAAAATCTCGCCTAGGGCAGCAAATTGTCTAGAACCGGCCCTGGTACTAGGCCTCAAGAGCCTTTCTTGTGCTGAAACATAGAAACAAATTGGCGGGGCGCAGTTCGCACGCACTAAAAAATTCCACGCGCTCCGCGCTCACATTATGCTGAGCCCACGTGCCTTAGCACCGCTGCTATGACTCCATCCTAGGGGAAACACTGTACTGTGATTTAAATGGGTGCGTTACTGCGTTACATTATGTGATCCAACTGAACCGAATCTCCCTGCGGATGTAATTTACAGGCAAATACAGCGATGTCCTCTCACAGTACCATGGAAAAGTGAAAGTGACCAGAGAGGAGTGATGATTGGTTAACGCGGGGTAACATTTCAGGGTAAGCCAATCAGAGCCTTATGGGGAAAATACACAGACACACAAACACTTGATAAGGCTAACACACACACATACACGGCAACGTCCACCACCAGCACACACACACTATGGCAGATGCAAGTATCAGCGAGAGCAGCAGCGCATTTACAACTTGGAGATATAACTACTATTTTCAATTTGTGGGGATAAAGGACGCACAAAATATTACGGTCAAATGTAAACTGTGTGCAGGACAGAAAGCATTGTCCACATCGGATAACAGCAATGCCGATCTCCTGAAGTCGCCAAAGACCCCACCATCTCAACCACCGGCAGTGACCCAGATGGAGCAACACCATCTTGTCAAGGGGTGAACACTGAGGCATGAACTCAATTGCACGACTCAAAAGTCAGACTCAGATAGCGTTTCAAAATAAAGACTTTACTGGAATTTTGCACAGTAATAAAATAAGGAAAACAAAACACTCTTTCGAGGAAAACTAGAATCGTGATCTATAGCATAGGTCCGTGAAAGGTCCGTGAGGTAAGCCGATACGTAGGTCTTCGAACTGACAATTAACAGGAGGGAGCTAACACAATATATACACAGGTAAAGGGGACACAGTTGGAAACAATCAGGGCGGGGAAAATAATCAAGGACGCAGGAGACAGAAAGGGGCGGGGAGCGTGGAGGCCTGAAATGAGAGGAAGAAATAATTAAGGGCATAGACATAAAGCACAAGACAAAGGGACATGACAACTCTAACATAAAGAATAAACTTTCACTATAAGTTTCTTGGACATGACAGTACCCCCCCTTCTAGGGACGGCTCCTGACGGCCCAGGCTCCTCTGAGTTGAGGCGGTCAAAATCCTCAATGAGGTTCTTGTCTACGATGAAGCGGGAAGGAATCCATTGCCGCTCCTCAGGACCATAACCCTTCCAGTAAACCAGTAACTGTCGCCCTCTACCCCTTTTCCGACTAGCCAATAGTGACTTGACCGTGTAAACCGGACCTCCATCGATCATCCGGGGGGGCGGGGGGGGTTTGACGGTGGGAACCATAGCGCTCTCCTTCAACGGTTTTAATTTCCCTACATGGAAGGTGGGATGTACCTTCATGGCCCTGGGAAGCCGTAGTCTCACTGAGACTGGGTTTATGACCTTGGTGATGGGAAAAGGACCCACAAACCGGGGAGCCAGTTTTCGGGAGAGTACGTGGAGGGGAAGGTCTCGTGTAGAGAGCCAGACTTTTTGGCCTGGCTGGTATACAGGGGCTGGTCGGCGTTTTCGGTCTCCTGCTCTTTTAACCAGTTGCGCATTCCTGCAGAGTATCTTCCCAGCCGCAGCCCACACGCGCCGACAACGCCTGACCAGAGCGTGGGCAGACGGGACCGTGACCTCCCTCTCCGTGGCTGGGAACAGTGGCGGCTGGTAGCCATAAACACAGTGAAACGGGGACAGGCCCGTGGCAGAAGTAGGGAGGATGTTGTGTGCATACTCAACCCAGGTGAGGTGCTTGCTCCAGGAGGATGGATTCTGGGACACCAGGCAGCGCAGGCAGGTCTCCAGTTCTTGATTTAGGCGCTCTGTCTGGCCGTTAGACTCCGGATGGTATCCAGACGAGAGACTGACCGTGGCACCGATGAGGCTGCAGAACTCCTTCCAGAAGCGTGACACAAACTGGGGGCCCCGGTCGGAGACAATATCCTTAGGGAAACCATGAAGCCAAAACACAATCTGCATCATGACCTCCGCCGTTTCCTTAGCTGAGGGCATCTTGGGCAGAGCAATGAAATGTGTCATCTTGGAAAATCTGTCCACTACCGTGAGAACTGTGGTTTTACCTCCAGAGAGGGGCAGGCCAGTGACGAAGTCCATGGAGATCTCTGACCAGGGCCTGTTGGGAATAGGGAGTGGTTGTAATAGTCCTATTCGCGACCTGGAAGAGGTCTTGTTTCGAGCGCAGATAGGGCACGCCTCCACATACTCCTTCACCTCCTTCTCCATGGATGTCCACCAGAAACGTTGTTTAATAATGAACATAGTTCTCTTGACTTCGGGGTGACAGGTGAGCAGCGAAGTGTGAGCCCAGTGGATCACCTGTGGTCGCTCAGCCTCCTGAACAAAAATCCGGTTAGGCGGGCAACCCCTTGGTGCAGGAGCTCCAGCATTGGCACGTATTACCTCCTTCTCTACTGGCCAAGTCAGCGCTCCTACCACCCGGTTCAATGGGATGATGGGTTCCGGCTCCTTGGCTGCAGGCACAGGGTCAAACAGACGGGACAGAGCGTCAGGCTTGACATTCTGAGACCCCGGCCTGTAGGAAAGAACAAAGTCAAAACGGTTGAAAAACAAGGTCCACCTATCCTGGCGGGAGTTCAGTCTTTTTGCCTTTCTTATGTACTCCAGGTTCTTGTGATCGGTCCAGACCACAAAAGGATGCTCGGCTCCCTCCAACCAATGCCTCCACTCTTCCAACGCTAACTTCACGGCCAGCAACTCACGGTTTCCCACGTCATAATTTCTCTCTGCCGGAGAGAGCTTCCTGGACAGGAAAGCGCAGGGGTGAAGTTTGTTGTCCTTCTGTTGTTGCTGGGAGAGGACCGCTCCCACCCCCTCGTTGGAGGCATCCACTTCCACCACGAACTGGCGAGTGGGATCCGGCATGGTAAGTATGGGGGCAGTGGTGAACATCTTTTTCAGCCGAGAAAAAGCCTCCTCAGCCTGAGGAGACCACACAAAAGGCACCTGAGGGGACGTGAGGACATGAAGAGGGGCTGCAATAGCGCTGAAGCTCCGCACAAAACGTCTGTAAAAATGAGCAAAGCCTAAAAACTGCTGCACTTTCTTGCGAGAGTCAGGGGTAGGCCAACAGGCTACTGCGCTAATTTTTTCTGGGTCCATCCTAACCTGACCTGGGGAAATGATGAAGCCCAAAAAAGTGACTGTTTCTACATGAAATTCACACTTTTCAGCTTTGACAAACAACTTATTTTGGAGCAGTTTCTGTAGAACCAGGCGGACATGTTGTTTGTGGGTGTGAAGGTCAGGGGAGTAGATCAGAATGTCGTCCAGATAAACAAAAACGAAACGGTTCAGAAACTCCCTCAACACGTCGTTGATCATAGCCTGGAAGACTGCAGGAGCGTTTGACAAGCCAAACGGCATGACCAGGTATTCATAATGTCCTGAAGGGGTGTTAAAACCCGTCTTCCATTCATCGCCCTCCCTGATCCTGACCAAATGATAGGCGTTACGCAGGTCTAACTTGGGGAAAACCTTGGCTTCCTGAAGCTGCTCGAAAGCGGACGAGATGAGAGGGAGGGGGTACCGGTTTTTAACCGTAATGTCATTGAGAGGTGAGTAGTCGATACAGGGCCTAAGAGACCCATCCTTTTTGCCCACGAAAAAAAACCCTGCACCTGCTGGGGATGAGGAATGACGAATAAGCCCTGTTTTGAGGGAGGCATCAATATAGTCCTTCATGGCCTCTTTCTCAGGTCCTGAAATTGCATAAAGTCGACCCTTAGGAATGGGAGACCCGGCAATCAAGTCAATAGCACAGTCATAGGAGCGGTGAGGAGGAAGAGCCAGAGCTTTGGACTTACTAAAGACTTCACTAAGGTCGTGGTAGCAGGGAGGAACTGAAAGTACATCCGGAAGATATATATTTGGGACTGTATCCTGCCTAACACTCCCAGTGTTACATCTCCTGTCAATCTCTGCTACCTGCTTAAAACAGTGATCAATGCAATTCTTTCCCCACCCCTCCACCCTCCAAGATTGCCAATCTATGTGAGGGTTATGAAGTTTCAACCAGGGAAACCCCAAAATGAGTGGATGTTGGGCTGAGTTAAATAAGTGAAAAGACATTGTCTCGTGGTGGTTATCATTACATCTTACTTCCAAAGGCTCTGTTTGGTGAGTCAATTTAAACAACAGCCGCCCATCGAGAGCACTCGCTTCAAGAGGCTGGGGTAGAGGTTTAGTTTTTATGTCCCATTTTTTAACTAAACCCCAATCCATAAGACTTTCGTCCGCCCCTGAGTCAATGAGAACACCATGAGTAACTACATTGTCTCTGATTTTTACCTGGATTCGGGTCAGGGTGCGAGGAGGAAAGTCAGAGGAAGAGATCCGGCTCACCAACGTACTCCTCTTTATTGGTGAGCCTCCTCTTTTACCGGACAAGCCACTTGTGGGTGTCCACGCTGCCCGCAGTAGAAACAGAGACCCTCCTTGAATCGACGCTGACGTTCTGCCAGCGACAGCTTGGCGCGGCCCAACTGCATTGGCTCCTCCACGGAGCCAGGGGGCGCTGTTGTCCGGAACGCAGGTGGTGAGGGGTGACGGAGCCTCCAAGAAGAAGTAATATCAAGCGGCGAGCGTCTCCTCTGGAGAGGCGGATCAACCGCATCCTTGGATTTATTCCTTCTCCTCTCTGTCAAACGATTGTCTATCCTTATAGCCATGGATATGACAGAGTCCAAGTCAGCGGGCAGATCGAGAGGCGCCAGCTAGTCTTGTAAAGAATCCGAGAGACCGCTGACGAAAGCGTCAAACAATGCAGCGGAGTTCCAGCCGCTGTCGGCTGCCTTAGTCCGGAACTCGATGGCGTAGTCAGCCACACTCCGCTGATGTTGTCGCAGCTTGATCAGAGCCCGAGCTGCTTCCCTGCCCGGCGTGGTTTGATCGAAGGCCTTCCTCATAGTGTCTATGAAGTTTTCCAGAGACCCGCAGATAGGCGAGCCTCGGGACCATTCTGCCGTGGCCCACGCTGCTGCTCGACCGGAGAGATGAGAGATCATAAAAGCCACTTTGGAATTGTCCGTGGGAAAAGCAGCCGGTTGGTGGTGATAGTGTAACTCACACTGCACGATGAACGGCCGGCAGCCTTCTGAGTCTCCGGAGTACTTTTCGGGTGGAGCCAGACGCATGGAAGCACTGTGCGGCTCAGTAACCCGGTTGGGATCGAATCCGGTCACCGCTGGAACCGGAGGAGTCGTAGGAGGAGAAACAGCCTGCAGGTGAGTGAGCACACGCTGAACCTCTGCTGCCAGTAGATTCACTTGGGTCGTCACCGATGTTTGTAGTTCCCTCTGGCTGCTGGTTAGATTCTGCACTCCCTGCTGCATGGTGGCCATATGCTCCTCTTGTTGCCCAAGACGTTGGCCCTGAGAGCGGATAGCGTTCTTAATCTGATCTGAGTCGGCTGAGTTCATTTTGATGGTCAGTTCGTACTGTCAAGGGGTGAACACTGAGGCATGAACTCAATTGCACGACTCAAAACTCAGACTCAGATAGCGTTTCAAAATAAAGACTTTACTGGAATTTTGCACAGTAATAAAATAAGGAAAACAAAACACTCTTTCGAGGAAAACTAGAATCGTGATCTATAGCATAGGTCCGTGAAAGGTCCGTGAGGTAAGCCGATACGTAGGTCTTCGAGAGACAACGAACTGACAATTAACAGGAAGGAGCTAACACAATATATACACAGGTAAAGGGGACACAGTTGGAAACAATCAGGGCGGGGAAAATAATCAAGGACGCAGGAGACAGAAAGGGGCGGGGAGCGTGGAGGCCTGAAATGAGAGGAAGAAATAATTAAGGGCATAGACATAAAGCACAAGACAAAGGGACATGACAACTCTAACATAAAGAATAAACTTTCACTATAAGTTTCTTGGACATGACACATCTAAACAGCCAAAAAACGATTTTTTAAATCGCCACATGTCACCCAGAGTCAACTGAACAGATTGATTGCTGAAAATAGTTTGTTTGTCTTCAGTGTCAGTCTGACCGTTTATTATTTATCTAATTGTTACTGCCAAAAGAGTGTAGTTCTTGTTTAATTGTTACACTGCCAAAATAGTGTAGTTGTTGTTAATGTGTACACTGTGGTGATTGACATTATTCACCCACGGATCTATGGGTTGGGGTATTGTTCTGCACGGACATTTTAGTGAACCGGACTTCCTGTTTCCGCCGGTCTTCGCTTCCCGGGCATGAAGTTGTTTACAATGGTTTTCAGATGCTAAATAAAAGTCTAGCTTGTACCTTTGATACCCCGCCTCCGACTCCCATCTCTCGGCACCACAACACTGCCAAAAGAGTGTAGTTGTTTTTATTTCATATTGCACTACTTAGAACTTGATTGTTGAGGCCACAATAAAGATGCCTGCTTTATTGTTATTGCACAGATTACAGGTACTGAGACAACGAAATGCAGTTTAGCTTCTAACGGTGCAACAAGCAGTAAAGTGAAAAGTAATGTACACAATCTACAGAATAAAATATAGAATTAATTGAATGATGAATAAACAGTGAGGGGTATGAATATACTAGATATACACAGCAGCCTGTGAGCAGTATTAACAGTGTGTATGAATATGCTAAGATATATAAAGTATGAAAACGGTAAGCAGTGCAAGTATAGCATACATGCCAACCTTTCCAAATCCAAAAGAGGTAGGTTTGCGCGTGGCAAATGTGCACGCCCAAATGAGGTAATCAGAAGAAATGGAACCCCAGTAATCACATGTATAAACCATGTATTTAAAATATATTGCATAATTTTATGCATTTTTCAGAAAAAGTGGTAGTTTGGTAAACAGTGACATCAACGACATGTCTGGTCTGTAAAATGCCCGAAAAACAAAAGAATGGGAGATAAATATCCCAAAGTCTCCACATGTTATTATATTTTTAATGTGTTTCTGGTCCTCTTTCAGTTGAGACAGTGTAGATGAAGGATGTGTCAGGATGTAGAACTCTTGTGTGAACATTGGATAAAGCCAGGTTCATATTCTTGTTTCATGTTGTTGACATATTAGAGTCAAAGGTTTGCACAGAGCGAAATATCTTTGTGTTGCGCCATAAATCAGAAAATACTCCATTAAAAAAGTCATTTCCTGCATTTTTATACCGATAAAGTGTGATATAAATAATGTACAGGCTTTCAGATTGCTGTAGTTCACTAAACACATTAACGACATGTTTGGTGTTGAAAATGTCCGAAAAAGTGAAAGAATGGGAGATAAATATCCCCAAATCTCAAAATTGCATTATATTTTGTCTGTTTCTTTCAGTTGAGACACTGTAGGATGCTTCCGGAAAAGACCAAACACTGGATGTCTTTCAGTCGCCAACATGTGTTTTCGAGACACTGATATTAACGGGGAAATCCTGCAGGACTCAAATGCCTCGTCGGGGGTAACGCTGCCTTACCCGCAGCGTTACCCCCGGTCTGCCAGTAGGGCCTGGCTCATTTCGTGGCATCTGCAGGCAGTGGCAAGTACTTCCGGCATCTGCCACAGAGGCCGCTACTCCGTGGTATCTGTGGCAAGTACTGTATATGCCAGAGATGCCACAACTTGCCGTGGCATTTGCGCATGCTGAACGGGAGTTGCCACAAGATGCCAGAGTTAAGAGAAGGTTTACTTACGGTAGCTGCCACTCGCCTTCCGTGGCAAATGCTGATATTTAAACCCGTATTTATCGCGTAAAATGTCGCTGTTTTGGCATGACTTTATCGGACTGATCTGTACACAAGACTGATGATCTGTTACTGATGGTCCGATCTCTATTTTTCAAAAAGATTAAACATTATATGTTCTATAGATTTTACTTGGAGAACGTGGTTTGTTAAAATAAATAAACGTGCTATTTTTATGATAACTGACTAAAGATATATTATGAGTAAGTTGAACTAAAGATCTAACATTGTTGACCAGAGTTGGGAAATAGGCTAACTTGTATACTCAAGTACTGTACTTGTGATTTACAAATAGCCTACTTGTGCTTTAGTTGAGTATGTAAATGGTATGTTACGTAGTACTTACCCCACTACAATTCAGAGGTAAATTGTGTAATTGTAGCCCACTCCCCTACATTTATTTAATACGCTACCTTTAGTTACTTACTACAGATTCTGATTAATGATGATAAATATAATCAAGTCTTAAATCAGACTTTATAGATACTCCTGGAGTAAATTCACAAGATACCCTAGACGCAGAGGTGCCCAGTACGTCGAACGCAATGCTGGTAGATAGCGAGTCATTCATAAAAAAAAAAAATCCAGCTCCGTTAAAATAGACAAAACAAGGTTTTGATCCCTCCCCCCTTGGCCTCCCTGCCACTTAATTCAGGAGTTTACTTGATTGACAGAAAAAGCGACCTATTGCTTTCCAGTCTGTTAACCCAGAATGCAAAGCGATACAAAATCAGTCAAGTGCCGGGAGAGACAAACAACAAAATGAGTGCGGGAACGAGCAAAAAGCTGAAGACATACCACTTCCACACAGAATGGGAGGGAGAATCTTTTTTTGTGATGTCACATTCAAAGGTTATTTGCCTTATTTGTAAAGCAAGCGTCGCTCTGCCAAAGAAAGGTAACGTGGAGAGACATTATCGGAGTGTTCACAAGGCATATGACAGCGACTTCCCTCCGAGTAGCGAGTTGAGAAAGAGAAAGGTCATGTATTATTGCTACACAAACATTATCTCTTAGTCTTAGTGTCGCCAACTCGTTTCTAACATGCAAAAAGACAAACAAATGCGTCTATGGTCGGTGTATTTTCTATCTTTCCAATCCAGAAGAGATCTCTCTCTCCCCCGTCTGTTTGCAAGGGGGCGGGGCAGTTTACACACACACGCAGCTGCTACATGCAGCAACACACTGAGGAGATGGTGGAGAGAAGCGCTCCAAGGTGTGGTTACATGTTACCAGTCTTGAGGTGGACAATGCTCGTCACCAAAAGTGTTTAGCATGTAAGGGCGGTAACACGAGCAATTTGTCTAAACATTTAGCAAAAGTGCACCACATTCAGACGGAGGAATGCACCGGGTTCGACTGTCTTTCTAGTAGCTCTGTAGCCCCATCCACGAGTAACGTTTCCACGTCAGGTGTTATGTATGCTAGCAGCAACACACGGAGTTAACTACATTATACAAACATGGGTTAATGATTAGAGGTAACTGAGTTATTTATTTTGTTAAAGTTTCAGCTATTCTGTTTACAGTTCTGTCATCAGATTATTTAATAAGATTTGTTAAAACATTGTTGTTTCTTTTGATGTGAAATATTATTTATTTAATTCAAATAAAAAGCAATGTTAATTTTGTTCACAATTTGTTAAGTTAATTTAATAATATATGTATTTTTGAATCAAGTATTCATCTTTATTGTCTTCATTGTTAGTTTCCACATGCCTAAAACAATCTCACTTGTAACAGAGTATTCCAACATTTAGGTTGGCTACTTCTACTTTTACTTCACACTAGAACCGCCAGGGGTCGCTGTATAGCCTACCTAAAACCACCAACGTGTGAAATGAACGAATGCATTGACTTTCAAGGTACAATGTTATTTTATTTATCATACTAGAACACAATGAGTGTTGCCACTACTCGCCGTGGCATGTGCCTTGGCATTTGTGGCATCTCCCACAGAGGCCACTGTGGTATCTGTGGCAAGTATATGCTACAGATACCACAACTTGCCATGGCAAGTCAATATGCCACAACTTGCCGTGGCAAGTATATGCCATATGCTGTGGCATTTGCGCATGCTGAACGGGAGTTGCCACAAGATGCCAGAGTTAAGAGAAGGTTCGGTAGCTGCCACTCGCCTTCCGTGGCAAAATGCTGATATTTAAAGCCGTATTTATCGTGTAAAATGTCGCTGTTTTGGCATGACTTTATCGAACTGATCTGTACACAGGACTGATGATCTGTATACAGGACTGATAGTCCGATCTCTTGTTTTCAAAGAGAGTAAACATTATAATTGAGATGAGATTTTACTTGGAGAACATGGTTTGCTTAAAATCATCCCCCTTCTAAAACTGCCACCATCCATCCCTTATGTACGCCTGTTTTATTGCGCAGGTAACGGTCAGCACAATGGCCAAGCGACCAGGCGAACAATAGCATACTTGTGCTTTAGTTGAGTATGTAAGTAAATTCACAAGATACCCTACAGTATACAAAGTCATTAAAACTAGCTGCACCTGTACCAGCTTTGATAACACTTTAATGATCAATATAATGAAAACATGTAATAGGCCTATGTACTTTAAGTATATTTGTATGCTAATAATTTTGCGCTTTTACAAAAATAGAAAGATAGAAAAATAGAGATTGCACATCAGTCCTGTGTACAGATCAGTCCGATAAAGTCATGCCTAAACAGCGACATTTTACACGATAAATACGAGTTTAAATATCAGCATTTGCCACGGAAGGCGAGTGGCAGCTACCGTAAAACTTCTCTTAACTCTGGCATCTTGTGGCAACTCCCCTTCAGCATGCGTAAATGCCACGGCAAGTTCTGGCATATACTTGCCACGGCAAGTTGTGGCATCTGTGGCATTTACTTGCCACGGCAAGTTGTGGCATATAGACTAGCCATGGCAAGTTGTGGCATATACTTGCCACAGATGCCACAGAGTAGTGGCCTCTGTGGGAGATGCCACAAATGCCAAGGCACATGCCACGGCGAGTAGTGGCAACACTCATTGTGTTCTAGTATGATAAATACAATAACATTGTATCTTGAAAATCAATGCATTCGTTCATTTCACACGTTGGTGGTTTTAGGTAGGCTATACAGCGACCCCTGGCGGTTCTAGTGTGAAGTAAAAGTAGAAGTAGCCAACCTAAATGTTGGAATACTCTGTTACAAGTAAAAGTCCTGCATTAAAATGTTACTCAAGTAAAAGCGCAAAAATGATTAGTATAACAATATACTTAAGGTGCATATTACATGTTTTCATTATAATGATTGATCATTAAAGTGTTATCAAAGCTGGTAAAGGTGCAGCTAGTTTTAATGACTTTGTATACTCTAGGGCAGGGCTATTCAACTACACATTCAGTTGGGCCAGATTTTATAACTACAAAATTCAGCTGGGCCAGACATTCAGCGGCCTGTAAAAAGCGGGTAGTGACACATTTTAAACCAACACATATTACTGCGATGAAAAACATGCAATTTTTATTCATTGTTCATCTAACAAAGGTAGGTCAAAAAGTGCATAAAAACACAACAAATTAGCATTAATTTAACAGAATCTGAAAAAAAGTGCACAGTTGTAGCATTACATTTGTTTGCTTTAGAAGTCAAATATTCAGGTTATTTTTTTTGAACCAGGCACATCACAAAGTGCATTTACTGAATACAATAATAGCAGTCTTAATAAATGTCCTCACATACAAAAAACACAGCTAAAGAGCTCCAATGCAACACAAAGAGGTAGTACTGTAGCAATACTATTTTTTCACTTTTCAAGTAATAACAAAAAAATCATACGTTTTGGTCACATTTGACCCAGACACATTACAAAGTGCATTTAAATGAATACAGAAAGAACTCTCAAGTTACCCTTCAGTGCACAAACCCATAACAAGGGATACGGGTAACTATATGAATGAATACTACACTACACGTCTACTATAGTAAACTAGGTGCTTACTATCACCTCATTTGTGATTTGTCATAGCTGACTTTCTCAATGGGGGAAGGGACATTTTTTGTTTTGAACAAGAGCAGTGATTTTTGGCTCATAGGATATCAATGCAATCCTAAAACATTGGTGAAAAGTGCTGTCAGTCAGGGAGCAGCGAGTGCTACTTTTGATTGAGTTCATGTGTGAAAAGCTTGATTCACATGTGTATGTTGATCCAAACATACTGAGCACACAGATCGCTACTTTCTGAACGTTAGGGAACTGCCGTTTTTTGACATCACTCCAAAACTTTGCTGGCCCGTTAGTGCGCTGCATGTCAATAAGTTCCAGTGTATATTTCCCCTTGTCGATGCAGGGAACCACTTCCTTTGCTCTGGTTCATACGTCCCCCTCTATTGCAACAGTGAAGGGGTCTCTGGCAAAGCCCATCACCTCTGTGGGCAGAGCAAGTCCATCCAATCGACCGGCAAAGTTCTCTTTCAACCTCGCAATGAAATCTGTAATCACATCCGTGATTTGTGCCGGAGATGTGATGTGTTTGGGGAGCGTCGGAAAATGCAGCATCCGACCCGTGCTCAAGTCGGTCGCGAAAAGGTCCAGCTTGACTTGGATCTGCTCCACAAGATCAATTACCGTTTTGTCTCTGTTTACGCTTCAGAGTTGAGAGAGACATGTTTTAGAGTTGCTATCATAGGACCACCGTTACTAGCACCACTAGATGCACTTTCAAAAAACGTGCTGCGTTGTGGTTTGGTGGTTTCTATGCAACGCGGAGTGTTGCGTTCATGGTCTGTACTAGTGTAAGAATTTGGCTACGGGAGGCTGGGCCACTCGGGAGTTGGTTCTGGGCCGCATCTGGCCCGCGGGCCGCCAGTTGAATAGGCCTGCTCTAGGGTATCTTGTGAATTTACTCCAGGAGTAACTATAAAGTCTGATTTAAGACTTGATTATATTTATCATCATTAATCAGAATCTGTAGTAAGTAACTAAAGGTAGCGTATTAAATAAATGTAGGGGAGTGGGCTACAATTACACAATTTACCTCTGAATTGTAGTGGGGTAAGTACTACGTAACATACTATTTACATACTCAACTAAAGCACAAGTAGACTATTTCTAAATCACAAGTACAGTACTTGAGTATACAAGTTAGCCTATTTCCCACCTCTGGTCAACAATGTTAGATCTTTATGTCAACTTACTAATAATATATCTTGAGTAAAAATAGCATGTTTATTTATTTTAACAAACCACGTTCTCCAAGTAAAATCTATAGAACATATAATGTTTAATCTTTTTTGAAAAATAGAGATCGGACCATCAGTATAGATCAGTCCGATAAAGTCATGCCAAAACAGCGACATTTTACGCGATAAATACGGGTTTAAATATCAGCATTTGCCACGGAAGGCGAGTGGCAGCTACCGTAAACCTTCTCTTATCTCTGGCATCTTGTGGCAACTCCCGTTCAGCATGCGCAAATGCCACGGCAAGTTGTGGCATCTCTGGCATATACTTGCCACAGATACCACGGAGTAGCGGCCTCTGTGGCAGATGCCGGAAGTACTTGCCACTGCCTGCAGATGCCACGAAATGCGCTTGCTGTCTCTCCGGTCTGCACGTTGTTTCTCTTTCAGAAACACAGAGGACTACTGTTTGTATGATGCGATCACGCTGCAAACGATGTCCACCAAAAGTCGAGTCCAGTGTCTATGGAGTGTCATTTGTATTTGTTATAGTTTGGGAAGATTGAAAATCGGTAGGGAAAGCCAGCTAAGTCGGTAGGCGGTAGAAACATTTCAAAAGCGCTAGACTACCGTCCAAATCGGTAGGGTTGGCATGTAGTATAGCATAAAATATATGGATATTAATTTCATGATAAACATTGTGGAACAATGATGAAAAATGTGAATGGAAATGGCGACGTAAAACTGACATAAAACAACAACAAACTTTTGCCAAGCTAATGGAGAGTTTCATCAGCCGCGGGTAAAAACCACCAATGAGCGCTCAGCTCGAGATACCCGCGAGTCGAGAGAGTGAATTATATCTGCATTTTCTCTTTTGAGAAGCCCCCACCCCCCATGTTGCAAACTCATTGTTTAAAACTAATTGGCCATCGGAATGTGTGGAGTAAGTCTCCCAAGGGGGATGCTCACATTCCACAGCTCCCCCCCCCCTCCTGTGATCTCCCAACCCCCAGTCTGTAGGTTTGTGTTCGCAGCTAGGCCCCGCCCCCCGCACACAGAGAGACACAGGGAGATCGCTCTTCTGGAGTGAAGAGAGCGGAAATAATGATATTGCAAGTTAGAAATGTAAGATGCATTTTGACAGACAAGATGGCCAGTCTGCAACTGCACCCAGCCCAGCCCACGTAAACTGTCAACGGGGGGAGCCTCGCTGCTGGGGGAACGGTGGACCTAGTGTCCCGACTGGAGTGGGAATAATAATAATAATAATAATCCGTGCATTTTATCCATTAATTTCCCCAACATTGTGGTAAAAAAACCACACGTTTAATCCATGTTGGTGTACTACAACTACAAAAAGCATCGGTTTGTTTTCTGATCAGGAAATGCAGACCGGCTCAAACAAACTATTTTTAAATCATCTTCCTCACGATCATTTAATGTATCATATGTTCGCCGAATTGACATGAAAGCACTAATAAATGTAGTTTAATCTACTTGAGTTTACAACTACAAAAATAATCGATTTGTTTTTATATCACATCCGACGGGAGGAAATTTAGCAGCTCTCACTACCGATTTTTAATCCTAATTTAATCATCATCTTCACCACGATCATTTATGTTTATGTTCCCCGAATTGACATGAAAGCACTGACAAATATGAATATACTGTAGTCAACTTCATTAAAACGTTATTAACGTGCCTAAACTCAGTAATTCACCATTTCTACGCAGGACAACACACTTTGTCCGTGTTTGGTTCTCTCGCCGCACAGTGAAAGTTCCCGCATTGACTTCATTTCTGGCTTCCCCCAAAACTTCAAAATGAGTCGAAGGAATTTCCCCGCAATGTTCGAAATTATTGATATTTATCGGAACGGTATCGCACCTTCTTTTTTAAACTGACGGTTCGAGATTACTAGTAGCCCAATATTTCATTGCACAACAGTTGTTGGGATGCTGTGAAGTATTATTTTAATTATTTGAAGTATTAAAGTAACGTGTTATGGCAGGAAAGTTCAATCTGGTATATTCATTTTAATGTCACACACACACACACATACACTGTGAAGCAAACGATGGAATCAACAAACTAACTTACTACCTGGGATCCCGCCCAGAAGGGAAACCGACCAATGGAACACTGCCAACTCACTGTCTAGCTCGCTCAGAAGTGAACTCTGTGTATAAATGTTGTGATCATTTTGAAGATCGGGGCTCTTGTTTCTGACTTGCCGTTCCTGAGACGTGTCTCACACGGGGGTAGAACCTGAGCCCGGAGTACTCTGCAGAGTGCTTCGTGATTAGGAGTTTGGGTGATGTATTTGTATGTTTTACCATTAAAGCAGATTATTGTTTAACCCTTATCCTGGCTGCTTTGAATTTTTCCTTCTTTTGAGAACCCGCTCATATAGGAACGGCGCGGAGCAGAGATTCTGCCCCAACAGCTGTCACAGGCTCTTTAAACTGTCGCATTTTCTGTTGTTTCTATCGCGCATTGCCGGTATGAAAGGTTCTGTGCCGGAAATATCAAACATTTAATAAAAGTGAAAAACAATGAACAAGACTTAACGTATTAATAATAATTAATTATATTTATTCCGTTTGGATGTAGGATTTTTGACTTTGTTTAGAGCAGTAGTGATCTTCAGCAGAGAGCTAAGCGCTGTCAGACCGGACCTAACCCTGAAAAGTATTATCATCTGAAATTAATCATTATGTTATTCATATTAAATACATATTGTATTTTTACAACTTGTATTTAGAAATACTCTGTTGTAATTATTGATGCATAAATGTGTTCATCCATTCAATGTGGCATCTGCTATAATGGGGTTAATGTATGATATTACTCAATAATACAATACATTATAATATATGATATGATAATTATATTTTAGTTTTATTCATTTCTTATTTCATAGTTTCTCATTATTATTATTTTTATCGCTCATCTTATTTTTGATTTTATTAATCTGTGTGAATCTGTGCTATCCTGTTTTTCACTCTTACCCTGTTGCTGTTTGAACTACTGAATTTCCCCACGGGGATTAATAAAGGTCCATCTTATCTTATCTTAATGTATAAATTGATTTACTTCAATCTACTGTACTGTGTAAAAACACCCCAACAATATTACAAAAAATATACTGCATAAAGCAAACTATATACTTTATTTGATCTAAAATATTGATGTTTTTTCATTATAGTAGCCTGTGAAAACCATAACAAATAAGTGATTAAATGCTACAGTATTCAGCAAACACAACTGCAGAGCTGCAAACATTGCAAACAGAATAAGTTCTACAACACCCAGTTGTCTTTGTGTATTTGTGAATGAAGCGCCATCTCATGGTTAAATCCTGTAATTGAACAAATGGGGAAATTTGGCAACACCCCCAGCCACTGGGATCCGCTGGGCTTTTGACTGGGACACACCCATGTGAGTCCTATCTGGAGTGCTACATCTGTAAATAAACTTGCCTTGCCTTGCCTTGCCTTACAGCTCTTGTTAATGATGGTCTACTGATCTGTAATAATAATAATACATTTTGTCTCTATAGCGCTTTTCTTGAACCCAAAGACGCTTCAAATTTGGGAGGGAGGGTAGACAAACAAAACAAAAACAAAAAGAAACAAAGAAACAAAACAAAACAGAAAAGCAGTCAGGAGGAAGTTGATTGAGAGGGGGGGGGGGTGGGGGGGCTTATGGATACAGAGTTGAAGAGGAGGGTTTTGAGGCGGGACTAGAACAGGGTGAGAGACTCAGACTCACGAAGGTCTTGGGGGAGGGAGTTCCAGAGCTTCGGGGCTGCCACAGAGAAGGCTCTATCCCCGAAGCTCCGGAGTTTGGCCTTGGGGATGGAAAGCAAACCGGCTGAGGTGGATCTGAGGGACCGGGGTGATTGGTAGAGGATGAGGAGGTCAGTGAGGTGGGGGGGGCCAGATGGCGGAGGGCTTTGTAAGTGCAATGGATGCGATGTGAAACGGGGAGCCAGTGGAGTTCTTTGAGGACCAGGGTGATGTGATGCCATGATTTGGTGTGGGTGAGGAGTCTGGCGGCTGCGTTCTGGACACGCTGGAGTCTATTGTCTTTCCCGGGTCGCCGAGGATGCTGGCGTTGTTTGTTCGCCGCTCCTCCGCCCCAAATATTGTTCTTTAGTCCAGATTAGAACCTCTCCTGTCTGGCTCTCTACTTTTGAAACGTCAGTCATCAGCAAAAATAGCAGCATCTCTATATCGAATCGACACAGATCTTTGTGTTGTCGTCTCCTACCTGCTGGCTCTTTCCTGCTCATCGGTCCCTAGCTAGCATCATCGGACCTAGCAGGCTGCTACCTAGATGCTCCTCGGCTCCCTGAAGTCTGCCGAGCTAACAATTCTGTCTCCACCCCAACTCCACCCCAACTCCACCCTAACTCCAGCCTAACTCCACCCTAACTCCGCGGCTCGTGTGGGGATTCCCATCCCGCTGCGATCAGCCGGCTTCCCCGCTGACATCGTCTCTCCCTGCCGCCTACAGCCGGTGGCTAACAAGCTAGCTAACAAGCTAGTAGGCTGGTCACCCGGCTCCCACTCTGCACCAGGCTGTCAGCCCCTCCTACGATTCTCCTCCGGAAACCACTGGAATCATTCTCCTGATATGCTGTGGATTATCACTCTCCTTTTATCTGGACTCACACCGCTCCTTCTTCCACGGTCATCCGGCTCCTGGTCTCTGCTGCCCGGGTCCCCAGCATTAGCTAGCTCCGTGCTAGCGCCACTTCACGGGATCATGCCGCCGCTCTACACCCTGTCAGATCTCCACTCCTTTAATAACCGCCTGCCTCCGGATTGCATGGACATCCTCGCAGATAATGAAATACTCCGCAAACGCCGTCCTCCACACAGAGGCTCTGGCCGTAAGTTTTTATTTCATTCCACGTCTCCACACTCCATCCCGTCCATTCGGTCCTGTCACGCGCCCACACTACGCCATCACAACAAAAAACATGTGAATCTGACCAATCTCCTTCCACTTCCCAAGTCCACACAACCCCCCCCAATGCAACGTCACCTCAGAGCAGCCCTGCTCAACACACGCTCCATCCACAATAAAAGCCAAAACATGGCAAAAGCCCCTGGACTATTTTTCTTTAAATCAAATCACCCCAGTAGGATTCACATACATTGACAAACCTCGCCCACAAGGGCGGGGTGGTGGTATAGCTGCTATTATCAGAAAGGAAATAAAAGCTACCATAATCCCCATCCCTGATGCTTCTTCATTTGAACACCTGATCTTTAAACTCTCTGGTCCCACTCCCCTGGTCACAGCCATCATCTACCGTCCCCCGAAGCCAAACCCTTCCTTTCTCTCCGACCTCTCTGACATTCTCACTCAGCTTTCTGCCATATCCCCATCTGTTCTCCTCTTAGGTGATTTTAACATTCATATTGACGACCCGACCTGCAAATATGCCTCTGAATTTAAGGAATCCCTTCATTGCTGCAACTTCTCTCAACACATTAACTTCCCAACACACAGCCGTGGTCACATCCTGGACTTGGTCTGCTCCACTGGTCTCCCCATCCATCATCTGTCCGGCCTCAATCTCCACGTCTCTGATCACCTGGCCATCATCATGGACATCAACATCCCCATCCCCGCCCAAAAGCAAAAGCGCACATTAACCTACAGAAACCTTAAATCCATCTCACCTTCAGCAATCACTGCCTCCATTACCTGCAAGATGTCTGTCTCCCCCCCCCCCCCCACTTTCTGAAAACCCATCTGAACTTGTGGACTATTATAACAGCACCCTCTCCTTCTCTCTCAATTAACTGGCCCCCACAAAAACTAAAAATGACTCTTTCATACACTCCGCCCCCTGGTATACCCCCGAACTCCGCCAAATGAAATCAAGGAAACGTTAACTTGAACGCCAACACAAGAAAACCACACTAACAGTCCATCTTCAAATCTACAAAGACTATCTCCAGCAGTACAGTAATGCACTCAAAGCAGCCCGGTCTAATTACTACTCACAACTCATTCAGTCTGGCTCCAGCAACCCCAAGCGTCTGTTCTCCACCATCAGCAAACTTCTCAAACCCTGTGACAACGCCACCTCGTCCTTCACCACCGAACAGTGCAACTCCTTCCTTTCGTTTTTCCAAACCAAAATCAGCAACATTTACAGCAATCTGACACCCTCATCAGCACCCCCCACCTCCTCTCCTGGCTCCCCCCCTTCACCTCACAGCCCCTGTCCCACTTCTCCCCTGTGACCCCCATGCAACTGTCCCACTTCATGACTGGAATTAACTCCACCTGCACACTTGACCCAATGCCCTACAAATTTGTTAAAGAGAGCGTCCCTGCCATCTCCCAGCTCATCGCCACCATCATTAACTCCTCCCTCAGATCTGGATCAGTTCCCCCCTCTCTCAAACTGGCTACTGTCACACCCATTCTCAAAAGACCTGGACTCACACCTGACATCATGTCCAACTTCCGGCCCATCTCAAATCTCCCCTTTCTGTCAAAAATACTTGAACGTGTCATTGCCTCACAACTAAAATCCCACCTCAGCTCCAATGACCTCTTTGAGCCATTTCAATCCGGTTTCCGATCAAAACACAGCACAGAAACAGCTCTTCTGAAAATCACAAACGACCTCCTCCTCTCCTCTGACTCCGGCAACCTGAACATCCTCATCCTCCTCGACCTCACCGCAGCATTCGACACCATCAACCACACCATCCTGCTGTCCCTCCTCGAATCATCACTCAACATCACTGACACTGCACTCTCCTGGCTGAAATCCTACCTCACCGACAGACATCAGTTTATCAACATCAACAACTGCACCTCCTCCACTGCTCCTCTGTCCCAAGGCGTCCCCCAGGGTTTGGTGCTTGGCCCCCTCCTCTTAATCCTTTACATGCTCCCCCTTGGCAAAATAATTAGTCGCCACAACCTTCAATTTCACTGCTACACCGATGACATCCAACTTTACATCTCAACAAAAACCATCACCCCCACAACACACTCCACTCTCACCAACTGTCTCTCAGAAATAGAAGCATGGATGCAAACAAACTATCTCCAACTGAACAGTGCCAAATCAGACATCATCATCATCGGCCCCCCATCCCGTATCAAAGACATCCAGAATTTCAACTTCACCATTGACAGCCACACTCTATCTCCCCCCCTCACATCCGCAACCTCGGAGTCATTTTCGACAGTCAGCTCAAATTCAACCACCACATAAATCACATCACCAGGACCGCCTTTTTCCACCTCAAAAACATTGCCCGTCTCCGCCCATCACTCTCCTCCTCTGCTGCTGAAACCCTGATTCATGCATTCATCACTTCACGACTCGACTACTGCAATAGCATCCTCTATGGCATACCATCCAACCTCCTCAATAAACTCCAACATATCCAGAACTCTGCTGCCCGCCTCCTCACCCACACCCGCTCCCGAGACCACATCACTCCCATCCTCCAGAACCTCCACTGGCTCCCCGTCCGTCAAAGAATCCACTTCAAAGTCCTCCTCATTACTCACAAAGCCCTCAACAACCAGGCCCCCCCCTACCTCACAGACCTGCTGCACCACCACACCCCTTCCCGCTGCCTCCGCTCATCAGAAGCCAACCTCCTATCCATCCCCACCCGCACCAATCACCGGACCTGGGGGGACAGAGCCTTCTCCGTCGCTGCCCCCTCCCTCTGGAACTCACTCCCACAACCCATCAGAGACTGCACCGACCTCACCACCTTCAAAAAACTCACAAAAACTCACCTCTTCAATCTGGCTTTTAATGTGTGATTGTTTTTGTATTATTTGACTTTAACTTTAACTATATATTTATTTGTTGTTCCTTTCTTTTCTTTTCTTTTTTCTTCACTATTATCTGTAAAGCGTCTTTGAGCACCTGTAAAAGCGCTAACAAATTAAATCCATTATTATTATTATTATTATTGAGGGATGTAGTGCTGATGCCGTAGAGGAGTGAGTTGCAATTGTCAAGGCGGGAGGAGATGAAGACGTGAATGACTCGCTCAGCTGCAGGGCGGGTGAGAGAGGGACGGAGTTTGGCAATATTGTGGAGGTGGAAAAATTAGGTTTTTACAACTTGACGGCTGTGGGGCTCGAGGGAGAGGGTGGGGTCAATTATAACGCCAAGGTTGCGTGCCTGGGTGGAGGGGGAAACAGGGGTGCCATCAATGGTGACTGTCAGGTTGGGGGTTTTGCTGAGGGTGGATTTGGAGCCGATGAGGAGGAGTTCAGTTTTATTGCTGTTGAGTTTGAGGAAGCTGTGTTGCATCCGGAATTGTATTGTAGTCAGACAGGATTCGATGTGGGTGAGGGGGGGGGGGGGGGGGTTGTGGGGGGATTTGGTGCTGAGGTATATCTGTGTGCCATCAGCGTAATAGTGAAAGTCCATGTTGTATTGGCGGAGAATCTGACCAAGGGGGAGGATGTAGATGATGAAGAGGAGGGGGCCGAGCATGCCCGGCGCCGTGGGAGGGCCAGGGAGGGCCAGGCCTTCCCATTTGACATCCCTGCCCTCCCCTAATAAACACGTTTTTTATTATTAAAAAAAAACAAAAAAACAAATATTTTATTTTTTTAATTATAAATAAACGGCGAACTTTTATGCTACAATGTATGTGATGTCAGATAGTAACTTAAAAAAATCGCAGGCTACGTCAAATAAATGCATGTGTCTGTTGTGATTTGTGATTCGTCCACATTTAGACCAATCACAGCGTCACACTCTGCCGCCTATTCTGGATTTGTTTATTGTGTATTCTGTAGACATTTCTGTTTGAATTACAAAATGGATATCAGAAATTGGCTTAAAAGGTCTAAGGATTTATTCAAACGAAATAGCGATGAAATAACTGCAGCCGATGGTGCTGCTGGCGACCCTGCACCTGCAGTTGCAGCAGCACGCCTTAATGTCACAAGCTTGACCTCGGCAAACCCCGGGACTGAGTTAGCGAGCCCAAGCCTTGACTCATCAAGGCGGCCGCCACCAACGCTGTCCTCCGAGGCACAGCTCCTTGTGCCCCTACCATCACCACCTGCGTTGCCACACCCTGCACCACACCCGCCATCATCCTCCTCCGTGCCGGTCCCTCCACTACAGACGCTACCTTGCAGCACATCAACTGGTACTATTGGGCCAGCAACCGCTCAAAGACCAACATCCCCAGATGATCTTGGGGTTAATAAACCCAACCAGGTGAAACTGATTGTTTTCAAGAAATAAGCGCACTTTTGCCACTGCATGGTACTACAACAGGCCATGGCTTGAGTATTCGTTAAAAGCAGATGCAGCCTTTTGTTTCCCTTGTAGACAGTTTAAAGTAAATACGTCTTCATCTGATGCGGCTTTTACTGTCAAATGTTTTTGCGACTGGAAACACGCATTACAGACTGATAAAGGACTGATAAGGCATGCCGCATCAAAATAACACATTTCATGTGAGAGTTGTGGAGAGAGGGAGACAGATACGCGAGGAAACAAATAAGGAAATGAGTACTTTGGTGAAAATCAGCTGGCACGGAACCGCTATTACGTGTCGTTGATATTATAGCTTTTTTTAGCTGTCAACCAACTCCCTCTCAGAGGTGACCACGATTCACTCCACAGCATGTCCGAGTGCAGTGCATAGGAAAATAAACCATGCCCAAGGCGGGCTAAACAGTTCATCGTCTCCGTCTCTATATTTCTTTCCTGAGGAAGCTACCATCCTTAACCAGTGTGCCTTGCTCGTGATTTACCAGTGTTTGTGCTGCCACGCACACAATGTTTCAAAAGTGGTTTCAATGTTGCCCTTTATTTGTGTATGTATTTGTGATAAGTGTGCTTTTGGCCTTGCTGTTTGATATATATTGTGCCGCTGGCCCGCAGCACATGACGGTTTTGTGTGCCCTCCCATGAAAATCATATGCCCTCCCTTTAGATTTGTTCTGGCGCCGGGTCTGGGGCCGAGTACTGAACCTTGGGGAACACTTTGGGTGACTGAAGCTGTGGCAGAGGAGTGGTTGTTGAGGGAGATGAAGTGGGATCTGTCGGAAAGGTAGGACTGGAGCCACCTCAGTGCAGTACCTTTGATACCGATATCCTGGAGTCGGGTAAGCAGGATGGTGTGGCTCACGATATTGAAGGCTGCACTCAGGTCGAGGAGGATGAGAATGTTGAGGGAACTGGTGTCAGCAGAGGTGAGGAGGTCATTGAGGACTTTGATGAGTGCCGTTTCTGTGCTGTGGTGGGGACGAAAACCAGAAGGGGTTCAAAAAGCTGGTTGGTTTGGAGATGGCGGTGGAGTTGTTTGGAAATGATGCGTTCTATTGTTTTTGAGAGAAAGGGGAGGTTGGAGATGGGGCGGTAATTACTGAGGGAGGAGGGATCCAGACCGGGTTTCTTGCGGATGGGACTGACAGTAGATGGTTAACCTAATATAACTAACAGACATGCAATTTGACCGAGAGGCATTTCAGTGCAGAATACATTTATTGGGCACAATTTCCACACTGTGGATTCTTCAATCTGCTGTTGGTCTGCTGTTGGCCACCTTCTCCTGGGAGATATCCATTCTGGCACTCTGTCGTGGCACTCTGAACACTGGCTGAAGGGTTCCCTCGAGCAAGCTTCTGGCCTCCAGAGTCCAGAAGACAAACCTTTTATGAAGGTAGATATGGTGCAAAATGCGAGAGCGTGTAAAACCTGATGTGAGCACTTGCAGAAAATAAATCTGAGCTTGTGTGCATACATTTACACTTGTATAAAATATCCACGTAACTGTGAACCAAATTTACACTTGTATAAAATATCCACGTAACTGTGAACCAAATTTACACTTGTATAAAATATCCACGTAACTGTGAACCAAATTTGAAGTCACAGAAGAAAAAAAAAAGTTTTGTAGCTTGTAGAAAAAAAATGAACTTAGTGATGAAATGTTCACTAGCAGAAAAATACATATTTTTTAAATATATTTTCCATTACAACTGCAACTTGGTTATTACAACCTCTCAAATCAGTCATTACAACTTGACGAATCTGCTCTGTGGCAGTATAAATCGACGAATCTGCGGTCTTGACTTTGCTACACTTCTTGCGATAAATGTGTCGCAAAAATAATTTTCACCTGTAGATGTGGGGGAAGAGAGGGGGGTTGGAGTGAAGGGGCGGAGCTATCAGAACGACGAGGCTCGGCTGACTGGTGGAGACTGCAGGGCTAAGTGTCGCTACCAGTCCGCTGACATGGCGCGTCAATCAACGGTAAGTTTTGCCCGTTACTTGCCCAGTATTACTTTGAATATTATTATTGTGATTGAGGATTAAATCCGCTTTGAAGACCACTGTTTTATATCGTGCAGTTTAGCGGCAAAATAACGTCAGTTAGCCAGCTAACGCTAGCTTTGTTGAGTTTATGCTAGCTCAGGGCTCGACATTAAGGACTGCCCAATGGCCCGGGGCCATCTAGTATTTAGCTCGGGCAATGAAGCCTCACCTGCTGGTTGCCCGATCGGGCAATCTATTATGTGTCATGTCTCGCAAATTATGTTAGTTAGTTTTTGTCTTGGTCTAGTGATTTTCCCCTTTATTTTTGAATAGTAACCTTTCCTCTCGTTTCAGATACTCTGACCTCCCTTCCTTGTGTGTCTCCCACTCCTGTGATTGTCGACCCCGCCCCTGATTGTTTCCACCTGTTCTCCATTACCTGGTGTATTTATTGTCCTCGTCTCCCTTTGTCCTGTGCCAGTTCGTTTCGTTCCTTGTGACTACCACCAGCATTTGCAATCCAGGATTAACCCCAAGCAGAGCTTTGAGCCACGTCTTGTTTAAGTATTTTTGTCGTTCATGCTCCTAGTGTTTTTTCCTCTTTAAGAGTGATTTTGTTTTTGTACCACTATCGTTGAGCTTTGGTTTGAATAAAACCTTTTTTTTGTTAAATTCTGTGAGTTGTGCATTTGAGTTCATACCCGTTTAATCAGTCGTAACAGTACGAACTGGCCTAAACATGAACCCAGCCGACTCTGAACAGCTGAGAGCAGCGCTTCGCTCTCAGGGAGGCCGCCTCGCTCAACAGGAGGATCAGTTAACGGCCATCCAGCAGGGAGTATCACACGTCACAGACAGCCAGAGGGAGTTCGAGTCATCTGTTACAAACCAGATTAACCACCTGGCGGGGCAGATCCACCACCTGCTCGCTCACCTCAAGACTGAGCCCTCACACCCACCTCCGGCCGGACCCGAAGCGAATGCGGACCCGGCGCCCGCTTCCCAAACCGTGTCAATCCGCCTGGCTCCGCCTGAGAAGTTTTCCGGGGAATCCCATGACTGCCGTCCATTCCTGGTGAATTGCAGCTTACATTATAGCCAACTACCGACAGCCTTTCCCACGGAGAGATCCAAGGTGGCTTTTATGATTTCCCATCTCACCGGACGAGCGGCGGCGTGGGCTACGGCTGAATGGTCACGTGACTCGCCGATATGCGAGTCTTTGGGACAGTTTACGGACTCCCTGACGAACATTTTTGACCACACGTCCCCAGGCAGGGAAGCAGCTCGGGCTCTTTACAAGTTAAGTCAAGGAAGACGCAGTGTGTCAGACTACGCAGTGGAATTTCGCACCATTGCGGCCGATAGTTGCTGGAATTCTTCTGCTTTGTTCGATGCCTTTATTAATGGGCTTTCTGACCCTATTAAGGATCAGCTGGCACCCTTGGATCTGCCAGTGGAACTAGACTCTGTCATTGCCATGTCCATAAGGATTGATAACAGACTTGCTGAGAGGAAACGGGAGAAGGACAGGGCTGCACTACCCTATTTCCACCCTAGAGGGCACTCCTACTCTTCTCACTCTCAGGAGACTGCCATGCCACGTTCCTCTTTCCTTCCATCCCAGAGATCAGCGTCCCCCAACAAGGCCGAGGAGCCAATGCAGCTGGGACGTGCCAAGCTGTCCACGGAGGAGCGTCGGCGCCGCCTGCTGGAGGGAAGATGTTTTTACTGCGGTCAACAAGGTCATCTTCTCTCTGGATGCCCGGTAAAAGACGGGGCTCACCAGTGAAAGGGAGGGCACTGGTGAGCCGTCTTTCCACGGCAGACTTTCCTCCCCGCAAGTTGACCAACATAAAGGTAATCTGCCATGAAAGAAGTAACTCTCAAAAAGTGTTAATTGACTCTGGGGCTGACGAAAGCCTGATGGATTGGGGATTAGCTCATGAACTGAGACTTAATACTGAACTTTTGTCGTCCCCTTTGAAAGCCAGTGCTCTGGATGGCAAACTTCTATTTCATGTCACACACAAGACCGAACCCGTCACTATCATGATTGATGATCATTGTGAACTCATGTCGTTTCACCTGTTTAATTCTGCTCAACATCCTCTCATCCTAGGTTTTCCCTGGCTAACCAAGCATAACCCCTATGTTGATTGGCGGTCAGGTAAAATTAAGGGGTGGGGGCAGGAGTGTTCACAGGATTGTTTTAAGTGTGTGGGAAACATGGCAGTAGGAGGGGTTTCTGGGGAATCTAATACCGATCGGGTTACTAATACTCAACATAGCCTGGACCGCAAGAATCAAACCCCAGATTTAACTTCTGTTCCCCCCTGTTACGATGACCTGGTCAAGGTATTTTGTAAAGTGAGCGCCACCTCCCTTCCTCCTCATAGGCCGTATGATTGTGCCATCAATCTGTTACCTGGGGCTCCAATTCCGAAGGGTAGGTTATACTCCATCTCGGGTCCGGAGAAGGAGGCTATGAAGGAGTACATTGACACCTCTCTTCGTGCAGGTCTGATCCGCCCGTCTTCCTCCCCGGCTGGGGCGGGTTTTTTCTTTGTGGGAAAAAAGGACGGGTCCCTTAGGCCATGCATTGATTATTCTCCTTTAAATGACATTACGGTAAAGAACAGGTATCCTCTCCCCCTCATGGCTACTGCTTTTGAACAACTTCAAGACTCTAACATTTTTACCAAGTTAGACTTGCGTAATGCCTACCATCTGGTGAGAATTCGTGAGGGGGATGAGTGGAAGACTGGTTTTAACACACCCACAGGGCACTATGAGTATCTCGTCATGCCATTTGGTCTCACCAATGCTCCAGGAGTTTTTCAAGCACTCATTAACGATGTTTTAAGGGAGTTTTTAAACCGTTTTGTGTTTGTATATCTTGACGATATTTTAATATACTCACCTGACAAAGACTCTCATGTTCACCATGTACGTCAGGTCCTCCAAAAACTCCTGGAGAACAAACTGTATGTGAAGGCAGAGAAATGTGAGTTTCATGCTAAGACTGTATCCTTCCTAGGCTTTATCATAGCTCCTGGTCTGATCCAGATGGACCCGGCCAAAATCAGTGCGGTGGCTAAGTGGCCTACGCCAGACAACCGCAAGGGGGTGCAACGTTTTCTAGGCTTTGCTAACTTTTACAGGCGCTTCATCAGAAGTTTCAGCGCCATTGCTTCTCCCCTTCATGTTCTCACGTCCCCTCAGGTGCCTTTTGTATGGTCTCCTCAGGCCGAGGAGGCTTTCCGCCGTCTCAAGGAGAGGTTCACCTCAGCCCCCATCCTCATCATCCCCGACCCAACTCGTCATTTCGTTGTAGAGGTTGACGCCTCAAATGAAGGGGTGGGGGCTGTCCTGTCGCAGCGGTCCAAGGAAGACAACAAACTTCATCCCTGTGCCTTTCTCTCCAAGAAACTCTCCTCTGCAGAGCGGAACTACGACGTGGGGAACCGTGAGTTGTTGGCGGTAAAGATTGCTCTGGAGGAATGGAGACATTGGTTGGAGGGGGCTCAGCTCCCTTTTATAGTGTGGACCGACCACAAGAATCTCGAGTACATTAGGAAGGCTAAAAGACTAAATTCTCGCCAATCAAGATGGTCTCTGTTTTTTAACCGTTTTAACTTCACTCTGTCTTACAGGCCGGGGTCCCAGAACGCCAAGCCGGATGCCCTGTCCCGTTTGTTTGACCCCGAGCCGGTTGCCAAGAAGCCTGAATCCATCCTGCCACTGAACCGTGTGGTAGGGGCGGTCACTTGGCAAATAGAATCTGTGGTGAAGCAAGCTAACGGTGAGAGCCCAGCACCTAGTGGTTGTCCGCCAAACCGTCTGTTTGTGCCTGTTACTGTACGTCCACAGGTCGTCCATTGGGCTCACTCATCGCTGCTCACCTGCCATCCTGGCGTCAAGAGGACCATATTCTTTATCAAGCAACGTTTTTGGTGGAGATCCATGGAGCGTGAGGTCCGGGAGTATGTGGAGGCCTGTCCTGTCTGCGCCCGCAACAAGACATCCTCCAGGGCACAGATGGGGCTGCTCCAGCCGCTTCCGGTTCCCAGCCGGCCCTGGTCTGAGATTTCCGTGGATTTCGTCACTGGGCTCCCAATGTCAGAAGGTAACACCACCGTACTCACGGTGGTGGACCGTTTTTCTAAGATGGTTCATTATATTGCCTTACCCAAGCTGCCATCTGCCAAAGAGACGGCAGAGATCATGATGACTCATGTGTTCCGTATCCATGGTTTCCCCAAAGATATTGTCTCAGACCGGGGTCCGCAGTTCATCTCACGCTTCTGGAGGGAGTTCTGCAACCTCATCGGGGCGTCGGTGAGCCTGTCATCCGGGTACCATCCGGAGTCCAATGGCCAGACCGAACGCCTTAATCGGGAATTAGAAACTGGGCTCCGCTGCCTCAGCTTCCAGAACCCTTCCTCCTGGAGCAGGCATCTCACATGGGTAGAGTACGCCCACAACACGCTCCCCACGGCCCCTACTGGGTTGACTCCCTTCCAGGCTGCCTATGGGTATCAACCTCCTACCTTCCCGGACCTCGAGAAGGAAGTCACAGTCCCGTCCGCCCATGCCCTGGTTCGGCGTTGTCACCGGATCTGGTCCGCCACCCGCAGGGCTCTTCTAAGGAGTGGGGAACGCATGAAGGTGGCGGCAGATCGGAAGCGTCGGCCAGCTCCGGAGTACAGGCCCGGCCAGAGGGTCTGGCTCTCTACCAGGGACCTTCCCCTTCATGTGGTGTCACGAAAATTGGCACCTAGGTTCGTAGGCCCATTCCCAGTGGCCAAAGTAATTAACCCTGTCTCTGTTCGCCTTCGTCTCCCCAGGTCTCTGAGGGTTCATCCCACCTTCCATGTGGGACGACTGAAGCCGGTAAAGGAAAGCCCCATGGTTCCCGCGGCCAAACCCCCTCCACCCCCCCGAATGCTCGACGGCGGCCTGGTCTATACGGTCAAGCGCCTGTTGGCGGTCCGGAACAGAGGCAAAGGGAGACAGTTCCTGGTTGACTGGGAGGGTTATGGACCAGAGGAACGCTCCTGGATCCCATCAAGATTTGTTGAGGATCAAACTCTCATGAATGACTTTTTTCGCCAGCACCCTCAGGTTCCTGGGCCGTCAGGAGTCGTCCCTAGAGGGGGGAGTACTGTCATGTCTCGCAAATTATGTTAGTTAGTTTTTGTCTTGGTCTAGTGATTTTCCCCTTTATTTTTGAATAGTAACCTTTCCTCTCGTTTCAGATACTCTGACCTCCCTTCCTTGTGTGTCTCCCACTCCTGTGATTGTCGACCCCGCCCCTGATTGTTTCCACCTGTTCTCCATTACCTGGTGTATTTATTGTCCTCGTCTCCCTTTGTCCTGTGCCAGTTCGTTTCGTTCCTTGTGACTACCACCAGCATTTGCAATCCAGGATTAACCCCAAGCAGAGCTTTGAGCCACGTCTTGTTTAAGTATTTTTGTCGTTCATGCTCCTAGTGTTTTTTCCTCTTTAAGAGTGATTTTGTTTTTGTACCACTATCGTTGAGCTTTGGTTTGAATAAAACCTTTTTTTTGTTAAATTCTGTGAGTTGTGCATTTGAGTTCATACCCGTTTAATCAGTCGTAACATTATGCCAGTATCATGCAGCTCGCGGATCCAGTAATGAGTGACCCGACAGTAAAATTAAACATATCTATAACTAGTTTAGGTAGTTTGAGAGGTAATTAAAATAGCTACGTGTGATATTCTAACCTGAAGTGTGTGTTTTGTCCGCTCACCGCTGCATGTGATCATGCAGAGCTGCGTGTCGACTCGTCAGCAGCAGCTGATCTCTCTCTCCCGTCAGATTAGACTTCACTCGCGTTTATGTCCATATCGATAAGATCCAGCTAGTTCTAGCTAATGATATGACTACCTGCTTATTAAAAGACACCTAAACAATAAATGTCGCTCTGCAACCGGGTGAGGCCACAAAGTATAGCGCAGCATTATGCATTTGTTTACATGCCCACCGGAACCCCGAGGCATTACCAACAGATCAACGCACAATCAACCCAGACAGGACATCTCTTTCTCCACATTACGTGTTAGACATTAGAATCGACTATTATTGTCTGTCACATACTCTTCTTGTCTGTCACATAAGTGGCGCAACTGAAGCGGTATTGCGCTAAAGGGAAATTATTTTGACCGAAGAGATTTAGATTTGCCGGCTAACGGGAACTCCGACGTCATCATGTTGTGTGCTTCGCGGATGCGCTCGGCTCCTCTCGACTGCTGCTCGGGTCTGCTCGGTCAGCATCCGGATGAGGAAGCATTCATTCGACCAACTTACAGTAGATAACATTACAAACATTTTTAACAGGGGCCATAATAGTGTAAATAATGTTTCTTTTGAAAGTTATAACTGAATGTAATGTTTTCTACTTTTTTACATCTGGGAAGGCATTTGCCTTCATCAGATGGAAAGTGTCTTGACCAACAACTTAAGTATTTCTTATAGCTATGCAGGGCATGCAAGGGAGCAAACACAAACAAGAGCAAACAAACAAGTGAAATGAAGAATAAAATTGAAATTGTACAATATAATATTGTGGTGGTTCATCTTATAATTCAGTCTAGAGAATGCACCAGACAGCATCTACAGTAAGACCTGGAAAAATCTAAATGTTCTAGGGCGAGGCCCCCCAAACCCTTCGTGCCATTTCGTCCGCGCGCATTTTTCAGGGCAATCTCTATTGGGCTCAGGACCATCTGTAAATTAGCTCTCCCAAAATCCTTAATGTCATGCACTGTAGCTAAACAAGTATTGGTTGTCTACAGCAGTAATTAATATATTATAGCCTACTGCTTTGGCACTAACGGTTAATAACCGTTTATGAAAATAAAACCAATTGAACTGTACTGAAATAATGACAAGTTTTATAATTGTCTTGTGCTCCTGCTGTGTTTTCAAAGCCTTTGTAAATTATCCATGCTATTTTCTATTTTGAACGAAGACTTCAGAATCTTAAAATCCCTTGACGTTTGTATGCAATTGTGCTAAATTCAACTCTGGAATCAAGCAAATATTAATATGTTTGCATGACATTAGTTATTTATATTTTGCCATCACTTAATTATAGGTTTAATAATTTAAGTCAAGCTAAGGTACATGTGATGGTAGCTAGTTAGTGCTCTTACCTGTGATGCCTCCTCCAAACAGCATAATAACCAGACTGTACCATTAAAACTAAGTACCAGTTCTAGATCCTTGACTTTAGTCAAACAATTCAAAAGACAACATGTATTTAAAGACCAATCTTTATTTGAAGGTACCTCTTAACCTGATATATTAGTTATACAGTAATAGTATTGACAACCTAAAAAAACTGAGCAACTCAACTGTCAACTTTATATTTCTTATTGTCTAAAGCATTTATTATTCTCATTTTTCCCCTCTCATATTCAGTGTGGACGGATTGAGACAGCGTGGTGTCCAGAGAGCTGCAGAGACTTCAGGGAGAAACCTCCATGTGATGGACGTCCTGTCTGTTGGTTTGGAGAGGACTGAGGGTCTTTCCTCTGCGAGGAGATCCAGGCCTGATGCCATGCTGGGCAAAGCTGATACCAACTGCACAGGCCTAGTCTGTCACTTTATTTGACTAAATGTGTTTACTTATACATTTAATAGGTTTACACCTTCTTTCCATATGTGCTTTTTATTTAAAACATGTTTGATTAACTTTTGGTTCACATTTCAATAAATTGAATTTGTATTTGCACTCTTTTTGTCAATTATTCTTACTGAAAATAGATTAAACATTCACATCTGACTGTAGATTGGCCCCATTTATTTGTGATGTTGCAAACTCTGCGGTACAAGGCACAAGTGTTGTGAAGCTCATAAAGTGAGGCAAATAGAAATAATCAGCTGATGGAGAGTAGATGTGGAAATAGCTGCATCCCATCAGCTGACTATGTTTTTCGCCACACTTTATAAGCCTGACTATAACCACCCCTTCTCTGAGGCGCAGCGTCACAAACAAATGATGGTCCTTATAGACTTCAAAAATATTCGGTGTGCAGATCTTTGTTTTCACATTAAAAGTAGTTTCTTAGTGAATGTCCTGTACTGGTCTTAAAATCTCATAACATCAGCTTTTAATGTTCCTCTTGGATGTTCTTGACCCTCAGATAAGGAGAAAATGTTTTGTCTTTCAGGCATGTCCTTTCCTAACAAAAATGACAGGAAACATAAAACATATTATTGCAGAACAAGTGTGTTATTTATGAAAGAGGTGTGTTTGTGTGTTTAGGGGCTGTTGATATAAAAAAATGTTTAATAGTAATCAAATTATGAATGAACAGTATGAAATTCATCAACATTGAAATGTATTTTATTATCAAAATAATATTTAACTGTTACAAAACGTAGTGCAACTGTAGAAGCTTGCTTTGTTGTCTCACTGAAAGAATAACTTTTACCACGTTTTTACAGACAATATTGAGAGATAAATAGTAGCAGTTCTGACTATGTGTTAAATAGCTTTGCCTTCAATACATTAAATTAGAAAGCAGACAAAATCACATTGCTTGTTAACATCTAAATGTAACCTTTTGCATGGAAAAACCCCTCAACTTAGTGATGTGTAGGTGATGTAGTATTTAGTATTGTTTAATGGAATGTATATCAGTGTATTAAAGTCAATTCTTCATTTATTTAAACCAATATCTTTCTTGATTCTTTGTACAGTATGAAAAAATAGTATTTGTAGCTGTGCTGAAGTTCACTGCTGTGAGGAGTCCAGTTCTGTCTCTCACTCTCTGGTCCAGCCTGTCTGCATCACCTGGACACCTTAAACAAACAGATATATATGTAAAGTACCATGTGTACAAACAATATAACTGATTATCTTCTGTTGAACATGTTGGATTGTGTATTGTCCGAGTCAGGCAGTGCATGACATTAAGGATTTTGGGAGATGGCCCTGTGGGCCATCTAAGCTAATTTACAAATGACCCTGAGCCCAATAGAGATTGCCCTGAAAAATGCGCGCGGACGAAATGGCACGAAGGGTTTGGGGGGCCTCGCCCTAGAATATTTAGATTTTTGCAATACCGCTTCAGTTGCACCACTTATGTGACAGATAAGAAGAGTATGTGACAGACAAGAATAGTCAATTCTAATGTCTAACACTTAACCTGCAGTATTATACACACACATGACCAAATAAGGACTATGTGGCAGTTCTCCTCGATTCCATTGGCTCTGACGATTAGAAAGAGATGTCACATGTCAAAATCCAGCAGGGGGAGCCAGAGATATGAAAAATCCACCCAAATGGCCCCAGAAAATGATTTTTTTTGCTAAATCTGTCTAAAAATGTCAAATATCACTTGTTTTGCATCAATCTTGATACAGGGTACTTATTATATGTTGTACTTTGGATTCCTAAAGCTTCTAGTCTACTAACCCATCATCCAAGGTTAGTTTTCACTATAAGTACAAAATATGTTTTGGACGGACACTATAATTTACAGTTTTTTACCATGTTCAATCTGAATTTTCTTTAAAATAAAAAACATCTATATTGAATCTGACTTTTCTACATCCAACTGACAGGTTTATCATTACTTTGAGAAAAAAAAATATTAATGTAACCCTTTTAGAAGGGAAGATATGGCCATTTGTTATGGGAATGTCATTTTCGAGCCTGAAACCTGAAAAACAGGCTCAGGGTTTAACAGGTTTTTAATGTGGAGAAAGAGATGTCCTGTATGGGTTGATTGTGCGTTGATCTGTTAGTAATGCCTCGGGGTTCCGGTACTGTGGTCAAGCCAGCCGTCTTTCACTTTTGCGTGGTCAAACCAGCCGCCCCTGTATTTCGAGTGCGCGATTAGTTACAGGTTTACGGTAATGCAATAAAACAACCCTGGGAAGCTGGTTCATTTCTATTATTTTCAATTGAGGAACAGGGTAATTTATGAGAATAATGTTAGGACTTATTGCTTCATAAACTTGTTGCACAAATACTATGAACTACTTTTACTGTGTACTTTTTGAGAATGGCAAAATTCCCTCCAGAGAACAAGAAGGAACATTTTCGTCTAACTTTGATGTTGGATAAAAAACATTTCTTCCATAAGTAGTTTATGAGTCTGCCATGTTTGTACTTAATACTTCTTAGACTACTTGCACAAATAATATGAACAAATTTTACTGTGTACTTTTTCAGTAATTTGAGTTTCAAAGTCCCCTCCAGAGAAAAAAGATTGAGCATTTTCGTCTAACTTTGGTGTGGGATAAAAAACATTTCTTCCATAAGTAGTTTATGAGTCTGCCATGTTTGTACTTAGTACTTCTTAGACTACTTGCAAACATAATATTAACTACTTTTACTGTGTACTTTTTCAGTAATTTGAGTTTCAAAGTCCTCTCCAGAGAACAAGAATGAGCATTTTTGTCAACTTTAATGTGGTCTAAAAAACATTTCTTCCATAAGTAGTTTATGATACTGCCATGTTTGTACTTAAAGAGCAACTTCAAGGTTAAAGACACCTGTGAATAAATGTGTAGGAAAATGATGAATACACTAGATTTTCAAAAAAATATACAGAAATATACACTACAGTGACATCTGGCGTCGTTTTTGTAAGAAATGTTCACTTCCGCATAAAAAAGCCTCGGCATGTGACCTCCCGCGTGTGACGTAACACGGGGGACACAAGGGGGAGAGCGGCCGGTGTAACGTATTCATAAACATGGATCCCAATGCTAGTTTCGACACAGAAGACACAGAAGCAGTTGAACATAAATATTCGAATGCATATGACGGACCACAACCTTATAATTATGAGCCTGCTAGGCGTCCAAGAGACCAGGAGCAGCCAAGGATTAGAAGAAATAATGGCCATCGGAGAGAAATTGAGTTGTGGTGTGAGGAGAACCAGTGGAGAACTGGGCAGCTATCTTGGTGAGTGACCGGCGTTAGCTACAGAATGTTAGCTAACGTCACATCACAACATTGTAAAGTTAGCTATCATATATCAGGCTATAACTAAAGTAGCATTGATAATATAGTCACGTTACTGTCAGGACTGTTGATACTGATCCATAACAGAAACTAATGCGCAAGTATTAGCCGTATCTCGCGTTAACTAATGCAACTCCACACTACGGTGCTGTGTACCGGAGGGGAGACGCGAGATACGGCTGATACTTGACGATCTGGCGGAGAAAGGTTGTGGAGCCTCCGTTGATATGTTGTTGTAAATGGCTTGATGGAAAGCAGGTGTGTAGTCGGGGAGGGTGCACAGCTGATTGCAGCAGGTGGGTGGAGGTTGAGCCGGGAGCCAGGAGTGACAGTCACCACGCACACACAAACAACACAGACAGGGGGAAACAAACAAACACAAAGGAGACGGCTGGAGCAGTACAGCCACCACAGCGTTACCTAATGCAACTCCACACTACGTCTTACGGTGCCGTGTACCGGAGGGGAGAGAGAGAGAGAGCAGCGAAGGGGGGAGAGAGATGTAATACGCTTTCCTGATAAAGCTGTGGAGAGTATGTGCTGCAGGGAGGTGGATGCACAACGCACCCAGGAACGAACGCTAGCTCCGGTCCTTTTTACTGTGGACTCGATGTCCTGACAGGCTGGTATTTTTGCAACCTGCACAAACACAATACTGCACCATGATTAAAAATGGTGAAATACAATGTAAAACTACCGAAAAATACCAGCTCCTTAAAACACAACCGCTCTACTCAACGCAACTCTACTATACCCGCGGTCAGAGAGCGGAGATGTGTCCCCTGCGTGATGTAATATGACGCGTTTGACGTATGACCTTAAAAAAAGCCGTTTTTAAGAGCAGAGCTCAAAATTGCTCCTTTCCCTCTGAATTCCTGCCCTTATGTCTCGTGAAACATATCAAATCCTGCATTCACTTTTTTTTATTGTAATTCACAAGCAAGTTTAAGCATAAATGTAGAAAAAATTAAAACCTGAAAGATGCTCTTTAATACTTCTTAGACTAATTGCACAAATAATATGAACTACTTTTACTGTGTACTTTTTCAGTAATTTGAGTTTCAAAGTCCCCTCCAGAGAAAAAAGATTGAGCATTTTCATCTTACTTTGATGTGGGATAAAAAACATTTCTTCCATAAGTAGTTTATGTTTGTACTTAATACTTCTTAGACTACTTGCACAAATAATATATATTATTATTAATTAATATATATATATTTATATATACAGTCTATGGTTTGACCACGCAAAAGTGAAAGACGGCTGGCTTGACCGCAGTGTTCCGGTGGGCATGTAAACAAATGCATAATGCTGCGCTATACTTTGTGGCCTCACCCAGTTGCATAGCGACACTTATTGTTTAGGTGTCTTTTAATAAGCAGGTAGTCATATCATTAACTAGAACCAGCGCCATATAGATAGAAGCGTTACGACAGCGGAAGTTCAAAAACGGTTATCGTCACGTGGTTCATGTAGACGAGGATCATTCCCCGGAAGTTCATGGCGGGCAATGTGAATGCATTCATAACAGGAGATAGAACTACGATTTTTGGTAATTATTAGTGAATAAAGGTTTTGATTTGCAATATTTATACAACAAATCGATATGTGTATGTATTTACATCAATATGTTTTAAAGAATAAAATAGAATTTGCTAATATTAATTGATAATATTAGGATTAGTGTGAACAACTAGTTTACATGTTAGGCTAACAGTGCCTTGGTTAAAGAGCCTGTTGCTGTTTATAGCTTTGAATTCTTTAAAAACAATATTATCTTCTTAAACTTGTATGGTAGTCAGGAGAATCACTTTCTAATGTTTGTTGATATATTTAGAGGGAGGGGATCTAAAGTAATGCTTCAAAATTCAGATTAGATTCATTTCTACCATTTTCTTAAATTCATGGTAGTTTCAGTAATCCCATGGTAATTGAGGAAACAAGTTATCTAAATGACTAATGTCATCTTTATGGCTTTCAGAAAGGACAGGAGACCGACAGGTGACTATCAAAGGACTAGCAGCAGCAGCAGCATGATGAGGATGATGTTAAATGTGTTGTTTTAGGAACATCCATTGCAAATACATGGAATTCAATAAACATTGAATAGCATATCATGCAGTTTGTCTGTGCCTTTTCCTCCGTGTTGTCCTGGTTTGCTGTGCTGCCTTCTAGTCACCACCATGGTTTGCTGTGCTGCCTCCTAGTCGCCACCATGGTTTGCTGTGCTGCCTGGGGATGCTCAAATCGCTCCGAGAAAGGAGTACGAATGTACGGCTTCCCCACTGACACAGAGCGGAGGAAAAAATGGCTGGCTCAAGTCAGCAGGAGCAATTTCACGACCAACGGCAAAAGAATATGTGAGGTTATTATATACAAACACTGCATTAGCACTTTTTCACAAAACGAAAACCACACCATTGGGAAAGCTTAATGTTTTGTTTAATACAAAAAAACAGGGAAAGGCTTGACAAACACTGAAAGTTGAGACTCAGGGTGCAGGGTGAGGGTCTCAGTGCAGGTATTCAGGCTCCATTGAATCCCTCTCTGGTTCTTGTGCTGAAAAAGGGAGTAACAGACAGGAGAAAGGGTTATACACACCTATATAGCACACCTATTGGATGGGAAATTGCCTTGGGGAGATAAGGTGTGGTCTTTGTTCCCAACTGAAGTTATGGAACTTTATTATTTGTGAGTTTAACAAAGTATGACAAATGGCATCACTAGCTGGATCTGATCGATACGGACATAAACGCGAGTGAAGTCTAATCTGACGGGAGAGCGAGATCAGCTGCTGCTGACGAGTCGACACGCAGCTCTGCATGATCACATGCAGCGGTGAGCGGACAAAACACACACTTCAGGTTAGAATATCACACGTAGCTATTTTAATTACCTCTTAAACTACCTAAACTAGTTATAGATATGTTTAGTTTTACTGTCGGGTCACTCATTACTGGATCCGCGAGCTGCATGATACTGGCATAATAGATTGCCCGATCGGGCAACCAGCAAGTGAGCTTTCATTGCCCGAGCTAAATACTAGATGGCCCCGGGCCATCGGGCAATCCTTCATGTCGAGCCCTGTCAGGGTCCTTTTTCTTTTACTGTAACTTTGGAAGTTGTGTTACCAATGCTTACTGTTTATTTGATATCAATTTGGTAATACAATTAATAAAAACAACAAGGTTTGGGTTTGTTCTTCAGATATGACTGACGTTAAGGTGTAAGCTCAATAATGAACTCCAGCTCAACCAACCATATTGTAATATCTAAGTAATTATCTTGAAATATTACTTGATTTCACATACACTACTTCGACGTTAGCTAAATAGAAAATAGCATGGATAATTTACAAAGGCTTTAAAAACACAGCAGGAGCCCAAGACTGTCAGCGACACGAACCGTTAGCCCCGCAGTCTCCACCAGTCACCCGAGCCTCGTCGTTCTGATAGCTCCGCCCCTTCGCTCCAACCCCCCTCCCTTCCCCCACATCTACAGGTGAAAATTACTTTTGCAACACATTTATCGCAAGAAGTGTAGCAAAAGTCAAGACCGCAGATTCGTCGATTTATACTGCCACAGAGCAGATTCGTCAAGTTGTAATGACTGATTTGAGAGGTTGTAATAACCAAGTTGCAGTTGTAATGGAAAATATATTTAAAACATATGTATTTTTACTGCAAGTGAACATTTCATCACTAAGTTCATTTTTTTTCTACAAGTTGCAAAACCTTTTTTTTCTTCTGTGACTTCAAATTTTGTTCACAGTTACGTGGATATTTTATACAAGTGTACATTTGGTTCACAGTTACGTGGATATTTTATACAAGTGTACATTTGGTTCACAGTTATGTGGGTATTTTTATACAAGTGTAAATGTATGCACACAAGCTCAGATTTTTTTTCTGCAAGTGCTCACTTCAGGTTTTACACGCTCTCGCATTTTGCAGCATATCTACCTTCATACCTTTGGCCATGCCTTTGAAACAATAAGAACAAGATGTAATCAAAAGTATTGCATAGGGAAAGGCTAAGGCATTGGTGCACAATTGATATGCATTAATAATCTCAACAGATATTGCCATCCAGAGTCTTACAGCTCTTGCTACTGATGGTCTACTGATCTGTAGATGGTTAACCTAATATAACTAACAGATGTTCTATTGACATGCTACTGAGTTTGTTGAGAGATTGTAGATAATCTACAAGTGACCCTCAAAATAAAGTGTTATTGAAATTAAAACACACATATTGTTAAGGGGTTTCATACCCTTGTATTTCAAAACGCTCCATGAGAAGAAGACACCACCACTTCCGAATCAAAGGCATGTCCATCTGAATGAAATGTGAAAGTGACAAAGACAATTTTTGATTCACAATGTCCATAATAAATCATTTTTCTTCAAGATGAACAGTATGATGCAACATAAGCAACACTTTAAGCAGGCATTTACTTCTTTGGTAAACAATAATCATAAACTAACCTCCTGGAATTCAAATCCGGCGATCCAATGGACAGAGTATACTGGAACAAAGAAGATGGAAAACAAAGCATTATATTTACAATGTTTACAGAAGCCTGCAAATGTACCAACTGATACCCTACCATAAGCATAAAAATCCTGCAGTCATTTCCACAGATCTGGCGTGGCAAACCCTAAAATCAACAACAAAAAAAGATAACATTAAATACATAACTGATAGATAAAACCCAAGTCTTCTCCGTCACATGATGATTTTTACATGATGAGCAGAGTACGGGCAATAGTAATTTATCTTTGCAGTAGCTATGGATTTATTATTAATATTTGTTGTGCATTGATTATTCACCGCAATATCATGCCCAGTCTTCTCAGTCCAGCTCCCAGGATCAATCTACTGAGCAACATTTCTACAAGACAAAAATAAAAGAATTAACAAAAAGACATTTTGGAAATCATAATGTTAAAGTTCTTTGGTACTTGTGCACATAAATCTACAGTAGCTGCCACATGTCTTTGTCAAAATTGCCTTGCAGTCCGAAAACCAATCAGGTTTAACCCTAACCCTAATCCTAACCCTAACCCTAACCCTAACCCTAACCCTAACCCTAACCATAACAACCACTGACATGTTAGGGTTAGGGTTAGGGTTAAACCCTAAAACATGTTTTAATGTGTCAGTGGGTGACATGTTAGGGTTAGGGTTAGGGTTAGGGTTAAACCTGACTGGTTTTCGGATCCCCCCAGACCCCCCCAATAAAGCAAAACTGCACTTTTCAGAGTGGCCTTTTATTGTGGCCAGCCTAAGGCACACCTGTGCAATAATCATGCTGTCTAATCAGCATCTTGATATGCCTCACCCGTGAGGTGGGATGGATTATCTCGGCAAAGGAGAAGTGCTCACTATCACAGATTTTTTCAGATTTGTGAACAATATTTGAGAAAAATTGTTATTTTGTGTATATAGAAAATGTTTTAGATCTTTGAGTTCATCTCATGAAAAATAGGAGCAAAAACAAAATTGTTGCATTTATATTTTTGTTCAGCGTAACTGACTATGTAACTATTTGTATTGAAATTCTAATGTTAATTATGGTTATTTTATGTTTTTTGTGAGTCACTTTGGATAAAAGCCTCTGCTAAATAACATAACCAGAACATACGGTTTCATTAAACAAATAAACAAAAAGGCTAACGGCCCGTCTACACTACAGGCATGAAAAAATCTTGAAGCTGGGCGTGTCTGAAGCTTGGCGATTTTTTGCGAGCAACCAATCACATGAATCTCCCGCCCCCGACATACAAAGCAATAGCAATGTTAAAACGAAGTAAACTGGATATAAACTCTCCAAACAGGCGAAAAAACGATCAGTTTCACCCACTGTCTCTGCCACCTCTCTCCATGCCTGGTTCCTCCGGTTTGTATCCCGGTAAATAGTTACGGTCGTAAAGAACCGGGTGATTTGCTACCGTAATATCTCGTTTGGAATATGAGGAAATGAACTGCGGTCTGGCTCTCCCAGCTTGCACGCGGTTTGATTGGCTGCGCTTGCACTGGCGGGATTTGCATAAACGGAATTTGATTGGCTGATGCCAAGCATCGAGCCTCAAAAGTTGAACATTGTTCAACTTTTGATGCCCGTGATGCTTGCAAAGCCATGCCATGCTCCCCACAATGCAGTTCGGCGAAGATTACAAATCTTCTACGTCACCCCATTCAAGTGAATGGGCGAAGCGTTGAAAGCATTTTTTGATGCCTGTAGTGTAGACGTACCGTAACAGTTGGTTTTGCAGCGAGTCATCATAGGCTAACAGATGACATTTAGCACATGTTGCTTGTATTGCTGTCCAATTGAATACACCAGAATAGTTGATAACTTTAAACAAACAACATGATTCACATTACTCACACTCTTACTGCAATTAGTGATTAAATCAACAATTAATGTAAGACACCTAGTTGGGCTTGCCAAAATCACGCTACAGTTTCATTAAACAAATAATCAAATATGCTAACGAAGCTAATGCTTTTGCCGAAAGCTATAGCTAACGAATAATTGGTTTTAGTGCCTTTAATACTGTTAGAAGCTATCAGAAGCTGTTTTTTTGTATTGCCTTAAGACTATCATAGTTAATGTTAGCTAATCACACTTCATTTCAAGATACCGGAATTGTTATTAATGTTAAACAAATAAAACTTTAAAAGCACTTCACATTACTCACAATCTCTGCGTTGTCGTTCATATTCATGTCTCCTGCTCGCTAGGTGGCAGTGTCACGAAAAACTATGGTCGTGCGAGTGCGGTCCTGAGAATGCGGTCCTGAGAGTGTGGTCCCGAGAGTGCAGTCTCCGACGCTGCAGCTTCATGCTACTCGAGCGCATAGACTTTTTTTCCGCTACCCTTTCTCTCCAACAACAGCCCAGTTAATTGTAGTCCTGCACGGACCAGCCTATACACTCGCTATCGATGTCATCACAACGATGAAACCCAGTTTTGTTCTACACTCTCATGCCACTGCCAATCCGTGATCAATTAGCCTATAATTTTATGTACGCACCCCGGACCGGCACCAGTTCCTCCAGAAATGTAGAGAACTGTGGCGCATCAGGTGATGCACGCACCTCCCGCTGCCCCGTCTTACAAGCACGTAGAAGACAGGCACAAACAACGAGAGTGCTTTTAGACCATCTTGTTTTTAATAGAGACGGCGGTGGTGTGAGTTAAAGCTATAGACAAAGGCTGTGACTTTCTCCCTCTCAGTGCACTTCACCAGCCACACACATACGGGGAGGTATTTACACACACACCCCGAGCTGCAAATGGAGCCGTGTTCATAGAGGCGATAGCGGTAATATCTCTGGCTGCTTATTCTCAAATGCTAGTGTTGGCCGCTGAAACCCCCAGAATTCGGCGATTTGTCCAATACAAATCTTTACATTGCTTTCATACAGAAGTTCCACTTTACTGATGCCTCTCTTTTAAGGTTTCCCTAAACATGAGCTGTGTTTGTGTGGCACTTCCATCCCGAGCAGCATACACAGAGGAAATCAGCCAGGACAGAGTCCCCAGGCATTGATCCCCTGGGTTTACTATCCCCAAATGTTCATTAATCAAAAACGAAACACAACCGCTCAGCTTCAAAGACAATTTTACAATACCGTCAATCACAGATTCTGGTAAGGCAATGTCCAAATGTGGATTTGAAATTACACTTACCAGTTCTGAAGATTTGTTGGTATCCTGCCGACAACGCCAATTTGTGGGCTAGTTCAGAGAGAATAATCAACATTGTGCATAACAAGATAGAATCATACCACCTCTATCAGCTGACGCCAACAGGCAGGAACAGGGAGTTAAAACAATGAGAGCATAGCAGCCAATGTTACAGGTGCGTGTGCTCAGTCAGGACAGTATGACCTGATAAACTGGGTCAAAGTTATGGGCTTTAGAAAATATTTCCCCAACAGTGAGTACATTATCAATATAACTTTCTATCAATGTTAATTCTTGATGAATGATGAAAGGTTACAACAATGTTTTTTTCTTAATGTTCTAAAAAATGTTGGGCCCCCGTGGTGAGGGTGTTTGGGGTGGCCATGGCCACCCCCAGCCAACCCCCAGCTCCGCCACTGCCCACAATGCGGAAATCCTCCCACATCTGGGTGGTGCAGCACTTTAAGACCCCCGGTCACAGGCAGCAACCGCCTACTTCTCATCCTGCTCTCCACTAGACTACTACGCTACTTTCACTTGTTTCGTTTTTACCTCTTTGTGGTCAAAATGCCTTTAAAGTTCGAGCTGTGTCCCGGTAGAATGATCGGAGGAAGTAACCCTTGCTTCATCATTGCTGAGATTGGACAAAACCACCAGGGAGACATTGGGATCGCCAAGAAAATGATAAAAATGGCAAAGGTATTACTATTGAAATGCATGGGCATAGGAAGTATCCTCAATGTGGGTGGGACAGTTTGATTTTTATTAAGAAACTGTTCCTTTTCAACTCTAGGAAACCTATTTGTTCATTATTAATATATTTTGATTTGTATTCAACTTTGCTGTAAATTGGAATGCTATGCTTTATTTTAGAAAGACACATTACCGTCATTTTTGCATGTTTATCTCGTTGTTACACCAGAAATTGATTAAAAAGGATTAAATAATGAAAGTGTATTAATTGAACACGATTGTATCAACCTTCACAGGACTGTGGTGCTGATTGTGCCAAATTCCAGAAGAGTGAATTGGAGCACAAATTCAACAAGCAAGCCTTGGAGCGCCTTTACACTTCCAAAAACTCCTGGGGAAGAACTTATGGTGATCACAAGCGCCACCTGGAGTTCAGCCACGAGCAGTACAGGGAGCTGCAGAAGTATGCAGAGGAGGTGGGGATCTTTTTCACCGCCTCTGGGATGGACGAGGTAAGAAAGACAGTTTTGATGAAGCCTTAAGACATTTTAATCAGGTTTAAGTTTAATAATGACTTTTATTTTCTTTAGATGGCAGTGGAGTTCCTCGATGAGATCAATGTGCCTTTCTTCAAAGTGGCCTCTTTAGACGCCAACAACTTCCCCTATCTGGAGAAGTGTGCCAAGAAAGGTGAGACTGGACCTTTATAACTGGGGAAATTAATACATGTGAGATGTATTTAATGGTGAATAAAAAAAAACCTGTGCATTTAATAAGTATTACATGTAAGCCATATCTAAAAAGATTAGATAAGCTACAGGGATTCCTGAAGGCATTTAGCCTTCTGCCCATGTTAGCTAAGATGTTTACCAAGCTTATGTTGTCTGTATCAGGACGGCCCATGGTAGTGTCCAGTGGGATGCAGAGCATGGAGACGATGCGTCGGGTCTACCAAACAGTGAAGGAGCACAACCCTAACTTTACCTTCCTGCAGTGCACCAGCGCCTACCCTCTGGACCCTGAAGATGTCAACCTCAGAGTTCTAGCGGTGGGAAGAATTGATTTTTACTATTAATAGTATTACTTTTATGAAACGGTTTGCACAAAACAACACATTATTAAATATATTTCAATCAGATCAGATATTATTACTGTATTAAGAACTACTTTAAAAATGATAGATTTTCCCAAAAGATAGATTCCTCAAGATCTCTCTCATATCTGTATATTTGTTTTTTGTATTGACAAAATGGGTATAAAGTGTTGATTATTGATCTTGAGTTGATGGTAAGCAGATGTTTTTACTTTTCTTGTCACTGTCATGCTATTTGTACACCATTGTTTCCAGTCTTAATGCTAAGCTAACAATGTTTGTTAACCAAAATCAAAGATCAAAGATTTATGAGTCACATTTGTACCATCCACCACAGGAATACAAGAAGGAATTTCCAGATATTCCCATTGGGTATTCTGGCCACGAGACTGGGATCAGTATATCAGTTGCGGCCGTAGCTATGGGGGCAAAGGTCGTCGAGCGACATGTTACTTTGGATAAGAAGTGGAAAGGAAATGACCATGAAGCCTCGCTGGTGCCCAGTGAGCTGACCGAGCTGGTGCGCTCCATCCGACTGGTGGAGAGGGCCATGGGGACCGGCATCAAGACTATGTTACCCTGTGAGAAGGCGTGCCACGACAAGGTGAGTAATCGTCAAGAAAAGCATGCACAATAAGCATTAAGGTGCTTATTTTACTAACTTTGTCTATTTGCAACAATAGATTTCACTTAAATTAGTCACAAGCTAGCATGAGATAAGGACATAATTGCATATTTAACATAACATTTCATAAAAGTGATACAACATTTGTTGTCCTTTTCGAAAAGCAGATATCTCAACTTCAATAGAACCAGGCCCGGTTCCAGAACAAAATGATTCAGGGTTCATCTGAGATTAGAGAGGGTGCAGTGGTAAAGTGCTTTTTTTATAAGTGGGGAGTGGACCTAGCACCCTCTAGGGGGGTCCGGTGGTATAAGCCCCCGGGAAGATTTTTTTTTAAATATTGAAGTTAAAAGCATCAATCTGGTGCACTTTGAGAGCAAAATGAAGAGATCTTTGGATACATCTCAACACCCTTATGAAACAGAACTGTTTCAGAACCTCTCCTTTCACAAAGCCACTGACTTCATGTGCTCTTTGCTTGATTCATGCCTTCCCATTCCCTTATCACGTACAAGAGCATGGCGCCGGTTGTTGTAGCCAGTTGTGGTGAAGGCATCTGACGTACTTGAACCGAAATGTCTACATGCATAGCAGAAGATGGTATCTTTTTTACATGAATATTCCAGCCAATCTCGGTTTTGAAACCATGAGCTGCAAAATGAGCGTCTTACCCCATTGTACAAGCGAGTTGGGTACTTTTAAAAAAAATACTTGGGCAGGCTAGTAGCGTAGGCAGAAATGTACTTTAGGGTGGGCCTGTAAAAAATAGGGTGGGTCCGATTTTTCTTCTGCGCATCAGAAGCTAACAACAATCCCCGCCGGTACCGGTGACAGATTACTTTTAGAATACTTTTGGAATACTTTATTTCCCCATAACAGATGGGTATGTTTTGGTGAACAGGAGACACGTATTTTACGGTTTTAATGGCTTATCAAGAGCACAAACACAACATCTTGGTGTTATTCTGGACAGCTCTCTCATCTGCACCTCACATAAAAAACATCACCCGGACTGGATTCTTTGTACTGTCTTAAAACCTTTCCTTAGAATATGTTATGAATTGTAAGGTGTCCTTGGGTGCTTTGAAAGGCGCCCCTAAATAGAATGAATTATCATTATTATTTATTATTATTATCTGAAACGATGTAATAAGAATATGCAACTTTTAAAACTTTTTCAAGTCACTTGCCCCATGCATTCAGCAGCAGCAGGCCATTCACTTTGATTTTATCCCGTTATAAATGTCATCCTTTCGACAATAAATAAATCCTACATAAACGTTATCTTGCACATTTTATCTAACCATCTCCGTTTCTAACTTTCAATATATTTTAAAATAGATGTCTCTCTCTCATCTGCGTGCGTGGGCGGGGCCTCACAGACACGCTGCATCGCTCTCTCGCTCAAAGACATGCTGCAGCGCTGTGCAGTGTTCACACAGTTCTGCCGGTAATGAATATTACATTTTGTGAGGAAACTTTTCCACCAATAATTCCAATAAGTATTCCAAAATGTATTCACTTCAGGTTTACGAAAGTAACTGTAATCAGATTACTCGTTTTTCAAATGTAACGCCAGCTGAATACACTTGATTTTTGTATTCTGATTATGCAACGCCGTTACATGTATTCCGTTACGACCCAACCCTGTGTATATCTCTCCGGACTGTCCGCCAGCAGATGAAAAACACCCACCTCTCCGCCTCTTCCAAGGGACGAGGGAACCGTGCGGTAGAGTTTCCGTTAACATTTTTTTTCTTCTGACAGCCCAGCAACAGGAGGGTTATGGCTAGAAAGGATCCGTCTAATGCAGTGGTCGCCAACCAGTCGATCGCGAGTGTGCTGCGGGTAGATCGTTGACCGTAAAAAAAAAAGTAACAAAAGAAAGAAAAATTAAATTAAAATAATAATGTTCGAAAAATACGTTTTTAGATGTAAACCTATCATCCACCACCCCGTTAGCAGGTGCCACTTGATTGACGTATATTTGAGACACCTCAATAATATAATACATTAACCGTGCTTTACGTGAACCTCATCATGACACAAGAGACGACGGCAGGACTGTAATTTCCCGTGTTCAGTGAACGCAACAGAGGCAACACACCAGACCAATCAGAGAGTTGCATGGAAATACACGTGTGCTTGTGTCATTCAAACTCGGCTCTGTGTGTTTGTGGCGATAGCGCATTTAGTGTGATAGAGAGGGAGTGAGGGAGAGAGAGGGACCGGTGCTAGCGGGGACCGTGATGTTAGCATCTGGTTAGCTAGCTGCACTAACGGACATAAGGAGCTGTTTCCACAACAAGCTGGAGGAGTGTCCTCTCCTGTCAGACTGAGGGGCTCAGGTGAGCTAAAGGACTCTTGAGTGTTTAGAACAGTTTTGTCACAAATTATTCAAAAGATTATTTCCGCGGCACACCTTCATATGATCATTATAGTTATACAAACAATAAGAGAATAAATGAAAAACAGGTATGACATAGCCTACTATATGGCAGTAAAACAAGAATACAGTTTAATGTGATTTGTAAAATATCCATAAAGATAAAGTAAATCTGTTTACAGTTCTGTTTCATCTGGGTGCTGAGAGAGGTATCCATAGATCTCTTCATGTTGCTCTCAAAGTGCACCAGATTGATGCTTTGAACTTCAATATTTAAAAAAAAATCTTCCCGGGGGAGCATCCCCCCGGACCCCCCTTGAGGAGGTGAGGTCCGCCCCCCAATAGCACTTTACCCCTGCCTATATGCCGTGAGCTGATTATGGAGCCTTCATTGTAACAGTAATTCAGATGCAATTAGCCTATATAAAAGGCCTCAAATTGGAAGCATTGTCTGGGCCGTCTTTTCCACTCAATTTTGCAATAGGTAGATCTCGCCTTTCACCTAGGCAGAGGTCGGTGATCTTGGGCTTAAAAAGGTTGGTGACCACTGGTCTAATGTAAATATGACGTCACGTTCTCGTTTCAACTCTCGTTGTAATCGGAGCGGCTCGGTTGTAATCGGAGCGGCTCGGAAGCGCAGCCACGTGGCTGAATGTTTACGTTTGGGATGGCGAGAAACTAAACTATATTAAATTTGTAAATACTTGTTAGCGGTCTTGCTGTTGAAAGAAGAATGACAACACTGTAGATCAGCAACACTATGGTTTATTTTGTATTCACAGGCAAGTCAACGTTGTTGCAGTAAAAGTCCCAAGATAGCTCCTGGTGCAATAAAATGTATGTTGCATGTTACTGCTGTAGATGTGTTTACCTCTTTTATATCCCGTTGGGTAGTTTAATCTGCAGCAATGCACCATATTCTATAATATCATCATATATGTGTAGCTTTGTCTCTGTCGTATCTTTCAAGAGTAAAGTGAAACAGCTGTTTTCAGCTTTGTGATGATGTATTTTCCAGCTGATCCAATAGGCTTTTTAAACACCTTACTGGCATGGAGGGAGGGGAATTTTCTCAACACATAAAGGAACACTTTATCCTTCAGTTTATCACAAACATTACATCAACACATTTGGAGATCCTAATTTGAATCCAGTCTGTAATTTGATATTAAGGTTTTAATAATGAAATGAGGTCATGAATCGAGTTCAAGGTTAAGATCATCTTTATTATCCTATGTACAAAAATGAACATACAACATTAATATAACAGTAACGAATAAAACAAAATAACATTATGCAACTCTGATCTTCTTGCTGATACTTTTCAAAGTTACTTTTACATTTGCTCTACTTCTCCTGCTACTGTTTGCTCTGCTTTCAACTTCTCTTTCAACTCTGCTCTTTACTCTGCTTTCCCTGTTTCCTCTGTTCTCCTCTCCTCATCTTCTCCTCAGACTATCCTCGTTTTGCTGTATCCTCTCCTCTCCTGTTCTCCTCTCCTCATACTCTCCTCCTTTTGCTGTCTCCTCTCCTCTGTTCTCCTCATCTCCTCTCCTCCTTTTGCTGTTAGATATTTAGACTGTAATGACAGCTTATGATATACTTTTTATAACTACATCAATCACATGCAATGGATTCAAAAGGTTGTTTTACTTAGCACCTCTTTACAGCTCCATTCATCTCCAAGCTTCCAACATTCACCTGGCGGTGGTGCCTTGGATGAAAACAACTTTTGATATGATACAATACAACAACAATAGTTAACACCTATCCACAGCAATAAGCACAATGAGAAGACTAATGGTCTCTTTTATATCAGTTTCTATTGGAGTGAAATGAACTGTGCCATGTCACATAGGATTGGAATGGATGATTGGCTGTGTTTTGTGAATATAGAGGAGATGGCAAAAGTAAATATACTTTGTTCTTACCTAAAGCATCTATCCTCCTCTTCGTACCCCTGCCTGCTCCTCCCGCATTAGACTCTGGGGACTTAGCTTTTAAAATCTTGTTCAAGCTGTCCACTCTGTAGTTGGATCTCATGACCTCAGCTTTATGACCCACCCGGCCTGAAAAAGGGTGTCTACGATGGCTGGTACTGAGAGGTGTTATGGTCCTCTTCTGCCTTTTGTGTTTGGGGGGCGTGAAGGTGAGAGGAAGACTACTGTCATGTGGGGTGTGTTGCTTTACGTCCTCCAAAAGATCATTTAGTCTTGATATCACTGTACACATGAACGTCTCATCCTGTAGGTGGTATGTGTGCTCAGTAATTTCCCGCAATAAGGTCCCACACTGCTGTCGTTTCCTATCTCTTGAGGACTTTGAGTGGTTACCACTGCTCTGATTACAACGAGAGTTAGAACGACGTCTCTTCCCGCCCACCCCGACCCTTTCCGATTACAGCCGAGCCGCTCCGATTACAACGAGAGTTAGAACGAGAACGTGACGTCATATTTACATTAGACGGATCCTTTCTAGCCATAACCCAACAGGAGAGGTAGGGAGAGACGTGGGGAGAGGGAGGCGGGGCTATTTCATCGTTATCAGAAAATGATCGTATAGATCGCTGCTAGATGAGGGCATTCGGGGCTCTTCTTGGAGTCTGGCTTTTAAAAAAAATGCAAGTTCATTTGTGAACTTTGAGCCATCATTTATTTTGCATGCAGCGCTATGCCTCGCTCACGTTATTATGGCGCGCGCCGGAACCAACAATTAGTGGGTTTTTTTTTTTTAAATGACACCGAAGCTTTCTCAGGGTGGGCCAATGAGTAAACTGGGTGGGCCTGGCCATCATTGACTGCTGTGTAAGCACCTTGCAGATGACGAATGCGCAGCGGCACAGGTCACGCGCACCTGACATGATAACGTTACCGTTTAAATTGCCCAAATAAATGCAGCAGACTATGTTAATTAACCACAATTACAATTTATATACAATACTATATTCTTCTTCTTCTTCTTCTTCTTCTTCTTCTTCTTCTTCTTCTTCTTCTTCTTCTTCTTCTTCTTACTACTATTATTATTATTATTATTATTATTATTATTATTATAATTATTACTATAATTATTATTATTATTATTATTATATATGTAATATTTTTCACTTTTCATTTTTTTTTCATTTTTCAAATGAGGGAGCAATGCACCCTTATGCACCTCCGTAGAACCGGGCCTGAATAGAACTAAGGCTGGAGCCACACGAGGACGATAACGCAAATGGACCGAAATCAATATCAAAAAAGTCTTCCGTCCACACGCAATAGGCACCAGAAACTTGTCCGTTCACACAAGACCGCTCGAAAGCGCTGGAGACGCTGTAGTAGCCTACATATGCCTCTGTCGATGCTCTGGCTCTTTTTCTCCCTCCCAGAGGCAAGCGTTTGCTCCTGCTGTAAATCTCTCCAGTAGTCAGGGCCGCCCCTGGCCAACTTGGGGCCCCAAGCGACATTGTGAGATGAGCCCCCCCCCCCCAACCGACATGAGTGAAAACATTTTTTTGGAAACAAAGTAGGCTACTTTGCAAATATAATTCCTGTTTATTATTATTATCGACACAGTTACTTTTTTTTACAGTGAGGTAAATGGTAAATGTGCATTTATGGCGTTCAGTATGCGTTTACAAGTGAATACGTCTGCATTTCCTGCCAAATACTAGCCTCAAAAAGATTAAAATACAATTAATGCAAATAAACTACTTCTACTAATAATAATAATCATGATCAATTCAAGTTATTTTTATTATAATATAGTTGTAATATAGTCAAGATAAAACATGCTTATGATATGCTCAAAAACTGATATTTCTTAAATCTGTATTCAAATGTAGTTCCCTCTGTCAGCAATGTATCAACAACTACACACACATTTCTATCAGTATTTCTCTGTGTTGTGGTTGACATGATGATGACTGTTAGGAGTTAAGGGGAGGGGCTGAGCATCACCATGAAATATGCAAATTGACATAAAAATGAATAAAAGGGGAAAGAATGCTCCATGTTTTTTAGGCTGTAAACTTTAACTGTTATGTAAGCCAACTAGACAGACAGTGTATCATTCTTCCTCCTGTACATTAGCAGATAAAAGGCATCACATACTTGAATGAATGGTAAATAAAGAATGCTGGAAATAACTGCATCTCCATTACCCTATATGCTATGCAGAGACTGCCTTCTTCATGTCGTGAATTGCAGCTGATGTTTTAATATGGCAATTGGCAATTTGACTGACATACAACATTTGCAAGTTGTACATTTGATTCATACAATAACCCATCTTCGAGTGATGCACTAGTTTCTTCATGTTTTGTTTTTTTCCCCCTCTTGCTTGCGCCGGACTGAAACTGTCTTTTGACCGACATCTCTTCACCTGCACTAGTGGCCGTATCAAAGCCGTGATTGGTCAGATGTCGATTCATTGCAACGGTGTCAGGTTACAGACGTGCTCCCCTTAGCCGCGTTCACACCGGAGTACTTTTCCCACTTTAGTTCCGATATAGTTCCGAAATGTCGCGTTCACACCAAAAAGAGCCGGAACTAAAATTAGTTCATGAGAACCTTTTTACCCCCTTTTCCATCCCTGCTAGAGAGCAGGGACTCTCATGCGGCTCTCTTGTGAGAAAAGAGCTATATTTCTGATTGGCTGGGCGGATTGCAAACCACGCCCCGTAAAACTCAAAAAAAGTGTTGTGAAGCCACCATTTTATTAGCATTAGCATTAGCATTAGCCCAGCGCAGAAACGCAGAGAGACTAACTTATGGCAACACAAAATAAAACATGGGAGCGGTGGAGATGAGGAGGTGTCGGCATTCTGGCGATTTACTCGGAAGGCTTCAGTAGAAGCCAGTCCCCAACAACCGGGGACTTCCGGCCGGGGATTTTGGGCGGCAGTATACGCCGTGAAGTTGTTTGCGGCCTGCCAGTAAACCCAAAGCAGAAGAAGAAGAAGTGACGTCAGCGGCTTCATTTGCCTAATCCACCCCCAGGGACTTATTCCGGTGTGAACGCGATCTGTACTTAGTTAATCAGAACTAAAGAGTTCTGATGAACTAAGTTATCATGAACCTTTGTGGGAAAAGTACTGCGGTGTGAATGCGCCTCTTTTCACGTCTCACTCTCGCGGGGGGTGCGCGGAGAACTGAGCGGAGAACTGTGCACAGCAGCTGAGGCCCTCTGGGCGGGGCCCCCTGCGCAAGGCGGGGCCCCATGCAGCCTGCGTGATTGGCCTGTAGGGAGGGGCGGCCCTGAGTCCACCAGCAGATGAAAAACACCCACCTCTACGCCTCTTCCAAGGGATGAGGGGACCATGCAGCAGAGTTTCAGTTAGATTTTTTTCCGCCGGTCAACATGTCCGTTAAAGTTTAAATCTTCCGGACAAAATTAGAAAAGTGCCGGTCAAAGGTCTTCTTTGTTATTTATTGAGCTTTAAAAAAAATTGATAACGACTCTATATAATAATATAATAATAAAAAGCTTCTCTTTTCCTCCCTGTCTTCTGACAGCCCAGCAGCTAATCTCTGAGCAGGAGAGGTGGGAGACACGGGGCTATTGCTTCAACGTTATCAGGAAATGATCGTATAGGCGTAAACACAGAGCCGTTTGCCCCCCCATAGCATTTTGTTCGCAGATCTACCCACCTTGGGACCCGTTATCGTTTTATGCGTTTCCATGTCGGCCTCGTGTGGCCGAACCGTCTATATGATAGAGAACTGTAGCGGATATGACCGTTATCGTCCTTGTGTGGCTGGGGCCTAATATACACCAAACTTAACAGTGTCAGTGTATTTCAATCCTCATGGTTTTTTAAAGACAGTTGTCTTCATATACTGTTTAAAGACTGATTTATGTAACATAATTTATTCCAGATAAAACAGTGAAAATTGAAGTATTTTCGGATTTATGGAGCAATAACAAGACATATCCCAAATTTCCTCCATTAAAAAAACCCATCTTATATGTCGACAAAATGAAACTGGCTATTTTCGCCTGGCTATATTATATTTTTTAGATTTGTGCTCTGGATATGTATGCAAATTGGTAAATTCTTGAAAAGATAATTCCTCATTTGCATATTTAAAAAGAACACATCAGAAAACATAATTTGGTAAAAAGGCATTTGTTTATAAAACGAATGAGGTGTCTCCTTGTAGAAAAACATTGGAGATGTTACTTTTCATATTTTTCCTTCAACCTTGGCCATGATAACAATGAGAGTGTTGTTCCTTGTCTTCCAGCTTGGTAAGTCTGTGGTGGCGAAAGTAAAGATCCCCAGGGGGACGGTCCTGACTCTGGACATGTTGACGGTGAAAGTGGCCGAGCCTATGGGCGTCGCTGCCGAGGACATCTTCAAGCTGGTCGGTAAGACCGTGACGGAGGAAATGGAGGAGGACGACAGCGTCTTGCCAGAGGTGGTGGTGGGTTACTGCAAGAAGTGCTGAGGATGGAAGATTTGAAGTGGTTTGAAAATGGCAATATAATACATTTTATCTGGGGCTACTTCAGAAGGAGCTTGTGCAATGGTCAATTAGCTTATTGCTGCTTAGGTTCCTGACATTAAAGTGATGGAGGATCAGTAACTACCTGCATAATTACACAGTTTTAAAGCTTTTACATTTTTTAAAAGCTGCCTTTATATAATATACTATCTTTCTGGCTCAACAGGCTGTTATTTTACAAATGTTGCACTATAGTTTTAGCCCTCACTGAGGAGATTAAATTAAGATTGAACACACGAAGCTCCCCATTTCACAACAGTATGAACAAAGACCCAGTTTGCCAAATATTAGGTGTACTTTTCTCGTAACAACTCAGTCATTTTAATTGTGTGATGTCAAGCAAAGTGTGTATTTGTACTCATTCTTTAAAGTAAGACTACTGGAGCCAGACACTAAACAAAACCAAAAGAAGAAATATGTACACATCCGGGACACGGCTGAATTTCTTCTCTCAATATGAACCTTCTTTTGCTTCTTCAGTCTTTATGCTGTCACCAGCAACGCCTCTAATCACAGTTGCAAGATGTAGGATGTTTACACTTTACTTGACAAAATCTGAGATCTATGATGTGCAGAAAATAAATAAATGTTGCCAGAACTTCCACCTTTTCCGCTTTGGTTGTCTTTAATGTTGCTTTGATGCTCAGATCAGCTCTGTGCGTTCCACATTCATGGTGTACTCTCTTTGACATGATAGGTTTGTTTTTATAGATGTGAAGTAATTATCTGGAAATTGGCATAGCATGCTATAATTTGTGTATTGTGCAAAGTGTTTTAAAATCTAGACTGAAGATGGAAATTAGCCTCTCTGGCTAATCTGGCACATTTAAATGATGGACTCCGTTGCTCATGTTGATTAATGTGCATTGTCCCTCGTTAAATAAATAAATACAAATGTCTTATGTATAAGAGCTGTACACACAAAAATGATGTCCTGAGATACATCGGAATTCAAAATATTCTCAATATAATAATGTAAGTAAATAATAAATGATAAGAAATGTAATTCCAGTAACATCATTGTGGTCGACAACACTGAAATGGTCACAATAAACATTAAACAAGGTAGAAATAAAGCAATTATTAACTATAAGCCATATCTGAACCTTTCAAAGTCTATAAAACTATAAGTTCTGTTTCAGCAGAGGCACCCCAATACAATAATAGAGTCCTGTAATCTGATGTTCTGGATGTGGATCAGTCGAGTGAGTCTGACGCTGTTTTAAGTTTAAACACCATCTGCAGATGTAGGAGCCTGTTTGTTATTGCAGGTGTTAATGTTAAATATACTAAACTTTGTATTAAACTGAACACAAATTGAACAATGCTAGAATCTAGCATTTTCTCTTAGGAGCTAGATGCTTTACTTACAAACAGACAGCCTCTCGGTTTACGAACTTAGTTGGTAAGAATGACACTAAAGTATTGAGTTGAAACTTCTCTGACAACAGAATCACAAAATACTGGATGGTAACCTACTGCTGAAAAGTTTACATTTTAATATGTCATGCAAGACAAACTTGCGAGTTGTACCATAAATTAGCTAATGTTCTCCTTGAACCTCCAGATGGAGCTGTTGGAAAGTTGGATTTACCAAAGCAACATGTTCAACCCGTCTGTTACAGAATCCAAGTTTTGTTAGTCCATTTGGCAAGTGTTGTAAGGAACTGTCATTCTGTCAATTAATGTCCGAATATAACAAGAATAGCTCCACATCTTTTCCCAAACAATGACAGTTTAGCAACAAGTCACTGAATTAATGTCTGCTTGACTGCGAGTCATCCTGGTGGAGGAATACTTCCTCCATCTTAACTACAAAATGTTTCAGCCTTAAGAGGAAACAGGTGTGATCCCCCTCACTGAGCTTCAGTTGGGTGCTTAACATATAGAACACAAACAACCAAAACAGCAAAGTGTTTATGTCAGCTGTGCTCTCTTTGTACCAAATTTGATTGAGATTCTAATTTATCCACTTCTGTGTGCATAAAAGTCTAAAGTGAAACTTATTTCCTATTGTCAAATGTATTGTATTTCAAGAAAGCAGCAAGGAGGGTTTTTCAAATATTCAGCAATAACAATGAAAGTAGTTTCAACAATTAATGAAGGTTACCACTCAAATATCCTTAACGTTTTTGTTCCCTTTTGTGGCAACTATGGCGATGAGCTGTAACTGCAAGTGTTGCGAACTTGACTTTTTCTGAGATCTCGCTCATTTGGCAGTAGATCGTCACTTAGAGACATTAAATAAATATTTCAGAGATTAATACTTTAAAACAAATATAAACACTCCTATAATTTTCCTATAATATCCATGTCAGGACTCACAGGTTTAATGATGAGAGTAAGCTTGGCATACTTTTTTTTTCTCGTATGTTTTCTTGTCACGACTTTACAATAAGACTACCCTTATAAAGGATTCATACAGGGTTTATAATTAGGCTGTAAACACTTTATTAATCATTAAGAAACATTTATAACATAACACACAAGGGGGCGGGTAACAACCGTGTCATGGGACCTTTAATAAAACTAAAAAACTAAAAACTAAATGGTAGTAACTCATTCATAAATGGGAATGTGTTTTACACTTTACAATAAGTCTCCCTTTAGGCAGTTATAAATGTTAGTAACTCATTCATAGATGGTCATAAGAGATGCCAAGAAACATCAAGATGGAAGGGGGGGAGAATCAACTCAGTGAACAACAGATACCAAGGATGCTGACTGATGAAGAAAACGAAGTAAGCTAGGTAGCCAATATAAGGCTTAGCAGTACAGATACACGTGGGCTCACTATTTGGCAAGAAACCAGTCACAGTTGCCCTGTTTATCTCATGTCTTATAAAAGCTTATTAATGATTTATAAAGTGTTCACAACCAAATTAATAAATGAATTACAAACTATTTGTAAACCCTTTATAAGGGTAGTCTTATTGTAAAGTGGTACCCATCTAGCTGCACTTTAGAGTAGATATCCTTTCCAGTCCTGGTCACCCCACACCAGTATTTCCCAGCATCCGTCAAACTCAGATCAGAGATGGTCGCTGTGAAGAGTCCCTTTCCGTCATCCTCGATGGAGAATTTGTGTTTATTTGCTTCTGTCCTCTTAATAAGAACATCATTGTCGTTGCCGCACTCGTTCTTGCACAGGTACTTCTCATAATCCTCATAGCCCTGTGCATAGGGACAATATACAGTACTACAGCCTGTCTTCCTTCATATCCAAATACATGGATCAACGCTGCTGCGCTCCTCACACAGATCAGAGCAACTGAAAAGAAAAAACACAAAATAAATTTAAAAAATCATAGTAATCATCTTTAACTTTTATTTTTCATTTGAAGTTTATTTGGCTTCCTATGAATCTCTTATATGTCAATAATATGCTTTTTCTCATCTCATCATGTAGTTAAAAATGCAAGCTGCAGGCTTTATAGCTAAAAAAAATGATTCTTCTAAATGTAATTAGCATAAAAACCGATTAATGCATGTAACTTACTGCACAGAGTGAAATGCAGGTTCTCAAGGCTCCACATCCTCATGTTATTGCATTGCAGTTTAGAAGAAAAAGAAACAGAACGAAGAAGTGGGAACATGTCACACCCGAAATACAGAACGTGTCAGCATGCCAGTCAAATGTTGGACCTTTTTCACTTCTGCATTTAAAGCAGTGGTTCTCAAACTTTTTCTGTCATTCCCCACTTTGAATAGGTGGTCCTTTTCAAGCCCCACCTGTTCCTCATTGCTCCAATAAAATGGTAGGCCAAGCTTAAAATGGTCAAATGTAGCGTTCTATAACAGGGGTCTCTGACTTTTTTTAGGATGAGAGCTACTTTCAAAAAATAAAACAAGTCGTGAGCGACTACGGGGGGGGGGGGGGGGGGGGGGGGGGGGGGGGGGGGCTGATTTAGAACAACAATGCTTATCTATCTTAAACAATCAACAAGAAAATCGTTTCCTGTCTTATGAAATCTTTGTATTGTCTGACTGACTGAAACAGAGAAAACCCACTCACCTAAGCACAATTCAGGACTAAATAAATAATGTGAAGTATAAACGATTCCCTTTAGCTTATTGTGAATGTAGTTTACAGGCACATTTGTTAGAGAAGTTCAATCAAATTGTCACATTGACGCCACAAAGGGGCAGTACAAGCGGACACTTCAACATTCAGACAAGGTTCATGGTACTGTAGAGTAAATGGTCTTTTATCCTCATCTAAAATGAATCATGATATGAAATCTGCCGAGTGAATACATGATTCAATATGTGTTTTTATTTTGTCTTGTCTGACAGAAATATTTTCATTTCATTTTTGTTAGCTTATTTTTTTAACATATATATATATTATTCTGAAATGGGTCGATCAGCATAATAAGTACTTTTAGTTTTTCATGCGTGTATTGATTCTAATACTTTTGTTCTTTTACTTCTGATTGCAGGACTTTTACTTTAACAGAGTATTTCTACACTCTGGTACTTCTACTCAAGTACGAGATCTAAGTACTTCTCCCACCTCTGTGTACGAGTATGGCAGCATTATTATACACAACAATGAACTGGTGACCAAATTATTTTCGAAAGAAAGTTTGCTTTGGAAAATATATGAATCAAAAGTGCATGTTCAAATAAACCAACACGTTCTCACTCCCAACCCGTCACATATTGACGGACGGTCAGGGCCCCTCCCCGTCACTCTATTACGTACAGGGCACCCCTTGGAAGTCAGTTTTCAACGGGCAGGGCGTCCCATAGACCTTCATAGACCTCCCATAGCGTTGATAATATACGCCATGAGAACGCTACCCGGCAAATGCTACCCCGACGGTCGGTTGTTATTGTCAATATTCATATAATAATTATTTATTTTTTAATAGTCACACTCGATTTCGACGATTTTCTTGTTGCCCCAGCTGGTCAACACCTCTTTTAGTAGAAACAAAGGCTACATTAATGTATTAAATCGATGTTGATCCATGTGTGTGGTTGTGGAATTAATGGACGTGCCGTTGTGCGATTGCGCAACGCAATAATTTACAAACTCTTCAACTACAGCCCTAAGTGAGAATAAGTGAGAAATGAATTCAACTTATGTTAGACAGCTATCATACTGAATACATATTTACTGTGAATGTATGCAAAAATGTATGGCATATGACTGTCTAACAGAAGTTAAATCAATTTCTCACTTATTCTGACAATGTACTTAACCCCAAATAAAAGAACCCCATAAAAACAGTTGTTAAATAATAGTGAAGTCACGTTGTAATAACAATAACTCATCTCTCTCGAGTTTTATTTTTCAGCTTTGCCAAAAGCAACTGTGTGAAGTGTCCTTCTTGGGTTGCCGTCCGGAGTTCTCCAATATGGCAGACCATCTCTTACATGCGCATGGAAGAGATGGAAAATAGCTCGAAATAAGGTTTGTGGTTGACACACATTTAAGAGAGGGATCACGTTTTGTTCAGCCGGATAATCTCCACATGTCATCCCTACTTTTATAATTTTTTAATCATAAATCTAGTCGCCAGAAGCAAAAGGCTAACGTTATGCTATAGACGAACTACAAGCCAGTACAGCAGCAGGGTCGCACGACTTCAACGTCACGCCAACTTAAGATCGTTTCAACTGACTTGCACTGAAACTGCATTTTGAACACTTTAAATATATTAACATTTTAAATTGTATACCCCGGTTATCTAGGCCCTTTTTGTTTTGTTTAATGTATACCACGTTTATCTAGGCCCTTTTTGTTTTGTTTTATGTATACATGTCACACTGTGGGAAACGATATTTCGATATTTCTGGATGTATAACACATGTATAATTTTTGACAATAAAGCTGACTTTGACTTTCGCGCGCTTGCATATTTTAACAAAGCTTTTCATTTTAGCCAAACTGAATTTAACTAGAAGTCATGGCTGTGTCAATTACCAGTCTGATATCGTTTTACAAAGATGACAAGAAGAGTGTAGATAGGAGAGAACCACTACAAGTCAGGACACGTAAAACAGTGAAGCCTAGATGAAGGTGTGCTTACCGGTGTTGTCAGGGCTAGCATGAGGGACAAGATTTATAGTGTCGGTGAGTAGTGATAGCAAGAGTACCGTTAACCTAGAGTTAATTTATTCACATTAATTCCCATCAACAAATCCATTTTATGTGTCACATGAAATCTTTATTTATTAGGCAAGGCAAGGCAAGTTTATTTATATAGCACTTTTCAACACAAGGCAATTCAAAGTGCTTTACAAAAAAAATGAAAGACATTAAGAAAATGGCATTTAAAATCAGTCATTAAAAAGAAAAGCTAATGAAAGAAACATTAAAAGAAAAAATTCATGGATAAAAGTTACAGTGCAGTTTAAGATATGAATAGTTCAATTAAAAGCAGCGACAAAAAGAAAAGTCTTCAGCCTGGATTTAAAAGTAGTAACAGTTGCAGCGGACCTGCAGGTTTCTGGGAGTTTGTTCCAGATGTTTGGAGCATAATAACTAAACGCTGCTTCTCCATGTTTAGTTCTGACTCTGGGGACAGAAAGCTGACCAGTCCCTGAAGACCTGAGAGACCTGGATGGTTCATAATTTAGCAGGAGGTCAGAAATGTATTTTGGCCCTAAACAATTCAGTGCTTTATAAACCAGCAGCAGTATTTTTGAAATCTATTCTTTGACACACAGGAAGCCAGTGTAAGGACTTCAGAAAAGGAGTGATGCGATCTACTTTCTTAGTGTTAGAAAGGACTCGAGCAGCGGCGTTCTGAATCAGCTGCAGCTTTCTAATAGATTTTTTAGTGAGACCTGTAAAGACACCATTACAGTAGTCCAGTCTACTGAAGATAAAAGCATGGACAAGTTTTTCCAAATCCTGCTGTGACGTTAGTCCTTTAATCCTAGATATGTTCTTTAGGTTATAGTAAGCTGATTTAGTAACTGTTTTAATGTGACTGTTGAAACTCAGGTCAGAGTCCATGACTACACCTAGATTTCTGGCTTTATCTGTTGTTTTGAACATTGCAGACTGAAGCTCAGCGCTAACTTTTAAACGTCCTGTCTTGGCACCGAAAACCATTACCTCAGTTTTATCTTTGTTTAATTGGAGAAAGTTCTGACACATCCAGTCATTGATTTGTTCAATGCACTTATTCAGTGTTTGAATTGGAGCATAGTCTCCTGGTGAAATGGTTTTGTAAATTTGTGTGTCATCCGCATAGCTATGGTAACTTATTTTGTTGTTCTTCATTATCTGAGCCAGTGGTAGCATGTAGACGTTAAAGAGAAGAGGCCCCAAGATTACAAATATTACACACCAGAAAACACAGAAATATCCATTAAATAAACATACAGTAGGCTATAAACAATTAAAGGGATAATTGGGAAGGCATTACAAATGTAAATATATTTTAAATAATAAAACAATCCCACCACCACAGGTATCTACAGGAGAAGAGGGAATTCTCTCCACAAAATGTGAATAACAATGTGGAGAATGCAGTCATGCGGCTGCATTAGCCATCTTTGCCATCCACAATTTCGGCTGCATTGACCCCCCCTGTCAGTGGACGAAGCCAAAGGCAGCTAAACGTATGCATTCAGTGGAGGAGCTATTTCCTCCAACCAATAACTAATTTAACCCGCTGACAAGAGAGCCCACCTCCGAAGATCGTGACTGGCTGAGGGACAGACTCGGGGGCAGGTTCTCAGGAATTTCTTGGCTTCTCTCCCCCGAGCCAGAAGAGGAACACTACAGCTTGGAAACACTTACTGTTCCTGAAATTATCAAATCTGTTGGGCATCAGGGACCTGAGGCAATTGTGGCAAGCATGGCATTGTCTGAAGAGCAACAGAGGGCAATTCAGGTGGCTACCACTGGTCAGCGAACCAACCCAAACTGGCATTTGTTCAGGAAAGGAAGGTTGACTGCCAGCAACTTTGGAGCTGTCCTAAGGTCAAAGCGTGTGACTGCTTCCCTTATTGCCAGGGTGCTAGGGCAACAACAGGCCCTTGATGGTGTTTTGTCTGTACAGTGGGGGACTATGAATGAATGTGAGGGCGTCAGGGCATTCACCACTGCAACCCAGATGCAGGTCCATGAGTCAGATTTGTGGCTCTCCCAATCAGGATTGTTGGGGGCATCTCCAGATGGTCTGGTAGGGTCTTCCGCTGTGCTGGAGGTAAAGTGTCCCTACGGAGTCAGGGAAATGACAATTAGTGAAGCATTGCAAATCAAGGGCTTCTGTGTCAGTAAGGAAGGAGAAACATTCAGCCTGCGTGAGGAACATCCTTACTGGCACCAAGTGCAAGGTCAGCTTCACCTCACTGCAAGGAAGAAGAAATACAAAAATTGTGAATTGTTTTTAATTTACATTTACTCGCCTTTGCAATGTTGTGGTTGTTAGAGTGTTAGGTTTCCTGTCCGCTCGTCTGTTGGGAAGATATCAAATATTAGTTTCATGGAAGTCACCCCGTCACATATAAGAGCATTAAGACATACAGTACATAGGCTAAAACAAAACATCTAAAGATATAACCTTGCACTTTGATAAGTCTCGTGAACATTTTCACTATTTTGAGATTTTTATAGATCAAAATTGAACTAAAGAAATAAATGGTAGATTAATCCATTTTGAAAATAGGTGTCAGCTGCTACACTAATTACAATAGTTATATTTCTTAATTAATTAAGATAAGATATTACTGTATTGATCCCAATTTGGGAAATGTTTGTGTTGCAGCAGCATAACAAGAAAAACTAAATATAAGTTATTATATATACAAAAGTATGTGAGGGATGGGATATTAAATTGAATATAAATGTAAAATGCACATGTGATTTTACGTCCAAGAGAAGCTATGGAGCCGAGAGTTCTCTGCCAGCCAGAGGTGATTTGTTATTTGTTCAATATGTCAAACTGATTTCCCTGAATACAATCTTTAGTTACATGGTGAAACGTTATGCTGCTTGTACTAATAAGACTTATCATATAAGCCACACAGGTTTTAATAGGATGTATTAATTATCTTTACTTATGTTGCGGTCTTTTCAGCAGCGCCATCTCTAAAACGGCGATACAGTCACAACCCATCATTTACATTTCACCGTGACATGGACAAAAATGTAACGTCAGCTTACCTCATGACACAAATCCAGACTCTCCTTTGGAAAACATTGGCCGGGAAACGATAGAACAACCATGTTTCATGCGAAGACCTGTGGCTGCAACCCGGAGCAAAGCAACAAACCATTGCGTAGCTAACTAGTAGCGCTAGCTTTAGCTAACGTAACGAACTGCCGAGTAAAATTGGAAAACACTTAATTAATTATTCTATAATTTGTAAAACTACGGAGTTAAAAACGACAATTTCAAAAATACTGATTCTAATGGTCAGATATAGATATACAGATACTAAGGATAGGCATGTACTTGCTTTCAAGCAGAACACAGGGGAAAACAAACTTAGCGGGAGTGTTTACGTATTAGGCGTAATGACGTACAACGGCCTCGACAATTTCTGTAGTCCTATTCAGCCACTCTGTAACAACCATCGTTTTTCAGACACGTAAACTCTTCAAAAAATCACCAGTGGGGTCACTGCTGATGTATTTAATGTCGTATAACAAAACGTGATTTATCTCTTAAATTTGTGTCAACCACAGACCTTATTTCGAGCTATTTTCCAAAACCCTATGGAAAAAATGCATTGCTTTTTGACGAAGGAACCGGAAGTGCTAAAAATGCTAACTTACTTCCGGGTTTTTGGACGCGTCACTGCGGTTCTCTATTGAGTGGTGCAGTGATGCGTCCTAAAACCCGGAAGTAAGCTGCACATTGGTTCCCTCCACAAAAAAGCAATGGGATTTCTCCATAGGATTCCACATGTCTACCCTACTTTTATAATTTTCTCATCATAAATCTAATCGATAGATTTATGATCGATATATTTATGATTAGAAAATTATGAAAGTAGGGTAGACATGTTGATATTATCCGGCTGAAAAAAACGTGCATTTATCAAATAGGTTTGTTTCCCACAGATCTTATTTCGAGTTATTTTTCAAAATCTTATGGAGAAATCCCATTGCTTTTTTGATCGAAAATAAATAATGAGTCAACTAAATAGCAAGAAAGAGTAATATTTAGATTTAGAATATATGCATATATATATATATATATATATATATATATATATGCAAAATCTATTCTTGGAATATTAAAAAGGAATAAAGTAATATCTCTTCTTAAAAAAGACAAAGCTGATGTGGTCTTCTTTCAAGAAACCTTTCTCTCAGATACTGAACATCTTAAATTGAAAAGAGATTGGATAGGTCAGGTGTATTTTTCATCATATAAAACCCATAGTAGAGGGACAGCTATTGTGATAAACAAAACTTGCCCATTCGAATTAGAAAAATTTGTTACGGACCCAAATGGTCGGTTTGTTTTGGTTGTCGGTACTATTTTTGGAACCCCAATCACCTTTTTAAATATCTATGCTCCCAATATAGATGAACCAATGTTCATGTCTGACATGGTGCTGTTCTTCAATACAAATTGTAAAGGATTAGGACTGATGGGTGGCGATTTTAACTGCACTCTTAACCCTACATTAGATAAATCTAACCAGTCCAAGAGCCACAATCTTAAATCCTCAAAGGTCCTTCAGGGGCTTTGTGCAGAATGTGGCCTTATTGACGTATGGCGTCAACTAAATCAAGATGTCAAAGATTACACTTTCTTTTCAAATGTCCACAACTCTTATTCTAGAATAGATCATTTTTGTATTCCCTCAAAATATATGCATAGGGTAAAAGAATGTAAAATTGATTCCATTAATATTTCAGATCCTGCAAGAGTTCATTTAACTATTCACTTGGAGAGTGGAGAATTTGTATCCAGGCGCTGGAAATTTGATAACTCCTTACTTAGAGACGAAAAATTCTAATTAAAAAAGCGAATGTGGATAAGGTACTATATAAAAGAAAACAATGACCCCTCTATAGATCCGAATATTATTTGGGAAGCTGCAAAAGCTACTTTAAGAGGACTTATTATCTCATACACATCTTTTAAAAAATGTGAAAAAATTAGGCTCAGACAAGAACTTGAAAGAGAAGTAGACAGATGTGAAGTACTTCATAAATCAACAGATGAAAACTGGAAACAATTAAACACAGCCAGAGCTAAATTAAATATTGACTACTTAACAAATGAAATCATAACACAAATGAATCTTATCAGACAAAAGAATTATGAATTCGGCAATAAACAAAGTAAACTACTTGCCTATTAAAGAAGGAGCATGCAGAAAGGGCTATAAAAGCAATTCGTCTGAAAAACAACAAGATAACCTACCACCCAAAACAGATTAACCAGACTTTTAATGAATTTTATAATAAATTATACAAATCTCAATGCGATTACTCACAAGATGACCTGGACAATTATCTCCATAACATTAATTTACCTACATTATCTGATTTAGATCAAGAGTATCTAAACTCATCAATTACAGAAGTAGAAGTTTTGGCTGCAATTAAATCTATGCCTATAAATAAAAGCCCAGGGCCAGATGGCTCCTCGGCAGAATTTTATAAAGACTTTTGGACTGAACTTCAACCTATATTTATGACAATGGTGAACAACTTCTCTCACAACAGAACACTTCCTCAATCAATGAATCTTGCATATATTACTGTACTACATTAAGATGGAAAAGACCCTTGAATTGTTCTTCATTTAGGCCTATAAGCCTCTTGGATCATGATTATAAGATTATCACCAAATTATTAGCAAAACGACTGGAAATTATTTTACCTAAACTAATTAGTCCTGATCAAACAGGTTTTGTCAAGGGCAGATATTCTTCTGATAATATAAGGAGACTTTTGAATATTATAAACCATTTGGACACCTGTCAGAAGCCATCTCTGCTTCTTTCTTTAGATGCCGAGAAGGCTTTTGACAGGGTTGAGTGGAATTTTCTTGTTTCTTACATATGACGCCAACAGCAAATTTGGAAAAGTCTTGTTCTTTTAATTTGTCACCAGGTGGCTTTAAATACTTAGAAATAAATATAACACCACACATGGATAATCTGTTTAAAGAGAATTACAATCCGCCCATTGACAAAATCAAACAGGATTTATCTAAATGGTCCACATTACCAATATCACTGCTAGGAAGAATCAATGTCATAAAAATGAATATTCTACCGAGATGTATTTTTCTTTTTCAAATGTTACCATGTTATTTATCCGCTGATTATTTTAAATCTCTCAATAGACACATCTCAAAATGTATCTGGTGTAATAAAAAAACCAAGAATCAAGTTATTTACTCTTATGAAAACAGAAACTATGGGGGGTCTTGGTCTTCCCAACTTTCAACACTACTTTTGGCCAGCTTTAAGAAATGTACTATCTTGGTCTCTGGGAAGAAAGGATTCACTATGGGTTCAGATAGAAGCCAATATATTTGACCCGTTGCCAGTGGAAACTCTTATATTTGTTCAAGATTTCAATAAGGTGAAAAATATGGCCAAATGTTTTACATTGGTCAATACACTTTTAGCCTGGAGGGACTGTTCAAAAAAAGCTCATGTTAACTCAGGTATTTCAATCTTTTCTCCTATTTTGAACAATCCTGATCTTAGCAAATATTTGTTGTCAATCTGTTAAGATCTCAGACACTTAGGATGTAGGACCCAATTGCAAGACCCGGGAGACAGAGGTAAAGTATTTGTTGGATACTTTATTTTCCAAAACAGCATTGAATAACAAAAAAGGTAACTATCAAATCTCTAGCCGAGATGACAAAAATAGAGAACAAAAAATGAAAGTGCTCACGTAGTGATGAATCACACTTTTCAAAAGCACAAGGAGCATAGACCTGACCATAGCAAGAGACAATAGCACACAGACCTGCACATGACAAGAGACGAAAACGAACTGACACTGAACACTGGGAGACAGGGGAATTTAAACACAGGGTAACAAGACACAGGTGGGAATAATCAGCGGCGGGACTGACGCTGATTAGCACACGAGACACCGAAGGGGTGACAGGTGAAAATAATCAGGAAATTAGACACACCATGGAAAACTAACGACAGACAGGAAAACACAGGGAAAAAAAGACCAGACAATATACAGGGAGGAAAACATGACAAGGAGAACAGAAAAACACCCGACCTATCGGGACCCTTAGCTCGAGGCAGGTGGCAACACTGGACTGTAACTGGATGAGAGATGGCAGAGGGAAGTGACGGGGCAGGAAGCGAGTTAGGAGACATGGAGGGAGTAGGCGGGAGTTATGGAAATGGAGAATGGGATATAGTGAGGAGGAATAAACGTAAAAAGCAAGGAAATACTAATTCGGATGAGAGTAATAGTAAGGGTGAAAGGAGAGAAAGAGTAGTCGGAAATAGGCAACAGGAGTTCATGGTGGTTGTGAAACTTGCGAAAGAGGGAGCTTCGTTTGGCGAGTGGAACCCTATACGGTTAACTAAATCGATTAGTAAAGAAATCGGGGAGGTAATGAGTGCCAAAGTATTGAGGGATGGATCAATGTTGATCAAATGTAGGGATAGAGAGCAACAGGGGAGGGCAATACAGATGAGTACCGTGGAGGGTAAGAAAGTGGAGTGTTCACTGTTTAGTGGTAAAAAGCTAGTCAGGGGAGTGGTGACAGGAATCCCCGTCAGAATTACAGCGGATGATGTGAAACAGAATATAACAAATGCAAAAATAAGTGATGTCAAACGCATGAAAGCAAACCGCAATGGGGTTAAAGAAGATAGTCTTTCGGTTCTGATCCCCTTTGATGAGAAAAGGCTTCCGGAAAAAATACTTATTGGATATATGTGTTATTATGTGAGACCGTATGTTCCACCACCAATAAGATGTTTTAAATGTCAGAGATTTGGACATGTGGCGGCAGTGTGCAGAGGGAAACAAAGGTGTGGCAGATGTGGTGGAGATCATGAATACGGCAAATGTGAAGAAGGGGTAAAGCTGAAATGTTGCAATTGCGGAGGGGAGCATAGTTCAGCGTACCGTGGATGTGAGGTTAGCAAGAAAGCAGAAGAGGTGCAGCGAGTCAGGGTGACGCAGGGAGTAAGCTATGCAGGGGCAGCAAAGACAGTTTCAGGAGGAACGCAGGTTACAATGGAAAACAAGAATAAGAGCAAAGAAACAGAAAAAGTCCACAACTGTGTTAAGTTGAAGGAGGACACTCTGATAGTGAGTAAAACAGAGTTTTTATTGTTTATGGCAGAGATTATCAACTGTTCAGCGCAGACTAAAAGCCGGAATGAAAGAATTTAAATAATTGTCAGATCAGCTGAAAAGTTCCTTGATGTGAAAGGGATGCAGTGGGAAAGTGTGAAAGATATACTAAATGATGATGTTCAACAATCTCAGACATGCAGTGGATCAACTTGATGGTGTTAGTTGTACTGCAGTGGAATGCCAGAAGTTTAATTGCAAATGGACAAGAGTTAAACAAATATAATGACAATCTGGGAGAGAAACCTAATGTAATTTGTATTCAGGAAACATGGCTGAAACCACAACTGGATTTTATTGTGAAGGGATATACTGCAGTTAGAAGAGATAGGGACTCTGGCAGAGGGGGAGGAGTTGCAACATTCATACAGAGTGGTGTAAGTTACAAAGTTATGCATGTAAGTATAGATCATGAAGCAATAGTTATAAGGGTATGGAATGATAGAGGACCTATAGATATTGTAAATTATCATAATCCGTGTGGGAAATTAGATCAAAGTATATTAGAGGATGTTGGGGGTTTACTGCAAGGAAAAATCATATGGTGTGGGGATTTTAATTCACATAACTCACTATGGGGTAGCAGGAGCACAGATGCAAATGGTGCAGTAGTTGAGGAATTTATAGATGACCACGGGCTAGTGTGTATTAACACTGGGGAAGGAACAAGATATAATTGTACAAAGAATATAGAAACAGTACTCGATCTGACATTTGTGTCTAGTGATATAGCAGGTATAAGTACATGGAGTGTGGTAAAGCATACTACAGTGGGCAGTGATCATTATCCTGTAATGACTAAAGTTGGGACCAACATACGTTTTGAAAAGGAGAAGAAAATTCCTAGATGGAAATTGGGAAAGGCTAATTGGGATGCTTTCCAAGTTGTAAGTACGAATAGATGTAAAACACTTCAAGAGGAAAATGATGATGATATAAATAAATTGAATGAGGAGCTCGTTAAGGTTATCATACATTCAGCTAAAGAAACAATTCCGGAAGTTGAAGGAGTTAGGCGCACCAAGAGTGTACCCTGGTGGAATGGTGAATGTAACAAATCCATTAAAGACAGAAATAAAGCATTCAGACAACTCAAACAACTCCATTCTCAGGAAGCTTTGAATCAGTATAAAAGGGCCCAGGCTATAGTAAGGGCGACGATACGAACGCAAAAACGCACTTTTTGGAGGCAATATTGCAATAGCATTGGAAGAGAAGTACAGCTTGCAGATGTTTGGGGCATGATTAGGAGAATGGGGGGAGTTCGAAGGAATTATGAGTTGCCAGTTTTGAGCAGAGGGGACATAATATCTGTCACAAACTTAGGAAAGGCGGAACTTCTAGCTCAGACATTTAAGAAAGTTCATAGTTCAGATAACCTTACAGAGGAAGCCAGGCAGTGCAGAGATAATACATTAATGGAAAACCCGAGAATATTGGATAGAGTAGAAGTGTTGGGGGATCAGGTGGACCTGCATTTTAGTATGTTTGAGTTGAGGAAAGCAATTATTAGTGCTCGTCAAACCACTCCTGGGAAAGATGGTGTTTGCTATAAAATGTTGGAATATATGACGGATAACTCTCTAGTCATTGTGTTAAGATTGTTTAATAGGGTGTGGGATTCTGGCCAACTTCCTTCGGTTTGGAAACAAGCGATAATAGTGCCCATACTAAAGCCAGGGAAAGACCCTTCAGATCCATCTAGCTACAGACCTATTGCCCTGACATCGCATTTATGCAAAATCATGGAAAGAATGGTTACAGAAAGGTTGACATATATCTTAGAAAGTAAAGCTCTGTTGTCCCCATATCAATGTGGGTTCCGTAGGGGTCGGAATACAATGGATTCTATATTGTGCTTAGAATCAGACATCAGGAAAGAACAGACCAACAAGGAAGTAGTGATTGCAGTCTTCTTTGATATTGAAAAGGCTTATGACATGCTCTGGAAGGAAGGACTACTAATCAAGTTAAAATCATTGGGAATTGGTGGTAAAGCATATAATTGGGTTATGAATTTTTTACAGGCCAGGAAAATACAAGTAAGAGTAGGTGCAGAATATTCAAGTGTGTATGATGTGGGAAATGGTACTCCGCAAGGTAGTGTGTGTAGTCCGTTGTTGTTCAATATAATGATACATGACATTTTTAATCAAGTTCATCCAAGTGTGGGAAAATCTTTGTATGCAGATGATGGGGCTTTGTGGGAAAAAGGCCGCAATGTAGCACATGTTGGAAAGAAAATACAAGCTGCAATAGTTGAAGTGGAGAAATGGTCAAATAAATGGGGATTCAAACTGTCAGTAGCTAAGACGCAAGTCATTTGTTTTACAAAACGGCATAAAATTGCTCCTGTATCATTACAATTGTATGAGCAACCTCTTGAACAGGTAAATACAATAAGATTTCTTGGTGTGTGGTTTGATGGAAAGCTAACATGGAGCAATCATATAGGAAAAGTTCAAAGTAAATGTAAAAAGGTCAACAATGTACTTCGGTGTTTGGTGGGACAGGAGTGGGGAGCGAGTAGGTCATCACTACTGAACATATATTGGGCACTCATGAGACCTGTATTCTATTATGGGTGTATAGCGTTCATGGCAGCAGCAGAATCAAACCTTAAAAAGCTGGATGTCCTACAAGCTCAGGCCCTGAGGATTTGTAGTGGAGCTTTTAAAACATCTCCAGTATCAGCAATACAGGTAGAAATGGGAGAAATGCCTTTAAGGATAAGAAGAGTAAAGTTAATGTTGGCATACTGGGTAAACCTTCAGGGGCATGGTGATAGTCATCCAGCGAAAAGTATTTTGAAAGACTGCTGGGAGCACAATGAGTCACATTTAACAAGTTTCGGATGGATTGTTGATGTTAAAGCGGCAAGTATACGATTGAATCAAAATACAGTATTGCCCCACAGTTGCAATCTCGTCCATTCCACCCTGGTTATTCCCATTGCCAAGTGTAGACCTCAATATACAAAAAGAGTTGAAGGAAAAGAAAGAAATACCAGTATGGCGCATAGTCCAGAATTATTTTGCAAGATATCACTCAGACTCAACAATCATATTTACAGATGGCTCCAAAGATCCAGAGACAGGGCGTGCTGGGGCAGCAGTTTATATCCCAGTGAGTAATTCACATATAAAGAAAAGGGTAACAGACCATGTGTCAGTATACACCACAGAGTTGATGGCATTGGTATTGGCATTGGAATGGATAGAGGAGAAAGGAATACATAATACTGTAATTGCATCTGACAGCTATTCAGCTTTATCGAGTATACGATCAGGCAGATCTTCATTTAGAATGGACATAATAAATGAAATATTTCTAATTTTGTATAAAATGCAAATCAAAGGAATAGCAACTCGTTTCATCTGGGTTCCTGCTCATGTTGGTGTGGAGGGTAATGAACAGGTGGATATTCTGGCCAAACAAACACTCAGAATTACGAATATAGACATTGAAGTTCCGCTCAGCAAAGCGGAGGTTAAAACATTCATACATATATATGCGCAAACAACATGGCAAGATCATTGGGACCTTAGAGACACAGGAAGACATCTTTATAACATTCAAAGGTATGTGGGTGATGGAAGGAAGGTGGGGTTTAAAAGAAGGGAGGAAAACGTAATTTCTCGGATGAGAATAGGTCACACAGGTCTCAATCATACATTAAGTATAATAGGAAAGCATCCAACCGGAAAGTGTACACACTGTAGCCAGCCAGAAACGGTTGAACATGTTTTGCTGCATTGCAGGAAAAATACTATTCAGAGAAATGTGCTTTTCCAAACACTGGAGAAAGCAAAATACATTGACTTTTCGCTATCAGGGCTGTTAGGGAAAACATCAGGCAATATGTATTGTGAGCTTATTACGTTTCTTAGAGAAATTGATAAATTTAAAATAATCTAGAGTTTTGGTTTTATTTATTTTGTTGTTTTTTGTTTGTTTTATTTTGTTTATTGTTTTCTGCATAGTCGCTTGTCCATACTCCAGTCCAGTTGGTGGCGGTAATGCACCTCAAATTTGGTTTGCCAACCGCCAATAAACACTAAAGAAGAAGAAGAAGAAGGAAAAACACCCACTACCAGACACACACACTTAAAACCGTGACACAATCAATATAAACAAATGGACGAAATCTGGTATAAAGCAATTGAAACATTTGTTTCACAAATATATAACATTGAAATCATTTAATGATTTAAGAGCAGAATATGACATTTCAAATAAGGATTTTTTCAGATACCTGCAAATCAGGAACGTATCCAATCAATTATTAAAAACAATAAATTGAGATCGGGATTGTTGGAAGAGGAGGAGCTATTGATGTCATCGAGCACGATCAAAGGTAAAATTAGAGAATTTAATGCAGTTTTTTCTAAAAGAGCTCAGTCGTCCTTTCTAATTAAAAAAAAAAGATTTGGGTAAAGGACTTAGGGATACAGATAGATGAAACTACCTGGCTGAATATCTGTGAAAGAACACATTTTCCATTCACAAGCAATAAAATCAAAGAAGCAAACTTTAAATGTCTCAACAAATGTTACCTCACACCCATAAAGATGCATAACATTTCCAAAGAAAACTCTCCAAAATGTCCAAGATGTAAAGTAAAAGAAGGAACATTTATGCATCTGTTTTGGGACTGTGATCTCTTGAAACATTTCTGGTATTTGATTCATGCTCTCACAAAAGCTGTTTTAGGCATCGAAATGAGCCTAAATCCATGTTTTTTCCTGTTAAATGACATGCCAAACTTGAAACGGAACCCCAAACATTACAGAATACATATTAACATATTTTGTCAAGAAATGTATACTTTTACTCTGGAAGAATGAACGTCCTCTAACATTTAAAGTTTTCATTGTGTACTGTGATATTACAATATAAATGAAATGGCATCGATTACTCTACACTATAATGAAATAAAAAGACTTGTAAAAAAAAAAAAAGAATATATGCATATATGCACATTCAGGACTCTGACTGGGCCTGGCTGAGAAGGCGTATTTTCTTCTGTTGAAGCCATTCTGTTGTTTATTTACTTCTGTGCTTTGGGTCGTTATCCTGTTGCATCAACCATTTTCTGTTGAGCTTCAATTGGTGGACAGATGGCCTTAAGTTCTCCAGCAAAATGTCTTGATAAACTTGAGAATTCATTTTTCCGTCGATGATGGCAATCTGTCCAGGCCCTGAGGCAGCAAAGCAGCCCCAAACCATGATGCTCCCTCCTCCATACTTCACAGTTGTTGGGATGAGGTTTTGATGTTGGTGTGCTGTGCCTTTTTTTCTCCACACATAGCGTTGTGTGTTCCTTCCAAACAACTCAACTTTGGTTTCATCTGTCCACAGAATATTTAGCCAGTAGTGCTGTGGAACATCCAGGTGCTCTTTTGCAAACTTCAAACGTGCAGCAATGTTTTTTCTGGACAGCAGTGGCTTCCTCTATTTTATGACCAATTTATGCAGAAATCCAGGTAATTCCAAAGGGTTCACATACTTTTTCTTGCAACTGTATATGAAAGTATTTTCAAAAACAAATAACCCGGTGATGGAGTGTTTCAACATACTGGATTTTCTTGGTTTTGTTTATTTATCCATTGTTTTCATTTTATCACACTTAATAATAAAAATTACTTACATTTATATAGCGCCTTTCATATACCTAAGGTCGCTTAAGGTACATATATCGATGAAGGTAACTTACACTGAACAAAAATATAAATGCAACACTTTTGTTTTTGCTCCCATTTTTCATGAGATGAACTCAAAGATCTAAAACATTTTATATATACACAAAATAACCATTTCTCTCAACTGTTGTTCACAAATCTGAAAAAATCTGTGATAGTGAGCACTTCTCCTTTGTCGAGATAATCCATCCCACCTCACAGGTGAGGCATATCAAGATGCTGATTAGACAGCATGATTATTGCACAGGTGTGCCTTAGGCTGGCCACAATAAAAGGCCACTCTGAAACGTGCAGTTTTGCTTTATTGGTGGGGTCTGGGGGGGTCTGAAAACCCGAGGGTTAAACCCTAGCCCTGACATGTCACCCATCTCCTTCGCATAGAGTTGATCAGGTTGTTGATTGTGGCCTGTGGAATGTTGGTCCACTCCTCTTCAATGGCTGTGCGAAGTTGCTGGATATTGGCAGGAACTGGAATACGCTGTCGTATACGCCGATCCAGAGCATCCCAAACATGCTCAATGGGTGACATGTTAGGGTTAGGGTTTAACCCTAGGGTTTTCGGACCCCCCCAGACCCCACCAATAAAGCAAAACTGCACGTTTCAGAGTGGCCTTTTATTGTGGCCAGCCTAAGGCACACTTGTGCAATAATCATGCAGTCTAATCAGCATCTTGATATGCCACACCTGTGAGGTGGGATGGATTATCTCGGCAAAGGAGAAGTGCTCACTATCAGAGATTTTTTCAGATTTGTGAACAATATTTGAGAGAAATTGTTATTTTGTGTATTTAGAAAATGTTTTAGATCTTTGAGTTCATCTCATGAAAAATGGGAACAATAACAAAAGAGTTGCATTGATATTTTTGTTCAGTGTACATAGATAATAATACATTTAAGTGGTTATTTACAGTTTCTTGTTGGAAGTGGAGGTGTGTTAAACAGTTGGTAATTGGTATATTAACAAAATGCCTTCATATTGAACATGAGTCAAAAGTAAAGTTAAAGCAATTAATAAAGCAATGAATACAAATATAACTGATGGTAATTATTGATAAAATATATATATTTGTTGCTCCTGAACACATCATCAGCACATCATTGGTTACAAATGTGACCTAGAAATGAGAGGATGATCACAGCGGTGCATGCTGTTCATATGGCTAACTGTTTATGTAAATGTCATTGCAGTAGATATCCTCTGATGCGGAGATGTTGCGGTACACAGAGTCTTGTTGGTCTTCACCTGCATACTCATTGCGTTGACAGGCACGCCGCTGTTTGGTGGGCAACTTTTCTGAGAGCACCAACTCTTGGTTTGCATAAATCTAAAAAAGAATCAACAAATATAAAAAGAGAATTTATACTCTGATCAAAATTCATATGATTATGCACATAAAAATAGTTATTTTTAAATGTGATCAGTAATTCAAGAATTCCTTCTATTTATGGGTTCAATTGAAGCGAAATGTGATATACATATTCATTGGCAGTTTTGCCAGTATTTAACCTCAGTATTGGACAAATTAAATTCTGACCTGATGATGGTGCTAGATGAAAACTCGGAAGGTCACCAAACTCAATAGGATGTAGCCTCTTGGGACCATATTACAACATTTCATGGCAGGAATCATTTTCATGAGTTCGGTCCCCACCTGACCTTTTCTCTGATGCCATAATCATACCACATTGTCCACTTGTTCCCAATAAATTTCTAAATCTTGAGAAGGTATCTTATTCTCAAATTCTCAAAACATAATCATGCTCCCAGGAGGACGAACACTTGTTGTCAGATCCATAACTTTTCTCAAACAGCCTTATAAATGATGTCTAAAAATCATAGAATATATTCTAGGCCAACTGCAGTGATATGCAATACATCCTTTTCATAACACCCAAAAACTATACTTTACATAATTATATTTAAGTTATCTTACATCTGCTTCACCCAGCACTTCCTCTATTGCTGCTTCATTGGTGTTGTCTCTGTTGACATTGGCTCTTGTTCCTGGAAACACACAACATAAGAAATGGTTACACAACTTGTCGATGTGGTTGCCTGTGTGTGTTCATGCTTTGTGAATCCTTCTGACATACCTCTCCGTTTGTCCATTCTGCATTTATAAACTATAACCAGGGCGAATGTCAGTGTGAGCAGCAGAGCAGGGATGATGTAGACCACTGGGTGAAAGAGAACTGCTTCAGGGGGAAAAAGCAGACGAGAGTCAAAAGATAAACCTCCTGAAAAAACTATAAATATACTTATTTTACAATAAATAAACTCTGAAAAATCTGCTTCACAATCACACTTACACATTCTGTTGATAGGTTTTCCAGTGATATTTGATCCAACAGTGCTGCTGGAGACCACAGTGATGGAAGAGACCACATTTCTGGTAGTCTGATGCTCAAACGCTGTAAGAGAACATTTTCTTATTACTACACTTAATAAATATTCTTATTTTTAGCATTGCTTAGTGTGGAACTTTAAGGATGGCATTTTTCGTTGGTCAGTTGGTCAGCCCACCAACTTGATCTGGACTGAAATATCTCAACAACTATTTAAAGAATTGACATGAGATTCTGTAAATACATTCACTTTCCCCAAAGGATGAACATTTACTGGATAAATTGGCTCAAAACTTTGGTTCAGGTGATGTATCCTGACACTTTCTTGACAGTGGTGTTCTCAAGTGACCTGGAAAAGACCTGGAAAGGGTTATTAACGCCTTTGTTACCTCGAGGTTGGACTACTGCAACGCTCTGTACGTGGGTATGGACCAGGCCTCAATTAAACGCCTGCAGCTAGTTCAGAACGCAGCTGCACGTCTACTCACTGGCCACAAAAAGCGTGACCACATCACCCCAATTCTGGCCTCACTACACTGGCTTCCAATTCGGTTCAGAATTGACTTTAAACTCCTTTTATTTGTTTTTAAAGCCCTAAATGGGCTGGCTCCGGCCTATATAGCTGAACTCCTCCAGCGCTACACCCCAGCCAGAGCCTTAAGGTCGGCTGACCAGCTGCTGCTGATAGTGCCTAAGGCCAGGCTCAAAACCCGAGGGCACCGAGCCTTCGCAGCAGCTGGCCCTCGGCTCTGGAACAGTCTGCTCCTCCATGTGAGGTCGGCCCAGACCCTAGGGGTTTTTAAATCTACGCTTAAAACACACTTCTTCTCTCTGGCCTTTTAGTCAGAGCGGAGCACGACTCCTGCCTTTTCCCTGTGTTTTCTATATATCTTTTGTAATTTATTGTCTTTTATTATGAATGTAGTAATGTGTTTTTAAGTGATTGTAGTATTTATTACATATACAGCACTTTGGCCCAAACAAAAATCGCTTTTAAATGTGTTTTATAAATAAACTTTGATTTGATTTGATTTGATTTGATTGAAGTGGATAACATGTAATAATTCTGGTGGTTCCCAGATTTGTATATACAGCAATCATCAGGTCCAATTTAAAATATGTCCAGTCCTATACTTTATGGTGAGTAATGATGTTTCTTCAGCACGTTTAATGTTAAGTGCTATTTAGCTAATATTAGCATGCTATCAAGATGTGCCAAACTCAATATCACTGGGGCTACGTTAGGGCATGGGAATCATACCATACCGTTTAATGATATGCTTTTATTTATATGAAAATCTAAAACAAAATCAAATATAATATTTGTAGCATGTCCCATGTAGTTATCTGACCAATACGTTCCCAAAAAGTTGAATACAAAAGTTTTTTAGTTTGTGTTAGATTTCTTGTAATAATGTATTCTGCTTATATTTTATAAGAAGGTGAACATTAAGCCAACTCAAAACAACCTGTTTCACAGGCCTGGAGAAGACAAGTCAATGGTTGCGTGGGGCACATTACAAAAAATAAATAAAATTCATATATCTTTGCTCTTGTACTTTACATTTTCTATACAGTCTAGCCTCCTGGCATGCAACTGGCTGCACACAAAAACCCTTGAAATTGCAAATAAACTTAGCAGTGATAATACAAACTCACATACAGTAAAGCCTATTTCCCAGATTTGTAAAAAATATGCATTAATAGCTTTATACAGCAGATTTCCAAACAGAGGAATTAAATCCAGTGCTAACTGTATCCTCGCGGCTGGTTTGTTCCCATCACAAGGTTGCTTAAGTATTACCTGCTGATAGTTGAATCTTGACGTAGTTTCCAACATTCCACTGTGAGTCTGATCCACACCAGTATGTCCCAGAATCCTCTGCTTTCAGCTCCGTGATCATCACAGAGAAAGAGCTGGAGGAAACATCATCTTGCAGCGTGAACCTGCTTTGAGTCTTCACCATCTCTCTACAGTTTTTACGGGTGTATCCCTTACAGAGAAACTTCCTGTTATCCCTGTTTTGTGGTGGGTAGGGGCAGTGCATGGTTACTGGATGTCCCACAATGCCTTTCAGCTTGTTTGTCTTGACACAGCACCACCCTGTGAAAAAATAGGAGGTGTAAGATAAAACTGCAGCTTCTGTTCAGCTCAGAAAATAAATGGATAAACAAATCACAAAAGTGTAAATTCAAAGATTTGGTTTTTAAATCTTTCATAATTCTGTTTACAAAATCCATGTGACAGAAAGTTGTTCTCTGGCTGATTAACATACATAACATAACATAAATAATGGTTAAGGAGGATGTCTCACCTTGGACTGCTAGCTCAAAAGCTTCAAACAAATCCAGATTGTTTTTTCTATGGACACCACAAAGGTACGAGCCAGCATCCTGTTTGGTCAAACTGGTGATTGTCAGTTTGAACCTTCTTGACGCCTTGTCATCTGTAAGTCTGAACCGTCCGTTTTGTTGGTTGGGAGACGTGATTAAAGCGTTCTGCAGACACCCGGAAGGCTGGTTTCCTCTGCAGAAGTACTTCTCACTGTCCTTGTTCTCCGGCTCATACGTACAGCTGAATGATGCTGAACTCTCCTCGTTACCCTGAACTGTGCTGGTTGTGTCACAACAGCTGTCTGTTGGAGAAACAAACATCTCAAACTGTTGTTACAAGCTTGTAATGTTTGCGCTGTTATGTTACATTTTCTTTGTTTCTTCTTCATGTATTGTGTCTTGATATTTGTCTATGCGGATGTTACACATGGAGCTGCTGTGAAGCAAGTCAAATTTCAGACTCGATCATTAAAGTATTATTGTATCGCATCGTAAGCACATAAAACACCTTCAGATTTTTCTGCATCAATTTTATAGCATGATTGATTGAAAATGTTATTAACAGATTGCAGAATGGGTACAATATAGTACAGTTCAATACCCACAATTGTTAAGAGGATGCAGACCAGAGAAAGACTTTCGTCTTGTTTACATCCGGGTCCCCCATTTTGATTCATCATAGCATATATGACACACATGACATACACAGATAGATTACATTTTCATTTTAGATTCATTTTCAATTCATCATAACATATATGACATACAAATAGACAGTACTGTTACATCTAGACATTTATGACATACCAGATCTACAAATATACAGTACTGTTTGTGAGTACAAAAAGAGTCTAAAAAGAGAGTCTAAAAATAGAGTATATACATTGGGGGGGGGGGGGGCAGTTTCGAATTGCAGTCTCCCGTAGGTGCTTTTTTAGAGAGGTTTGAAGGTGGGTAGTGATTCACATTCCTTTACAGCTGTGGGTATGGCGTTCCACATTGTTGTGGCGTAATTACGAAACGTGTTTCGTCCCTTGTTTGAGCCAAATCTGGGTTTAACATGATTTGTGGAGCTCCCTCTGGTGTTGTGGTCGTGGTATTCACTGACCTTTGGGAAGTATTTTGACATGTACATGGGTACCTTAGTGGTATAATGTATCTTGTAGACCAGGCCCATTGCAAGTTGCTGTACTCTGTCGTCTACTCTAAGCCATCCTAGGTTGTCAAAGTGGGCAGGGGTGAGGTGGGTTCTAGCAGTAAGGTCAAGCAGTAGTCGGACCAGTTTGTTTTGTGATGTTCGTAATTTTGTTTTTAGCGCCTTTGAGGTGCCCTGGTACCATGAGGTGCAAGCATAGTCGTAGTACCCTTGAATGAGCGCTCCTGCCAGAGTCTTCATGGTATTCTTGTTTACCAGAGAGGAGATCCGGTACAAGAATCTATTTCGTTGGTTGACTTTTTTGATTACATTGGATGCCATTCTGTCACAGGAGAGATTGGCCTCTAGTATGGAACCTAGGTATGTAATTTCATCTTTCCTTGTGACAATATTGTCACCCACTGTAACTGAGAAGCCGTCGGTCTTGCTGAGTTTGTTTTTTGAACCGAAGAGAATGGACTCTGTTTTACCCAGGTGTAATGATAGTTTGTTATCGGCGAGCCAGGTGCAGATTCTGCCGAGTTCCAAGCTGAGGGTTTTTTCAACATGCAACCTGCTCCTGTCAGAGACCAGCAGGGCTGAGTCGTCCGCGAACAGGAACAAGTTGCAGTCACAAGCTGACGACATGTAATTTGCATAAATTAGGAACAGTAACGGTCCTAGTATGCTTCCTTGTGGAACACCACAGCTCACTGGGAGGAGGGGGGGGGGGGGGGGGGGACAGAGTACCACCTCCACCATCTGTTCTCTCCCCTCCAGGTATGATTGCATCCAGCTCACCGATAGTCTATCAAAACCAATTGCTTTAAGTTTGTCAATAGGAATGGAGTGATTGACAGTGTCGAAGGCCTTTTGTAGGTCCAGCATGACCATGCCGCAGTACTTGCCCGCGTCCACCTCTTGTTTGATGTGGTCGTTCAAATAGAGAAGGCATGTGTCAGTGGAGTGGGATGTTCTGAAGCTAGATTGGAATTCGTAAATTAGATTTTTTTCCGCGAGGTACTTTTCGACCTGTTCGTATACTATTTTTTCCATGACTTTCGAGATGGAGGTAAGAATAGAAACAAGGCAGTAGTTGCCTGGGTCCAATTTGCTGCCCTTTTTGTGCAGGGGGGTTACTCTCGCAATTTTGAAGTCTTTGGGTACATGTCCCTGTTTTATGGAGAGGTTTATTATGTGTGTGATGACTGGGGTGATGGCGGCTGCTGAATCTCTGAAGAATTTGGAGGGGATATTGTCATGGCCAGTGGCCTTGTTAGGTTGGAGGGCGCTCAATATTTTGTGTACCTCAGCTGTTGTTACCATTTCTAGTTTGAAATCATCTTTGCGGACCCCTAGATTATTGTAGTAGGCTAGGATGTGTTCTACCCCAAAATGCCCTGAGTGGGAGGGTAGTTTATTTACCAGTGTTGTGGCTATGTTTGTGAAGAAAATGTTGAAGTAATTGGCCGCATCCAGCTTTTCTCTGATGAGCGTGTTATCTGTCTTTATGTTTGAAAATCTGGTTTTAAGTTTTTTACTGCAGCCTAGTTGATTATTGAGTAATTTCCAAAGTTCACGAGGTTTATTTTTGTTTTCCTCAGTTTTGTTATTGATGAAATTCTTTTTTGCAGTTTTGATCATGGAGGTTACGTCATTTCTTAGTCAGTTTCTTTGTAGTTTGAGTTCAGTCACGTGGGCTTGGAGTTCACTGCTCGAGCTTTTGGTAAACTTTGACTGACTTTTACGAAACTCAGAGCATTTTTTGTCTCTGGTTTTCATAGCGGTCAATATTTCGGAGTGCATCCACGGCTCAGCGCGATTTTTTACCCTGGTAGTTCTTAGGGGGGCCATGTCGTTTAGTACTGTTGAGAATTTGGTTTTGAAACCAAGCCATGTTTCTTCAACCTGATCATATGTTTTTGTATATAAAAACACTCTGCAAATGTCTTTCAGTTAAATGTACTAGAGTGAAAAAGTTCAATAATGCCCCTGACATAAGTGCAGAGAAGGAGAGATGACACTCAAGAAAACTTCAATTACAGTGTAAACAGCTTATAGTGATTACGTTTAAACCCTAAAACACTTACTGTATATATCGATCCAAAAGCTTGGTAAAGAATAATTCAAATGCTGTTAAAAGAATACGCTTGGGATGTAGTAGTAATAGTCCACTTACTGTGTTCATTTTGGGTCATTTCATACATAACAACATATGGGATAATGTTTTAAAACAGTAAAAGGTGTATATATTTACTTCCATCACACTGTATTTCTATAACTGCTTTTGTTTTCTAACTCTACCAACAGCACCGTGTTATCGTGTAACTGACCTATACAAAATGTAATTAGTAGGGTTATTTAAAAAGCTGAACTGTACTTTGAAACAGTCTGTAAAAGTAATAAAGCAATGATGCTGTCTGTGTCATTAATGTATATTCATGTTATGAACACACAAATCTAAGTAAGATGGTACTATACATGAGAAAATAACACATTTTGTTGGTTATAATAACCATCTGCTCGTAGCAATGCATTTTACCCTGAAAGATTTGGGCACAATTAGGTTATAATAATACATTAAAAACGGTTTTATGCACAGATTGAGAAATTCCACCTCTGTAAATGTAATAAACCATTGCAGCACCCATGGCATATTATGGTGACAACCTGTAGTAAAGAATGAGGTCCGGACATGTAGTGGAATAAAGAATCACACTTAAATTCAGCACTTGTTTAAACCTTTTTTTGCCTTACCTTCAACTACACCCAGCTGCACTTCAGAGTAGATATCCTTTCCAGTCCTGGTCACCCCACACCAGTATTTCCCAGCATCCGTCAAACTCAGATCAGAGATGTTCGCTGTGAATAGTCCCTTTCCGTCATCCTCGATGGAGAATTTGTGTTTATTTGCTTCTGTCGTCTTAATAAGAACATCATTGTCGTTGCCGCACTCGTTCTTGCACAGGTACTTCTCATAATCCTCATAGCCCTGTCCATAGGGACAATATACTACAGCCTGTCTTCCTTCATATCCAAACACATGGATCAACGCTGCTGCGCTCCTCACACAGATCAGAGCAACTGAAAAGAAAAAACACAAAATAAATAAAAAATCATAGAAATCATCTTTAACTTTTATTTATCTCATCTCATCATGTAGTTAAAAATGCAAGCTGGCTGTATAGCTAAAAAAAAAAAGATTCTTCCAAATGTAATTAGCATAAAAACCGATTAATGCATGTAACTTACTGCACAGAGTGAAAGGCAGGTTCTCAAGGCTCCACATCCTCATGTTATTGCATTGCAGTTTCGAAGAAAAAGAAACAGAATGAAGAAGTGGGAACATGTCACACCCAAAATACAGAACGTGTCAGCATGCCAGTCAAATGTTGGACCTTTTTCACTTCTGCATTTAGAGCAGTGCACTGTAAAAAATGGCTGTGAAATCCACAGTTATTTACAGTGTTTGTGCGCAGTAAATTACTGTATACCATTTTAGAGTATAATACCGCGTTTCCAACTAAAAATTACAGCAACGCTGGAGTTACTGTAGAAATAGCAGTAGTAACGTCCCAACTGTATAAAATCACAGTAACCAACAATGTACTGTAAATAATCACAGTAACCAAACAACAATGTACTGTAGAAGATCACAGTAACCAAAAAAGAAAGAACCAACCGAAAAACCCCATTTCAGTCAGACAACTCACGTGTTCTTAATATGTTTATTATAACATTTGAACATCTTTGCTGTAAAAATCATAAATGTCCCCTCTGTGGGACAAATAAAGTTATTCTGATTCGGATATTCTGAGACATCCTGTAATAATATGTACTCCCACATGGACAGTTTACTCAATTATGCATTGATTTGGGGTTCAAAGGGCTCATGATTCAGTGTTATATTACATAGGAAAGGACATGCGATTTTTCAATAAAGAATCTGCTGAAAATTCAAAATAATCTTCGTATAAAATAAAAAAATCCTATAAAAAGAGGTGTGTATTACTCTTCCAGTGTTGTACGAGAATGTTACATAGATATTAAGTCATTGGGTCATATGACGTGAAAGCCACTGAAAGGAAATTAGACTTTTCAATAGAGAACTGCTTACATTTCTCAACAGTAATCAGTTCATCGGGTCACAAGACATTGAATCTATTAAAGGTCCCTTGTCAGGCTTTTCCGGTTATTAGCCGTCCCCTTGTGTTATGAAGGTTTTTATGCATGTAAACGGTCTGCAGAGTGACAAACCCTCAAAGTAGAGTAAAACTCTAACACAGAAAATACCTGTCTATGCTGCCCCAGAACGCCTCGTTGGAGATTTCTCTTTTTCTTCCTGGGTACAGTGACGTGCCCATACCCAAATGGACCAATCTGTGGAGCCGTTACGCTACGTCCGCGGAACCGTTACGTTAAGTCTGTGGATTGGTCCAAATGAACCAATCCGCGGACTTCCTCACACACACACACTCAATCTTTTCTCAGCTGCAGCTCCGCCGATTTCTCCTCCCTGAGACGGCGGGACACGGCGAGGCTGTGAGTCGGTGTGTGAGCACACACTCAAACTCCCATCCAGAGATGCTGGATGAGAAACCAATGTGATTTTGGAAAATTGCACAATATAAATCTATTCTACTAGACCTCAACAATGGAATTATGATCAGTAGAAATGGCCATGACATGGGACCCTTTAAAGCAGTGGTCGCCAACCAGTCGATCGCGATCGACCGGTCGATCGCAAGTGTGCTGTGGGTAGATCGTTGACCGTAAAAAAAAAGTAACAAAAGAAAGAAAAATAAAATTAAAATAATAATGTTCGAAAAATACGTTTTTAGATGTAAACCTATCATCCACCACCCCGTTAGCAGGTGCCACTTGATTAACGTATATTTGAGACACCTCAATAATATAATACATTAACCGTGCTTTACGTGAACCTCATCATGACACAAGAGACGACGGCAGGACTGTAATTTCCCGTGTTCAGTGAACGCAACAGAGGCAACACACCAGACCAATCAGAGAGTTGCATGGAAATACACGTGTGCTTGTGTCATTCAAACTCGGCTCTGTGTGTTTGTGGCGATAGCGCATTTAGTGTGATAGAGAGGGAGTGAGGGAGAGAGAGGGACCGGTGCTAGCGGGGACCGTGATGTTAGCATCTGGTTAGCTAGCTGCACTAACGGACATAAGGAGCTGTTTCCACAACAAGCTGGAGGAGAGTCCTCTCCTGTCAGACTGAGGGGCTCAGGTGAGCTAAAGGACTCTTGAGTGTTTAGAACAGTTTTTTCACAAATTATTCAAAAGATTATTTCCGCGGCACACCTTCATATGATCATTATAGTTATACAAACAATAAGAGAATAAATGAAAAACAGGTATGACATAGCCTACTATATGGCAGTAAAACAAGAATACAGTTTAATGTGATTTGTAAAATATCCATAAAGATAAAGTAAATCTGTTTACAGTTCTGTTTCATCTGGGTGCTGAGAGAGGTATCCATAGATCTCTTCATGTTGCTCTCAAAGTGCACCAGATTGATGCTTTGAACTTCAATATTTAAAAAAAAATCTTCCCGGGGGAGCATCCCCCCGGACCCCCCTTGAGGAGGTGAGGTCCGCCCCCCAATAGCACTTTACCCCAGCCTATATGCCGTGAGCTGATTATGGAGCCTTCATTGTAACAGTAATTCAGATGCAATTAGCCTATATAAAAGGCCTCAAATTGGAAGCATTGTCTGGGCCGTCTTTTCCACTCAATTTTGCAATAGGTAGATCTCGCCTTTCACCTAGGCAGAGGTCGGTGTTCTTGGGCTTAAAAAGGTTGGTGACCACTGCTTTAAAGGAAATTCAAATATCCAACCTAAGACTAACTTCACAGTGGTGTAATTCTCCTATTAATTATGAATTTATCCAAATATTGTTTTATTCTTAGTATGCCTATAGCTTGAATTTCAAATGTATATTAATTTCTTTTTTAAATGCAAAGACAATGACTCTTATGTCCTGTGTCAGTGTTATACAGTTTATACACCTTCACCAGCTCCTCTTCCACGGAGTCTCGCACTAGGTCTGGTCCCAGTCCCCGGGCCCTGCAGCTCAGATTATCGGTGGAAATGGCATACGGAGCCTCGTCTTCAGCGCCAGCAGTGACTCTGTGTCGGCATGCAGCTGCTCGATGTGCCGGTGCAGCTCAGACTTCCAGCTGTGGATCTCATGCAGTCTCTCCCCCAGGCGACGCGTCCCCTCACCCTGAGTCTTGAAAGTGCCTGCCTCTGTGTCCTGGTGCAGAGCTTTGGACTCTCTTTGGATGATCCAGGCTGCGTGGCTCTCGGTGCCGGCCTGCTGGAGGATGCTGTGGTAGTTGGAGAACCATTCAGCAGGGCCGTATTTAGCGGAGCGGTAACCGGCTGTGGCTGAGCCCGAGGACGGCTGCGGGACATCCGGCTTTACAGAGAGGTCTCTCTCCTGGACCCCCTGGGCCACAGCTCTGGTGTCATAGTGGGACCTTGACACTAAGACCTCGGAGCTCATTCTTTGCCAATTCAATTACAGCTAAAACAAATACGTGAACAGATAAGGTGAATTAAGCCGATGTTGTTATAAAAGCAGTATCAGTTATGTGTCCCCACTCAAGTCCTTAGGCAGACCAAGCTGTGTGTTTGTTTGGTGTTGCCTGGTTGCTCATCTTGGCAGGAGCAGCTTTGGCTCAGGTGACTAGTTACCAAAGTGAAATGGCAACCCTAGTAACTATTTAAGTCTTACATACATAGTTGGTTATATAGTAATGGATCATGAATAATACAAATATCTAGGATCCACTCAAACTCTAATTAGTGTACAGAGTAGTTGTAGCTTGCTGCTGTTCTCTGTACTTCTTTGTAATGTATTTTATTCTTGCTGAACCTGTGAACTTACATCCTCTTCACAGGTGATAATAAATATAATAGAGTTTGTAATAATTACATAAATAAAAGTAATGTAATAAAAAATACAAACACATTACTCGATATACATTTCTAAACACATTCACCATTTCCAGGTTACCTTTTGATGAATACCAGAACAAGCAGAAGGCTTCATTGTGCGCCATGTTTTTGTCTCTAGGAGTGTAAGGATTATTGTCGCCTCTTGAAGCCACTACTGACATTTAGTTTAAGTTTTGTTTTCTACAGAATTCAGATCACACTCCCATCAAATCTTTGTTACAATTCAGCACATGCTGACTTCATTTCCTGCAGGAACACACATTCATACAACACACATTCATACAACACACCAAATTCAGTCATAGTTATGTGTGTATGACTGTGTGTGTTTGAACATGGTGTGTATGTAATGCACACCCTTTACTTTGAAATGATAAATTGTGACCAGGGCAAATGCCACTATCAGGAATACAGTAGTTACAATAACAACTTTAAAAGCGTTAGTCAGTATAACAGAATACAGTGCACTTCCTAAAAAAAGGCACACAAATAGCACATTCATCACATATATTTTCAAACCATCACAGCAGAAGTGGCACTTAACACCCCGACTGAGTTCAAAGCATTTGTTTCATGTTCCTGTTTCATTTGAAACAGGGTCATTGTCTCACTGTTGGGTCATAAGAACACACACACACACACACACACACACACACACACACACACACACACACACATACACACACACACGCACACACACGCATGCACACACACACACACACACACACACACACACACACACACACACACACACACACACACACACACACACACACACACACACACACACACACATACTTTTGATATGTTTGACAGTGCTATGTAAAGTGGCTGACCCGTGCAAACACGCTTCAACGGCCCAAAACACTTACATGAATGTGTTTCTTCATTTGCACGTTTTATTTGCCCTTTTTATTTTTTATCTGCATCGTGGTACAGGTAGCGCTTTTCTCCTAATGGAAGTTTTTTGGGCCTACCGTAGTTATGTGTTGATTGTTGAAATGCTGTTATGAAACAAAGGATCATTACAATGCAGGGATATATGGGGGTTTAACACTTAATTGCTTAGATTTCTCTCAATAAATTAAGGTGAACTGTTTGTTTCTCACATACAGCAAAGTACAAAATGTACAAAATATAATGTGGGTATCACACCTGCAGTGTCAGCAGTTCCTCATTTTAACCAATAGCGTGCTAGAACACCCCTTGTTGTTAAATACCAACCAACTATGTGCTATATGTGCTATATGTGCTATATGTGCAATATATGTATATGCCGTTAATAACTGCAATATATACCTGGCTGCTAAATCCTTAGAACTGCTACAAGATGTGTATTTTGTAAATTGTGTAACTTTTTATTTTATTATATTTTTTATTATATTATAACTTTTTTTTTTACTTTAATACTTTTTTTGCTTGCTTCTACGTAACATTAAGCTGCCTTTGGCTCTTTTTCTGCTGTAACAACGTACATTTCCCCTCTGTGGGACTAATAAAGTATTCTGATTCTGATCCTTGTGAGATCAACATTTTATTCACATGTATACAAGCTTCAAATAAATTGGGCTCTTTAATTCAGGAGCAATAACTCTCTTCTGTGTGACGATAACATGTTCTTTAGTTGAGTCCAAAGACATGCAGGTTAGGTAAGCTATGATGTGTGAAATCAAATGTAACCCCAGAATTTTTTTATCGTGCTTTATCCAAGTTAGCCCTCAACTAAATAAAGGTATATTGACTAAGTAATAAGATATTTTAATTAACAGATTACAGAGATGTGCTCATAAATTCCTTGGAATTAAGTCATGCAGAATGAAAGATTAATTAAAATCTTAGTCTATTAAACCAAAAATAAATAATGAGTCAACTAAATAACAAGGAGTAATATTTAGTTTTAGAATATATACATATATGCACTTATATGAAAGTATTTTCAAAAACAAATAACCTGGTGATGTAGTGTTTCAACATAGACTGGATTTTCCTGGGTTTGTTTATTTATCCTTTGTTTTCATTTTACCACACTTAATAATACAAATTACTTACATTTATATAGCGCCTTTCATATACCCAAGGTCGCTTAAGGTACATACAGTATATCCATGAAGGTAACTTACATAGATAATAATAAGTTTAAATGGTTATTTACAGTTTCTTGTTGGAAGTGCAGGTGTGTTAAACAGTTGGTATATTAACAACATGCCTTCATATTGAACATAAGTAAAAAGCAAAAGTAAAGTTAAAGCAATTAATAAAGCAATGAATACAAATATAACTGATGGTAATTATTGATAAAATATATATCTTTGTTGCTCCTGAGCACATCATCAGCACATCATTGGGTACAAATGTGACCTAGAAATGAGAGGATGATCACAGCGGTGCATGCTGTTCATATGGCTAACTGTTTATGTAAATGTCATTGCAGTAGATATCCTCTGATGTGGAGATGTTGCGGTACACAGAGTCTTGTTGGTCTTTACCACTCATTGCGTTGACAGGCACACCGCTGTTTGGTTGGCAACTTTTCTGAGAGCACCAACTCTTGGTTTGCATAAATCTAAAAAAGAATCAACAAATATCAAAAGAGAATTTATACTCTGATCAAAATTCATATTATTATGCACATAAAAATAGGTCTTTTAAATGTGATCAGTAATTCAAGAATTCCTTCTATTTATGGGTTCAATTGAAGTGAAATGTGATATACACATACATTTGGCTGATTAGAATAATTATTAATCATTTTAATGTCCCCCCGGCCTTTCATCTGCCACCATGATGTCACACTAAGGAGAATCTACCATAATGCTCATCATGCTTTAAGCTAAATGCTAACATCTGCATGCTAACATGATCAATGTCAATACTGATATGCTACAACATTTGCTTATCAGAACTAAGACTGATGGGGATGTCCTGAGTTTTGCCAGTATTTAACCTCAGTATTGGACAAATTCAATTCTGACCTGATGATGGTGCTAGATGAAAACTCGGAAGGTCACCAAACTCAAACGCATCCTGCAGCCTCTTGGGACCATATTACAACATTTCATGGCAGGAATCATTTTCATGAGTTTGGTGACCACCTGACCTTTTCTCTGATGCCATAATCATACCACATTGTCCACTTGTTCCCAATAAATATCTAAATCTTGAGAAGGTATCTTATTCTCAAATTCTCAAAACGTAATCATGCTCCCAGTAGGACGGACCCCTGTTGTCAGAACCATAACTTTTCTCAAACAGCCTTATAAATGATGTCTAAAGATCATAGAATATATTCTAATAGGCCAACTGCAGTGATATGCAATACATCCTTTTCATAACACCCAAAAACTATACTTTTCATAATTATATTTAAGTTATCTTACATCTGCTTCACCCAGCACTTCCTCTATTGCTGCTTCATTGGTGTTGTCTCTGTTGACATTGGCTCTTGTTCCAGAGGCCTGTACTACGAAGCTGGTTCAACCTAACCTGGATATGTTTGAGTTAGCCGGTTGGCCTAATCCAAAACATACGCGCTCTCGCTAAACGGTACTACGAAGCGGGTTATCAAGTGGATCGCTCAAGCCAGCCTATCTAGTTAGGTGCGCATTCACATGAAAGGGGTGGTATTTGGAGCATTCGACCAATCACAAACATGGAGAAGCGTACTGACAGCGCAGCGTCATACTTCCTGAATGAAAAGTCAACTATAATATTAGACATATGAAGAAGTTAAACTTTAAACATCCATGACTTAAACACTTTATCCAGGATAACAGCCACATAGATGCACCTGCAAGGTGAATACAGCTGGTAAAAGAAAAAGTGTTTGAATGCGTACATTAACAGGTTTATGATATCACTGCCCCGTCTAAGACACGAGTGGATCTGACTTTAATTATATTTGTCTCGAGTGTTTCGTCAACTTAATGTGTTGCTTAAAATAATACTTCTGCATACAGTATGTGACACTGTGAGTGTTGCACGGCCAGATACGGCTCAGCTGACTCAGATAAGGACATATATGATACATTATGATGTGATATGTACTTGGATGTGGACTGTACTTAATGTTACTCTGATCCGGTTACTTATGTTGTGGCAGATATTTAAGTAAGCTTTCTTAACGCTTATGTTTTAATCGTCAGATTGCTCTGAACATGGGAGGTGATATTCTATTAATGTTCACGTTCACACAGTCGGTGATTTTTGCCGGCCGTCTTTCCTGCAACGGCAGCTTTTCTGTATTTCCTTTCTCCTGTAATATGACTTGATCGCTTTAAACTCCGCACACTGAGCTCTGATTGGTCAGCAGGCAGTGCTTTCACTGAGTTGAGCTCTTTAGCCTGCAACCTAACCTGCTCCGGGGCAGGTTAGCCGCACAGCATAAGTTACCATGGAGATCTAGCCTGCTAAAAAGAGAACCAGCTTAGTAGGACCGGAAACCCCGAATTTCCCCTGAAGTTAGCCGGCTAAGAGAAAATCCTGCTTCGTAGTATACCCCCCTGGAAACACACAACATAAGAAATGGTTAAACAACTTGTCGATGTGGTAGCCTGTGTGTGTTCATGCTTGTGAATCCTTCTGTAAGTTAAACATACCTCTCTGTTTGTCCATTCTGCATTTACAAACTACTGTATAACCAGGGCGAATGTCAGTGTGAGCAGCAGAGCTGGGATGATGTAGACCATTGGGTGAAAGAGAACTGCTTCAGGGGGAAAAAGCAGAAGAGAGTCAAAAGATAAACCTCCTGAAAAAACTATAAATATACTTATTTTACTATAAATAAACTCTGAACAATCTGCTTCACAATCACACTTGGACATTCTGTTGATAGGTTTTCCAGTGGTATTTGTCAGTTGTCATTTCCTTTATCGTGTGTCGATCGGGTTGTTTTATTGCACAACAAAATCATGTAAACATATTATGTAAATAACCCAATTTGTGTTCTGTGAAACTGAAAGGATATAATATATTATTTTGAAGGCGAGTTGACAGGAAGTTGTTGTTGCTATGGAAACAACATTACGGAGAAAACGTAATATCTTCTACATAAAGACGGATAAAGTAAAGAACAAAGCCTGAAAATATCAGTACAGTATCATAGTACTTTAACATCATTGTTTTTGTTACTTTCGTTGCAGTTGTATGTCTTAAATGTAATTTAAATGTTGCCTTCGTGTGTGGTTCCGGTCTTAACGAATAAGATGTGGTCCGAACAACTGGTGGGGCGTGGCCTTTGTCGAATAAACAAGAAATACACATTTCGATCGCTTCTTCTGTCGTTTACATCAATCTTTTGGTATATTTGGCTCCATAGGAACACTTTGATGGACATTCAGTGCCAGTGTGTGAGGTTGTGGTTGCAATGCCGATATGCGGACACGTACAGCGAGGACTACAAAAAGACACATGAGGTGACTGGGGATGTGTGTTCAAAACATTGCAAGCTTGAATAAATCATTTAAACCATTTATTTTTGCCAGACTTATTACTGAATATCATTCTTAATGTGATACCAAGTCCATCTGAGACCTGTGTATACCTTCAGACAGCCTACAAGTGAAGCACACGTTATTTACTCACAGTTTGAAAGCAGCGTGGAGAAGTCTTCAGCTGTGGAGCTGTGATCCGCTCAGGATAAACTGTGATACGACTTCTGTGGCTTGTTCTTGTTGTCAGTCTTGTATCATGTATCGTTATTAATATGATGTCGAGTTGATTTGAGAGCCGTTTATACTTTCATACCGTCTGTTAGTGAAACATACAGTCTGTCTGAGTTGTTTACACCCATCTCCAATGCAGCGTGGAGAGCTGTGGTAAACAGTGATCCGCTCAGATTAAACTGTGATACGAGTTCTGTGGTTATCAACCAGCGATCATGTTTAATATTAAAGACTACACACACATGTATCCCTTATCAAAACGGTATTCTGCACTTTGCCGCACTTATCCAGATCAAATTTGACTGTTTACTCGTTTTGCAAAGATAGAAGCAGAAATGTCATTGCTACATTTGCAGGGATATTTAGAATTTAAAATGCTGCTTGATCGTTAATTTTGTTCTCGGCAAACAATATTATGAGCTCTATTCAAAAATATTATTCAGTGTCCATCGACATGAAAATAACAAAAAAATTCATGCTGGACTCAAACCCTAGTCCCAATAGCAAAAATCCCTAGTGCCATGCACGTTATGAGTGAGCCACTGATCAATGCGATGTATTTTATCATCACAGGTTATTTTCTCACATTAACATTGTTAAAAGAGTCAGAACAATTCAACCCGATCATCTTTTATAATGTGAGCGAATGTATGTACACTTTAAGCCATATAATATAAATATTATAGTAGGCATTTGCTTTGAAATAGTATATACTGACTGAGCATCATTAAGACCCACCGAGATCAGATATCGAGCCTACATTATTTTGTGATAAGTGGTCATTTTACGTATTATGAATTCTAGTGCACACATTAAGTTCACATATGCAAATCAGGCCATGTGTTTCGTTATGTAGTAGCTATAATCATCACCTGTCGTGGAAATACAACAATAACAAGGAATTCATATTAAAAGTTACACAGAAATAGATAAAACACACAAGAACAAAGACCACATGGATAAACGCATACACGTTAAGTTAGAAACGAAAACATGTTAACAACAGTATGAAAAAGTATGAATATATGTGTTTCTAGTTCTCAACGTAGCCTATGTGAGTACCCTCGTCATTCGGTGTCGCTGTATCGAAATTTAACCAAGTAAACAGTCACATCTTATCTGGATAAGTGTGACAAAGTGCAGAATACAGTTTTGATAAGGGATCAATGTGTGTAGTCTTTAATATTAAACATGATCGCTGGTTGTTTGCGCAGAAGTCGTATCACAAGTTATCCTGGGCGGATCACAGCTCCACAGCTGAAGACTTCTCCACGCTGCTTTCAAACTGTGAGTAAACAACGTGTGCTTCACTTGTAGGCTGTCTGAAGGTATACACAGGTCTCAGATGGACTTGGTATCACATTAAGAATGATATTCAGTAATAAGTCTGGCAAAAATAAATGGTTTAAATCAGTGGCGGCTGGTGGAAAATATTTTTGGTGGGGCTATGGAAATGGTGACAAAACTATACTAGGGCATTTAAAATCAGGAGACTAAATACGAACATTGTGTGTGTGTGTGTGTGTGTGTGTGTGTGTGTGTGTGTGTGTGTGTGTGTGTGTGTGTGTGTGTGTGTGTGTATGTGTATGTGTGTGTGTGTGTGTGTGTGTGTGTGTGTGTGTGTGTGTGTGTGTGTGTGTCATACTTGCCAACCCTCCCGATTTTCCTTCTGACAAAATCAGGTTTACTCACGACTGTTTCCACTCGGACTTTAATACAGGTACACCATTGTTTGGTTTCCATGGTAGCGCGTCTCTTTAGCAGCGCGCGCAACTCAAAGTCTGAGAGGGTGAGGAAGATGAAAACTGAACAAGAATCGACAACTCGACCCTCTGATCACTCCTTTCCTATAAAATACAGGTCCAGCCCACACATATGCTCCATGGTGCCACAGGCCTTGCCCTTACAACTACAATAAGCATGCAAATGTTAATCTACAGCTCCGGCGATCCACTAGCACCGGAGTCTACAACTGCACACGCAGCCATCCCCTACTGTAGCGTCACCTTGGATATGAGTCTAAACAGACACCCAGGCCAGGGCGCTGAAAGGGCGCCCTTTGAGCATCAGATCTGACGACGCTGATTGGCTGAAATTATGTTTCGGCGGAATAGTTTACAGATAGCAACAGTCAGCTTGTTGGTTGCAGCTGCTCTGGCTGAGGGCTCTTTTCTACCGCCCGGACGAGAGAGGGTAATGATACACACTGCGGCCAGGCAGGAAACATGTGACTTATCAGTAACTTTAGACATCGTAAAACAATTTTAAACAAGATTTAATTGTAGATTATACATTTTACTGATACCAACTATATAATATTTACCTTGTTCTTTAAAAAAATAAAAAAAATAAAAAAAAAATATTTTTGGGAAAAATATTTTTTTATGAATTTTTAAATTTTAATGATAATCAAACATGTGGGAAGAGGGGGGGCGGCGCCACTGGTTTAAATGATTTATTCAAGCTTGCAATGTTTTGAACACACATCCCCAGTCCCCTCATGTGTCTTTTTGTAGTCCTCGCTGTACGCGTCCGCATATCGACATCGCAACCACAACCTCACACACTGGTACTGAATGTGCATCAAAGTGTTCCTATGGAGCCAAATATACCAAAAGATTGATGTAAACGACAGAAGAAGCGATCGTAATGTGTATTTCCTGGTTATTCGACAAAGGCCACGCCTCTGATACATCTGCCTATACCGTTATAGAATATCACCAGTTGTTCAGACCACATCTTATTCGGTAACACCGGGCCATCTTCGTGCAAAGTTCACAATTACATCGGGTGTCAATTTCGGGACAGTATGACGCGGGCTTTAATAATGTATTCTGCTTATATTTTATAAGAATGTGAACATTAAGCCAACTCAAAACAACCTGTTTCACAGGCATGGAGAAGACAGGTTGTGTGAATCTTGACGTAGTTTCCAATATTCCACTGTGAGTCTGATCCACGCAGTATGTCCCATGAATCCTCTGCTTTCAGCTCTGTGATCATCACAGAGAAAGAGCCAGAGGATACATAATCTTGCAGCGTGAACCTGCTTTGAGTCTTCACCATGTCTCTACAGCAGTGGTTCCCAACCGGTGTGCCGCGGCACACTGGGGTGCCGCGAGCACTGTCCAAGTGTGCCGCAAAAAAACGTATTTTTATGTTCCACATTTTTTTCTCACTTAATAAACTTCACTTCATATACACTTTATTTTATTACATGTACAATGGAGTTCATAAGCTAATAAAACATATATTGCTCAGAGTTAGAAATATTAAACAGCTTAAGTTCTCATGATTTACGTCAGCCGTCATTGTTAACGGTTTGCAGAGCAGCTTTTTATCCTCGCGCCAAATAATTTCAAGATGGATCTTTACGTAGTGACAATAAATAAAGAAGCACCCCAGCCCTCAACAACACAGGCAGGGATGACAGAACATGATGGAACAGCAGTGCAAAAGAAGTCTAAAATAACATTAATATCAGCCACAAGTTTAAACAGCAGAGCTCAGGATGAACTCGCAGAGCTATCTATGGACCGCTCCCTGAAACTGAAGCACGGGGAACTACGTCTGGATATATGTCAACATCAACAACTGCACCTCCTCCACTGCTCCTCTGTCCCAAGGCGTCCCCCAGGGTTCGGTGCTTGGCCCCCTCCTCTTCATCCTTTACATGCTCCCCCTTGGCAAAATAATTTGTCGCCACAACCTTCAATTTCACTGCTACGCCAATGACATCCAACTTTATATCTCAACAAAAACCATCACCCCCACAACACACTCCACTCTCACCAACTGTCTCTCAGAAATAAAAGCATGGATGCAAACAAACTATCTCCAACTGAACAGTGCCAAATCAGACATCATCATCATCGGCCCCCCATCCCGTATCAAACACATCCAGAATTTCAACTTCACCATTGACAGCCACACTCTATCTCCCCCCCTCACATCCGCGACCTCGGAGTCATTTTCGACAGTCAGCTCAAATTCAACCACCACATAAATCACATCACCAGGACCGCCTTTTTCCACCTCAAAAACATTGCCCGTCTCCGCCCATCACTCTCCTCCTCTGCTGCTGAAATCCTGATTCATGCATTCATCACTTCACGACTCGACTACTGCAATAGCATCCTCTATGGCATACCATCCAACCTCCTCAATAAACTCCAACATATCCAGAACTCTGCTGCCCGTCTCCTCACCCACACCCGCTCCCGAGACCACATCACTCCCATCCTCCAGAACCTCCACTGGCTCCCCGTCCGTCAAAGAATCCACTTCAAAGTCCTCCTCATAACTTATAAAGCCCTCAACAACCAGGCCCCCCCCTACCTCACAGACCTGCTGCACCACCACACCCCTTCCCGCTGCCTCCGCTCATCAGAAGCCAACCTCCTATCCATCCCCACCCGCACCAATCACCGGACCTGGGGGGACAGAGCCTTCTCCGTCGCTGCCCCCTCCCTCTGGAACTCACTCCCACAACCCATCAGAGACTGCACCGACCTCACCACCATCAAAAAACTCACAAAAACTCACCTCTTCAATCTGGCTTTTCATGTGTGATTGTTTTTGTATTATTTGACTTTAACTTTAACTATATATTTATTTGTTGTTCCTTTCTTCTCTTTTCTTTCTTTCTTTCTTCACTATTATCTGTAAAGCGTCTTTGAGCACCTGTAAAAGCGCTAACAAATTAAATCTATTATTATTATTATTATTATGTTGGCTGCTTGTGGGACAAGAGTATCCATCCCTCTCAGAGAGTGCCATCAAGGTGCTTTTACAGTTTTCAACCTCCTACTTGTGCGAGCTGGCGTCTTCCTCACTCGCATATGTCAAAAAAAAGACCCGTACCCGGCTGTCAGCGGAGCAGGACCTCCGCGTTGCGCTGTCCACTATCCCCCCACGCATCAAGAGACTCTGCTCACAAAAGCAGGCACAAGTGTCGCACTAGCACCGTGTAACGGTCTGAGAAATGTTTATGTTTGGATGTTGATTTGTGTGCCTTTCTTATAAATTTATGATTTATGATTTTGTCAATCAGTATTATCTGGATAGCGAAATGCAGAATGTTTCATATTTGGGATGTGGTTGATGAGTCACATGACCACAGGTCAGAGGGCATTGTTTCATCCCTCCAATTCTATCAAGTTATTATTTAATCTAAGTGATCATAGGCCTGCCTCTTTTGAAATCCAAATGTAAAATAATAACTGTATTGATATGTATTCGTGTTTTTACACAGGTAGGCCTACTATTTTCAGCCAAAACAAAAGAGCCTACTTAGTAGGCCTGTTTATAATATTGAATTCATCATAGAAATGGTGTTGACATTTTTTGTCTGGTTCTTGTTATTATGTGTGAATACATTATTTGTTCTATAAAATGTTCTATTCAATTAAATACACATTTGAAAACCAATTTATGGTTTATTTATGGTTTTTATTTTAAGCTCTGAAGTGGTTTTTAAATCTACAAAAAGTTGGGGTGCCTTGGGTTCGAGAAATATTTTCAGGGGTGCCTTGGTAAAAAAAAGGTTGGGAACCACTGCTCTACAGTTTTTGCGGTTGTATCCCTTACAGAGGGGGATGGGAGGATATTTGCATGTCTGTGAGAGAGACAATGCATGTGTTTGACACAGTCACACTGAGCTGTAGACACAGAGATGTTATTGAAAGGTTGACTAAATGACAGTGTTTGTGAGACAATAAACACACAGAAAGTCAGGTTAAACCAATTCCACAATATTGAAAAGTACTGAATATACTTCAATAAAGGCTTGATAACTGCAACAGAATATATGACTAAGGTTAATCACAGAGTAATCAGACACAATCAGAGTGTACATTGTGCTTTTGTCAGCTAATTTCCAAACTAAACAGGGTGACAGTCATCCTTCACCTGCTTAGAATTACACAAGCTTTACATATTCTGAAAGCTTAGATTGTTTTCATCGTAACAAGCCTTGAACAAGCCTCACTCCCTGATAGCCCAATAGCGACGCTTGGTCAGGGTCCCGTGGCGTACAGTTGTTCGAGTCTCCTTCATTACATTACATTACATTACACTACATTACATTGCATTTAGCTGACGCTTTTATCCAAAGCGACTTACAATAAGTGCATTCGACCAGGAAGATACAACCTTGAAGAAAACAGAATCATATAAGTACATCAGGTTTCATAGAGCCAAACATTTCAAGTGCTACTCAACTGGCTTTATATAAGCCAGCCCTTTATTAGTATATAAGTGCTTTGTTAGTAATTCTATCGCTCGTAGTGGAGTCGAAAGAGATGAGTTTTCAGTCTGCGCCGGAAGATGTGCAAGCTATCTGCAATCCTGATTTCAATGGGGAGCTCATTCCACCATTTTGGAGCCAGGATAGCAAACCCACAAGTTTTTGCTGATGGGAACTTGGGTCCCCCTCGCAGTGCGGGTGCAGCGAGCTGTTTGGCCGATGCAGAGCGGAGTGCACGTGCTGGGGTGTACGGTTTAACCATGTCCTGGATGTAGGAAGGGCCAGATCCATTCGCAGCATGGTACGCAAGTACCAGTGTCTTGAAGTGGATTCTAGCAGTTACCGGAAGCCAGTAAAGGGAGCGGAGGAGCGGCGTGGTGTGGGAGAATTTCGGAAGGTTGAAGACCAGACGAGCCGCTGCATTCTGGATGAGCTGCAGAGGTCGGATGGCACATGCAGGTAGACCAGCCAGGAGGGAGTTGCAGTAGTCTAGGCGTGAGATGACGAGAGCCTGGACCAGAACCTGCGCTGATTTCTGGGTCAGCTGGGGACGTATCCTCCTGATGTTGTAAAGCGTGTATCTGCAGCAGCGGGTTGTAGCAGCAATGTTTGCATTGAAGGACAGTTTGTTATTTAGGGTCACACCCAGATTCCTTGCAGTCTGAGTCGGGGAAACAACAGAGGTGCCGATGTTGATTGTTAGGTCAAGAGTGGGACAATCTTTTCCCGGAAGGAAAAGCAGTTCAGTCTTGTCAAGGTTGAGCTTGAGGTGATGAGCAGAAATCCACTGAGAGATGTCTGCTAGGCAAGCAGAGATGCGTGCAACGACCTGGGTCTCTGAGCGGGGAAAGGACAGAATTAGTTGGGTGTCGTCAGCGTAGCAGTGGTATGAAAAACCATGCGGGCTTATGACAGACCCGAGCGAGTTTGTGTACAATGACCAAGAACAGAGCCCTGAGGGACCCCTGTAGTTAATTGACAAGGGTCCTTCAGCTTCATAAACGGACGCAAAGAGCTTTCAACTGATTGCAATTTATTCCCCTCGGCGGCGGTATTTGACGCTCAGGGAAGCACCGCATCGGTCCATGTCGGCGGCAGTTAAAGGCAATGTGAGCGTCCATTCTCATTGGATAACGGAGGATTTTACACCCGGAAGTAAGTATTCTCCTTACTGTCGATTGATTTGACAGTGATATCTGCACTACTCATCAACTCAAAAGCAACAGACTATCCTTGTTAATTACACAACATTAATTGGTATAAATTGTGTACAATGCTTTTGTATTTTCCCCTTCAATTCTGAGAAACAACTTGTTTTCTCTGAAATGTGGAGCGCCAAAGAGACTACACTACCCACAATCCCCAGCTATTGTTGTGACGACGCCTGTCCGCTTTGACAAACCTCGTGATAAGTCAACAAGCTGAATCGGTTTGACTGTCTCCTGACTTTCCTTAAAGAGCAAGAGAGCATTTACTGCATGAGCAGCTCGAGCAACTGAGGGAAGAGGAACCATGCAGAAAGGAGGCCAAGGCTGATCCAAGGCATGCCAGGACCAAGTCTGCCAAATCGACCGACGACCAGGCAGGGTGTGTAATCTGTGGGGACGAGAAACACAGGAGAAAGCTTTACTTCTGCAGGAAGTTTAGAGCGCTGGAGCTAACGGAGAAAAAGAGGGCAGTGATGAAACTGGGAGCATGCAGGAGATGTGGGGCGGTGGTGGCGAAGTCGATGGGGACTTGGCTTGGCAACTGGAAGGTCACCTGTTCAAGTCCCGGCAAGACCAAGTGCTACCGAGGTGTCCCTGAGCAAGGCACCGTTCCCTACACTGCTCCCCGGGCGCCGTTCAAAATGGCAGCACACTGCTCCTAACACTAGGATGGGTCAAATGCAGAGAAAAAATTTCCCCACGGGGATTAATAAAGTATATCAAAATCAAAAAAAAAAAAAATCAAAAGATGTCTTGAGGTTCATGATGGAAGGTTATACAGCAAACCTGGCTTTCTGTGTAAGAATCAAGACTGCAGGAATGAGCATGTTCCCGACAATCACTTCTACCTATGTCCCAACACCAAGGCCAGGAGAAGCCAAGCAAGTCAGAATAAAAGCGGACCTGGTTCAGAGGGAAATAAAGACAGGAGATGTACAGAGAACCAAGAAGACTTCCTCAACAAGCTACATCCGGAGTTGGCAAAACAGTTTCGGGATGTGTTCTCAAATACTGCATCAAGAACCCTCAGCACTAGGAAAGACCAGTTAGGACTTCGAGAGGAGAGTGGATTGGAAGAACCACTGGTGCTGATGATGATTCTTGAAGTCACGGCCAATGCTGGAGAAAAACTTGGGACACTAATTGATTTGGCCTCTGACACAAACTATATAACTCACAATGCTGCAAATAAACTGAACCTAAGGAGTGAAGAGATCACACTTGTCATCCATGGAGTTGGGGGGATGAAGGTTTTCGTGGAGACCCGAAGATACCTTCTAAATATCAAAGTAAATACTCCCAAGAGCACCCTCAAATCACAGCAATTGGTTTGTTATGGTCTAGACAGCATAGCAGATGTCCAGGGAAGTGTAACTCCAGAGCAGCTACAAAAACTATTTCCAGACATACCACTCAGTGAACTAAAAAGACCCAGGGAAATAAGTCTGCTGATAAGCCACAGAGAAGGTCAACTAGCACCTCAAAGAATCAGAGCTGTTGGAGACCTAGTCCTATGGGACGGACCTCTGGGGAAGACTGTTGGAGGAACTCACCCTGAACTCTTTGAGGATGTTACTGTGTCGGCTCACATGTCCAAGAAACATTTTTCCAGGTCAATGAGGGCAGCTGCTGTACAAGACAAAGAGGTAATTGGAAGGCAGCCTCCACCAAACAACCAGGTCGTCATCAGGTTCTGGGAGTCATGGACTTCAACCAGCAACCGGGACTTCCTAGAGTGGTGGAAATGGGACAGCATTGGTGCAGCTTGTGAGCCAAAATGTGGAGGTTGTCGCTGTGGTAGCTGTCAGCCAGGTGGAAAAGAGATGTCTTTCGCTGAAGAAAGAGAACTGGAGTTTGTAAAGGACGGCCTTTCTTATGTGACATGTGACAATCACAGCAAAGAACCTCATTGGCACGCCAAATATCAATAGTTGGAGGATCCCGTGTCATTGCCAAACAATAAGCGGGCAGTCGAAGCCACATTCCTCAGAATGGAGAGACAACTAGCCAAAGCACTTGACTGGAAAGACGCCTACACCACACAAGTGCATGGAATGGTCGATCGCAAGGCTGCAATCAAGTTGTCTAAGGACATGATCAGAAACTGGGACGGGCCTGTCTGGTACGTGAGTTACCTCATCGCTCCCAACCCACACTCCAGTAAGGCTTGTGTGGAACAGCAGCCAGAGATTCAAGGGCATAAGCATGAACAATCTGCTAATGAAAGGTCCAGACGTCCTCAACCCTATCCGTGCTGTTCTCCTAAGATTTAGGTGTGGAGTTCATGCTGCTCTGGGTGACGTGAAGAAAATGTATAATTCAGTGTGGTTGGAAGACAGAGAGATGCACCTAGAGACTCTGAAGATCAAGAGCTGGAGGAATATGCAGTCACCAGTGTAAACATCGGAGATAAACCTGCTGGGTGCATCGCAGAGCTAGCTTTGCGGGAGACTGCTAACCTGCCTCCCTTCACCCACCTTGAAAAGGAGCGGCAGGTACTTCAGCAGGACAGCTCATGGATGATATACTCACTTCACACAACAATCGTGAGCAGCTGTATACCATCACAGCAAATGTGCAGCAGATCCTAAAGGCCGGAGGATTTGAGCTCAAGCCATGGGTGTTCTCTGGTCAAAGTGGGAGGAAGAAATGTGGCAACGAGTTGGAATCGGATCAGAGGATGACCATGGTTCTACCAAACCAAATGTGTGAGGAGAACAATAAGGTGCTTGGCTTAGGCTACATGGTGGAAGAAGACAAACTCCATGTCATGGTTGGAATAAACTTTTCCAGGAGAAAGAAAAAGATGCGACTAGGTCAAAACCTTCTACAGGAGGAAATCCGAGCCCAGACACCAAACCCTCTTACGAGAAGAGAACTGCTGAGCCAAGTGTCAGGACTGTATGACCCAGATGGACTGGTAACTCCTGCTAAGCAGAAACTCCATGTTAAAAAAAAGAGTTTAAAAAGCTGAATATTAAAAAAATTATAAAATATTTTTAAAAAGTTGAAGGTTTCCCATCGATTCATGAAAAGGCTGAATAGTTTAGTATTTGAATGGTTTCTGTAGCTGAAAGTAAGCTGAAGTTATGGAGAACCAAAGTATTGGCTGAAATAACTAGAAAATGCATTACCCGCAGAAAATGCGTAAACTGTGAACATTTGTGGCTGAATTTAGCTGAAAATGCAGATAGAGCTGAATATGTTATTAGCTGAATGGTAGCTGCTTTTAGCAACAAAAATGCAAAAAAAGCTTAATATTTAAAAGAAAAGGTTTTAAAAAGGTATAAACAACTAAATGTATATTGTCAATGTCCTGAAATAGCTGAATTAGTTAATAGTTGAATGGTTTGTGCAGCTGAAAGTAGGCTGAAGGAGTTAGATATGAAATGTAAGTAGTAATGAATGAATGTGGACAAACACCTGTGTGTGTAAGCCCAGAGATCAAAGGTTTCCATGGAGATGTGCTGTGAAAGGAGAGCCTTTCCATTGGATCTGAAGGAGAGTTTTTGTCTCTTCATGCCCTCAAGAGGCATTTTGTTTAATATGTTTCCTTAATTTTTTTTAATTTTCAAACCTATGAGAGGTTTTCTTAAGTTTTTCATGAAAAAATATGTCTGAGGAGTGTAGGGTTTGGGAATTATGGCAGGTTTAAAACATTTTTTAGGGAGAATTTCAAGCACTCCTGCACTCTGTTTTGTGATCAAAGCACTCTAGACTTAACGAGCTGCGCAATAGAGAACCGCAGTGACGCGTCGTAAAACCCGGAAGTAAGTTAGCATTTTTAGCACTTCCGGTTACTTCCTCAAAAAGCAATGCATTTTTTCCATAGGGTTTTGGAAAATAGCTCGAAATAAGGTCTGTGGTTGACACAAATTTAAGAGATAAATCACGTTTTGTTCTACGACATTAAATACATCAGCAGTGACCCCACTGCGGATTTTTGAAGAGTTTACGTGTCTGAAAAACGATGGTTGTTACCGAGTGGCTGAATAGGACTACAGAAATTGTCGAGGCCGTTT